>NW_027532203.1:18339974-18353853 GCF_008692635.1 Crocuta crocuta | reverse complement strand
GTGTGTGTGTGTGTGTGTGTGTTTGTGTGTGTGTGTGTGTGTGTGTGTGTGTGTGTGTGTGTGGAGAGGTCCCACCGCCCCCCGGACTTAGGCCCACTCCTCAGCAACGCCTGCAGTCCCATTGTGGGTACCCTTCTTGTGACTCATGTTCTATTCTTGAAAACTCTGAAGAGCATCATGGAAGCCACCCAGACAGATGGTGACACAGCCACACCCCACTCATCTGAACTAGTGAAAGCCTCAAAGCTCTGTTACTTACACACTCAGGGAAACTCCGCCTTGGCCAAGAAAAGTGTGGGAATGTGCTTTGGTGAGCAAACAAGGGGAATCTCTGATAACCATACCAAGTTCAACTGTCTTTGAAGCAGGTGTGTTCAAAGCGCTTAACGAGATTTCCTTTCCAAGAGTCCCCTTTGGACCCTTTTCTTTAAATGACAGAAACACAACACCTTAGTGCTACAAGGTCTTTAGAGATGTATTTACCCAGCCCGCCATTTTGCACAGATGGAGGCTGAGTCTTGGAGGGGAAATTCAGAGGATGAGATACTGGCAAGAGCCAGCCAGCCCCCAGGGCTCGTGTGTGGAGTGCACAGAGATCTTTCCACGCCTGCAGAAAGTGTGTAGAGTGAAGTCCAGGCGGGCCCCTTACCGCTGCCCGTGTGGAAGCTCACGAGGGTGTGGGTTTTGCCCCATTTGTTCACCACTGTATCCCCAGTGCCCAGCCCAGGACTGACACAATGGAAATGCTCAGTAAATATTAGGTGAGCAAATGAATGGGAATTACACCACATTCTCATTCAGTGGGGTCTGAATAAATGTGGCTTTGCTGTGTTGTCAGCTGAGAAAATCCCTCCTTCTTTGGGCTCCGAATATGGCTCTGAGGAGGAGCAGACTGAATTCTTCCACCTCCTTTGGCTGTGGAGGAAGCAAAGGACATCTTCCACCTGGCAGAACAGATCGCTCTATTCCAGGTGTGAAGAAGATTGAAAGAACACACCACAGTGTCCCCAGCCCTTCAGTCCTGGTTTGCAAAACGCTTGCTTTCACGGGATCTCTGCCGGCCTGGATCCGCTTCTCACCTTGAGGCACACACAAGTCACGATTCATCCTTTGGTCTCTGGGTCCCCGATTCACCCCTACACCCCACCTACCGCCCCCCACCACCACGTGCCAGTTGATACCTACTCTGAGTGTAGCCTTGTAGTGAGTCCAGGGGAGAGGGGGAGGTCAGGTGGGGGACAGGAAGTGGTCAAGCCACAGCCCAGCCTGTGTGGGGGGTAGTTTATGGGCAAGTGGAGGGCTCTTGATGCTATAGCGAGCTGGCCATGTCTCCCCAGCTTGGCTGCAGGCTCCTTGAGGACAGGGAACCTGCCCCTTTGTCTTGGGTCTCCCTGGACTTTCTGAGTAGAATTGAAAAGTTTGCATAAAACAGCAGGGGCCACCAGTGAGTGCGTGACCTCCAGATTCACCTCTCAGAGGGCCTGCGGTCCCGTCTTTGCTCCCTGGAACCCCTTTCCTGCAGAAAAAAGGTCTTCTGGGATCTTTTTGCACTCCCCACCCCTACCCAGGCACTTCCTCCCCAACCAGACATTTGCTTGGGTCAAAAATCCTCAGGAGTTACCCCAAAGGTGTGTTGGTGTGTTCTAACAGAGCTTCAGGGTACAGGCTCCAAGGACACAGCACACACGCTAAAATGACTGCAGCGTGCCTCATTTTGCAGAGCCCTTGAGGACCCTTAGTGATGCCTGCCTCCCACAAAGGTGAGGTGAGCACCTGGGCATGTGATTTCAGGTCGTCTTCCATCCCTCACTGCAGGAAGCCCTCCTCCCTCTGCCTCTTCATGCCTAGATTTTAGGACTGGTTTGTAGTTGGCTTTTGTTTTCTTTAGAAGTGCCCAGAACAGAGGCTGGAGGCACCGTGCAGTCTCCTCTGGTGGTTTTACAAGGTTGCCCTTGGGCTCCCTCTGACACCTGTCCTTGAGTGCTGGTTAGGGGTGGCCTTTGCTGAGGACCACACAGCTCTGGAATAGAAACCAGAAGAACCAAGTTCAGTGGATTCCTCCGAACTCCTGTCTGGGCTGCAGGTTGGAGGCTGCGGGAAGCAGCTGACTGGCTGGCCAGGTTTCCTGGAACTTCAGGGTGGCTCAGGTGGTGGAAAAGAGCCCTGGCCCAGATTCAGGAGAGCTGGGCCTTCCCAGGCTCCCAGGTGTCTGTTTCTCTCTCTGTGATAAGAGAAAGGTGAGTGAATTTGGGGTCTCTGGGACTCCCCTTGCTTCTCACACTCTGAGTCTCTGTTCACCCAGATATTCCTACTTTGTCACCTTCCCTTGCTTCTCCTGCCATGTCCTCTCCAGGAAGCTTCCTGCCTTCTTGTTAGAGGACAGGAAGGGGAGTTGCTCTTTGTAACCAGACTTGGGTGGGAGGGGAGGGGCTTGGACAACAGGGGCCTAGATGATAGGTGGCCCGAGCCCTGGCCTTGAGGCTCCCACATGGGCTCTTCAGAAACTCCAGGGGCACCTGGGTGGCTTAGTCGGTTAAGCATCCCAGTTTGTCTCAGGTCATGATCTCACAGTTCATGGATTCAAGCCCAGTGTCGGACTCTGTGCTGACAGCTCAGAGCCCAGAGCTTGCTTCAGATTCTGTGTCTCCCTCTCTCTCTCTCCTCCACTCACAGTCTCTCTCTCAAAAAATTGAATAAACATTAAAAAATTAAAAAAAAAAGAAAAAAAAAAGAAATGCAAGTTCCCATTCTGCATTACCCACTCCATAACCCTGACTCAGGATCATGTAAGGTCAAGGATTCAGGAGTTCTATTCTGGGGTTGTCGATGTCTGTCTCAGAAGTTTCTAGAGGAGACTTTTCTACGTTAAGTATGCACATGTAGTCATTTCTTAACAAGGATGTTGGCTCTTGATATGCAAGGTCCTAACTTTGAAATCTAGCCAGCTACCTTCTTATCTTGTGACCTTGGACATCTCGCTTCACTTCTGGGCTTCCATATCCGCCTTCAGTAACAGGGAGCTCTAACTTTGTGGCTAGAATTTTCTGAAAATGCAGGCTGTGAGTGAGAAATAAGAATGACTACAGGTAAGATGTAAAGCAAGGTGGTTGTTCCAAGGGAAGTTACAGTCATTTGCAAAGGAAATGTCATACCTTGGGAGCAATACAAGTTGGGGTCTTTAGTCCTCTGGAAGATTAGTGGGGGATGAGCTGAGGACAACTGACAGTGTTCTCTCCTCTCCTCTCCTCCCCAAGCCCAGCCCTGCCCCAAATCTGTTCTTCCCAAATGTCTCCTCAGACACTGTGATTCATTTTATGATAAGCCCCTAAGAAGTTGGTGAGGGGTCATGCGAGAATTGTTCCCAGGTTTCCCTGTGCTCTTAGTAAATGAGAGTGCCCAGCAATGCCTTCAGGGGGATTCTGAGAGAATTTCTTGGAAGTACAGTGGTCAGTAAATGCAGGAGTCAGGACAGAGGAAGAGTAGGATTTCTGAAAAGCTTCTAGACTGGGAGGAAGGTGTTTCTTTCTGAAACGGCTTAAATATAGTTGTGCCTTGAGATTTTTCTCTACCCTTCATAGTCTTGGAATGAGGTTGAATTCATTCATTCATTCATTTACTCAACACACATGTGGACCGTCCACTATATGTCAGGCTCTGTGCTAGAGGCTAAGGAAATAAGGGCAAACAAAACAGTCGTGGAGTGTGAAATGCAAGTCCAGCAAAAAGCCTTCTGTGTCCTGCTGGAAAGAATGGATTTTCTGAAACTGGCTTAAGGCCCAGTCCTCCTGTTGGGCTTCTGGGATTCACACCAAAAGGAAATTCATCATATACTTAATTTCTAAGAAAAAGGAAATAAATCACCAAGCAAAACAACACTGTGGGCCTTGTAAAGCAAACACAACAGGAAGACACTGGGGTCGGGTGGATGAAAGGCTCCTCCCAGGCTGCCCATCTGCTGGGAGATGTGGGATCTCTTCTTACAGATGCAGAGTTTTGGGGTTTTTCCAAGGACCTTTTGGGATTTAGCTTTGTATTCAACTGGTTCAAGTCTCTCCAGATGTTGGATAGACCAGATGACCCCTGAGGTCTCTGTCTGCTTTAAAATTCAACAGTTCAAGGATTTTCAGGATCTAAGCTCGTTCTGGAAGGTTGTATTAATGTTCAGCATACGTGATGGGGAACAATTTGTCCTTAGCAATGACCTGGAAAGTGAGTGGGCTTCTGCTTGGAAGAAAAGTGGCTCTCTGTTCCATGCATTTGTGCCAAAGCCGTGTGCTGACCCTCTTTGAAGCAGGGTTGAATTGGTTCTTGAATGATAGATGGTCTGTTGGACCTATTGCCTGGTATCTTCCTAATTGGGCAGTGTTTTCATAATGGAATCTGATCTCAACCTGGGCCTTAAAACCCACATGGTCTAAAACTTCCAGCATGGAGTGAGTTGTGTTTGAATAAACTCTGGCAACATATGCCACCAAACTGGCCTTGGCTTTTCCCCGACCAGCAGCCTGTGGCTTGTGCTTTAGTGCAGACCAGACCCCAGCTCCCCTGAGTATCAGATTAGAGGCCTGCTTCTCAAGACTTCTTGAATGTCAGAATCTCTTCAGTGCTTTAAACAATTTGGGTTGCTGGGCTTGACTTCTTTGTATTCATGGCAGCTTCTCTGAGTTGGGAGCAGATATCTATACTTTTAACCACCTCCTTACATGGTTTTGATGGTTGAGCTAAGCTTGAGAACCACTACTTGAGGTCAGTGAGTCTTCCAAGTGCGGTTCCCCAGGCAGCACCCTCACCTGGGAGCTTGATGAACAGGCAGTGTCCTGGGCCCCTCCCCAGAGCTATTGAATGAGACCCTCCATGGCAATTCTGGTTCGTTCGGCCTTGTCTGCTCCCTGGACCTCTGTAAGCCCTGGTGCTCATGCAAAGAAATCTTTTCCAGGTGAAGCTTGTTGGAAGTTCACGAAGTAGGTTCACCCCTAGAGATGGAGGTTGGGCCTGGCTGATGTTCACCTTAGAGATTGGGTTGGGGTGTGGGGTCCTGCACAGAGACTAGAATATATTGGTTAAATCATCTGCTCTTCCCTCATCTGCCTTCTTTCCTGCCCCCCACCTCCTGCCTATATCACCACCCTAACTCCCCAGCGACATTGCATGGGAAACCAGAAGTTCAAAACAGGCCCAGTCATGGGATAGAGGGGCAGGAGGAAGCCCGTGAGTGCCCCTGGCTTCCTTGTGGGCCAAGGGGACCCATTCATCTTGGTCAAGATTTGTCATGGGCTTTGTCTCCAGCCTCACCATCAGAAGGCGGCTGGCCTTCTCCTGTGAGTTCTGTAGTTCTGTTCTTTTTGGGACAACTCTATGGAGTTGGGTCTTTTCTGTTGCTCAGAGGCTCATGGGGTGCTCACTGTGCACCAAGGTTTGGCTGTGAAGAAAGATGTGGGTCAACCTGCCCCGAGAGTCTGCATGATGCTTGGCATCAAACCCCACTCTACCCTTCACTAGCTGTGGGACTCTGGGCAGGTCACTTAACTTCCTTGAACCTCAGTGTCTTCATGTTTGCTTACTCACACCTCTTCAACCAATAGTGATTTATTAAGTAAGCTGGACTTGGCCCCATGTCATTTCTGGGAAACTGGGTACAGTGTCCTGGCCAGACCATGTCAGGTGGCATTGCGAGGACAAAGCAGATTTGCTGTAGGGTGGGGACAAGGTAACTGATTTCTACACAGGAGTGTGCCATGAAGGTAGTGTTTCTGGGCTGTGGGTTGGCTGCAGGTCCTTGAAGGCTGCTGGAGTGTCTGCTGTGTCTGCAATGCCAAGTTCAGGGTCATTAGAGAACCCAGGTCCTGCATGGAGCCCTTCGGAGGGTGCTGCTGATCAGGGCGGAAGCATTGTTTTCCGGAGAGAGCCTGGCTGAAGAATGGAGGGGCTTCGTTGTAGCGCTGCCCTTGTCATGTGTCCTTACGCAGTACACTGGTTTTTCCCTGCGTGGGTGCTGGGAGCCGTAAGCCTGCCAACGTCCCTCCCAGAGGTCCTGTGAGGACTCAGTAAAAGAGTGCACAGGGCAGTCTGGAAACAACGCTCTGGGATATCAAGGCATCATTGTCCCTTCCACCGTCTCTGTGCGGGGCACCTATGCTCACCCCCAGCTCACAGCACATTCCAGCTTGCTTTAGTCCTGGAAGAGAGGACCATGTTTCCATGGCAACAGGAGGGGGTGGGAGGGGGATCTGAGGAGGGGCTGGCCCAAGGGGTCAGGGGTTCTCCTGTCAGGGGGTGGTGGAGGGGAGCAGCGCTCCCTAACCATGCCCGCTATTGCTCAGGCCCCAGGAATGAAAGGGTCTGTTGCCTCTGGCCAGGCTGCTTTATCCACGTGTTCCATCCTGTACATTTTGCGAAGGACAAAATCCGTGTTTCCTTTATTCTAACCACACTGCAGTGCTGTTATGTAAGAGCTGCGTGGTGTCCAGGAGGCCTCCTGGGGCACAGGGAAAATAAGATTCCTCACCTCTGCAGCCGCACTATCTCTTCTAGCCCTGCAGCCTTTCCGGGGCAGCACCAACCCTGCTCCGAAACCAGAAGCACATGTGTGCATGCGTGTGTGTGTGTGTGTGTGCGTGCGTGTGTGTGTGTAGGTTGTGAAATGGGTGCTTACAACTCTGAAGGTAGCAAGCACGGAGGGCTCCCCCATCTTCTCGTCACTTAGCCCAAGCCTCCTGCGAGGGTGCAGTCTCTTCCAGGACCTCAAGGGCCGTGAACTTGATGCCTTGATGTCATGGCTCACGGTGCAGCCTGGCTAATGCTCAGCCTGGGGGAATGGTGATGCCAGCCAAAGGCTACGGATAATAACAGTGCCCATTTCCACAGAGCTTCATGCGGGCTTTCCAGGGTTGCATTAGTCTTTCATCCAGACAATCACCTGTGAAAGCGGCTGGCCCGCCAGAAGGACGAGGAAAGTGAGGCCCAGAGGTGCTGAGGGTCTGGGCTGCGGGGCCCAGGGAGGGGTGGGTTCTGTCCAGGCTGCCTGCCTCCCCGGCAGCCCATTATGTCCTGGCTGGGAGGACCGGCCTAGTTGGATGCATCCCAGAGAGCATGTCAATGTGCAGGTGCCTCCTGCCATTGATGACACAATTCAAAGTGATGTGGCAGCAAGAGAGAGTGCAGTGCTGGGACACAGGAGCCTTGATGAACCCCTGTTGACGCCACTCCCCTGTTGTCCCATGGAGCTCCAGGGACAGCCTGCCATAGCCACTAGAGCAGACACGTGTGAAAACGGCCCTGTGTGGTTCTTCCTAGGACTGCATGCTTCCCAGGATCGAAGCAGCAGGAAGGAGTTGTTTTAGGCATCATGAGCGCAGGGAAGCTGGGCTCCGAGTGGCTCAATGCTTGCTCGGCCTCGGACCTAGCCCCGTGCTGCCCTGAGCACTGGGCCAGCTGCCCGCTTTCCCTGAGCACATTTGCTCCCACAAAGGGGTGTGTGGCGCCCGTGCTGGGTTCCCATGGCAAACTCAGGCCCCTCGTGCTTCTAATTACCCCTGATGTTCTTTTTTCCCCTGGGTGTGAGCGAGGCCAGGCTGGGGAGTTCTCGTCATCCTGGTCCCCTCCCTACCAAGTGTCCCTGCTGGAGCCCTTCCCACAAACAAATAGGCAAACCAGGGCCCAGGCAGCTTGTGCACCGGTCAGGTGGCTTCTGTTTTCTTTTCTTTTCTTTTTTTTTTTTTTAATTTTTAAAAAATGTTTATTTCTGAGAGAGAGAGACAGCGTGAGCAGAGGAGGGTCAGAGAGAGAGGGAGACACAGAATCTGAAACAGGCTCCAGGCTCTGAGCTAGCTGTCAGCACAGAGCCCGACGCGGGGCTCGAACCCACGAACCGCGAGATCATGACCTGAGCCGAAGTCGGATGCTTAACCAAATGAGCCACCCAGGTGCCCCGGCTTGTGTTTTCTTTTAAAATTTAGACTGGTTCAGTCTGTGAGCATGCAGCTCTTGATCTCAAAGTCCTGAGTTCAAGCCCCATGTTGGGCATAGAGCTTACTAAAAAAATTGTTTTTTAATTGATTAATTATTTTTTATGATGGCCAATATATATAACATAAAATTTTAACCATTTTAAGTGCACCGTGGCATGAAGTACATTCACGCTGTTGTGCAAACATCACTGCCATCAATCTCCAGAACGTTTGCGTCTTCCCCGGTTGAAACTGTTCCCGAAAACACTAACACCCCGTTCCACCTCCCTTCGGCCCCTGGCAAGCTCTATTTTACTTTCTGTCTCTATGGGTTTGACTCCTCTCGGAATCTCATGTAAGTGGAAAAATACAGTATTTGTCCTTCTGTGACTGGCTCATTTCACCCACAATGAGGTCTTCTAGGTCCATCCGTGTTGTACCATGTGGCAGAATTTTCTTCCTCAGCCAGGTGTCCAAGTGTGCAGGGCATTTCAGACCCCATGGTAGGCAGGCAGGTGACCCGAGGGTGATACCCAGGGACAGGAGCAGCACAGCCTGGAGTCCATTTGGGTGACATCCACGGCTCTGGATTGATCACTCATCACGTACCACAAAGCAGGCTGAGACCCTCCCCTCCCTGAGACTGTGAGTCCAGGCAAGTCACTTCACCTCCTTTTCCTTCCCTTTCCTATCTGTAAAATGGGATGACCATGTCTGCCAGGGCTGTCCAGGGATGAAATGAGATAGAGCCTGTTGAGTGCTTGGGCCAGGCAGGCACAGTCAGGGACAGTAGGCGCTGGCCATTCTGAGTGGCACTCTTTGCCTGCGGCTTGGGGCCAACAGACGCCTCTCTGTCCCTGCTGCCTGCTCCAAGCTTCCTCTCTGCAGCCCTGGCTTTTAGACAGCCAAGTGTCACCTGTCCTGACTAACATCAGTGAACAACAGGGAGGGAACTGACAGGTTGCTACCTTCTCTGTGTCAGGAATCTCTGCGAGGCCAGGGTTAGTATGCCCACTTTGAAGACAAGGAAACTGAGGTGCATGGTGGTGAAGGAGCATGAATCAGGCAAGAATCTGTGGGATGTGGCAAACTCACAGGCCAGTGACTTAGGAAAGAATTTCCTTCAGGGCCTCAATCCAGTTCATTTGAAGTTAATTCAGCAAACACTGGGTGAGAATGTTTTCTGTGCCGGGGATGGCAGAGGCTTGAAGACGCAATGCCCAGCCCCTGTGCCGGGAGGCGCCCTGGCCACTGAGAGGAGGCAGTGCATTGGGTGCACACTCAGAGGGGTTACATATGGCGACTCACCTGAATTCCAAGTCAGCAACGCAGCACAATGGGGTGTTTTGAACTGTGAATATATGTATAGGAAAGGACTTAGGAAGATATAAATTGTATCACATTTTGTTATATCTTTTGTAAATGGCCTTTAATGAAAAGAATACTGTTTCATAAAACTGAGATGGCCTATTTGAGACACGATGTCATTCCTCCCTTTTTCTGCTTCTTCCTCCCTCCTTTCATCTCTCTTTCCCTCCCTCCCGACTCTTCAACAGGTATTCATTGGAACCTGCTACCTGCTAGACACACAAGCTTATTCTAGCTACAGGCTGGAATAAGGAGCTTATGGTGAGGTGAGGGAGGCAGACATATAAAAGGCAATATCGAACCTAAAACTGCTCTAAAAATGTCTACTTTAAAAAAAAAAGGCAATGTCAACATTGCTCCAAAATGGCTATGCATAGAGGTGCCATAAGAGTCTTTGGAGGGTACTTCACTTAGTTCTGGGATGGGAGGTCTGGATGAGGAAGAGGTGACCAGAAGGACAGCATTATTTTGTCTGGTGAAGGTGTGGAGGATGAAGTGGGGAGCTAGGGAGAAGGTATCAGGTAGAGAAACGCATGTATGAAGGTACCATGAACCAAATATATGGGAAGTCAAGGGAGGGTGTAATTAAATTTGCTTGATGGCAGAGGCGTGGGAGATAGGCAAAGGCTTCAGAGAGGGGCTGGTGTTTGGGGCATTGTGGGATGAGTAGGAGTTTGATGAGCAAAGGTTGAGAGCACTCTGAGCACAGGGAGAGGCATGTGCTAATAAATGCATGCTATATTTAGAGTGTGATCTTCAGGCCATCGTGTCTCGGAGAAAGAGTACAAAAAGGTGGGACTTGGCATGATCAGGCATCTCAGAGAAAGATCTGGAGAGGAGGACTGCTAGTAGGTGATGGTGGGCTATGTGAGGGAGGTGGTGCAGGAGCCGAGAGATATTTGGGAAGAGGGTGGCAGGTCTTGACAGCTGACGAGTCACAGTAGTTGAGGCGAGGTCAGCAAAAGATGGCCCAGGGCTTTGCATCTTAAGCTGACTACTCTGCCAGGTCTTCACGTGGACTTTACTAACACTCCAAGGAGCCCCTCCCCCCAGCAACTTATCAACTGGCACTGGGGGAGCAAGCTTGAGGGTGTGGTTCAGAAGCAAGCTGAGGACCCCACCCATTCCATGGGGTGGCTGAGCTCTGGTCTGCGGGGTAGTACACGGTAGTTCCTCCCTTTGCCCATGCCATGGAGGAGAAAACTGAGGCTGTGGTGTGGCTGAAGGCACAGAGCAGTCAAGGTCAGTGTCAGGGCTAGAGGCCAGGCACCCGGGGCATATCCTCTAGAACATTTGTCCCTCTGAACATAGTCTGGAGGAGGGACACAATGAGAAGTGGTGGCCTTTTGCACCCTTTCTCTGTAACTCACCATGGAGATTGGAAAGGCTTCAGGGAACTTGAGGGGAAGCTCTGAGGGGCCCTCACTGTCCGATGTCAACCCTCCACCCCTTCCCTAGCACGACTCAGATGAGTACACAGCTGGAAATAACTATCTGTCAAGAGGAGGGACCCCAGCACCCCGAAAGGGGCTCACTTGCTCCTAGTTAAGACTGGGGTGGGGAGGACAAGGCAGGGGTCCCCAGGATGCACTAGGAAGGAAAGGGATGGATTAGGGCCTCATTGTCCCTGCTGGGAGCCCCCAGGCCCGCTCCCGTCTCCCATCCAACCCCATGGTAAGAGGAGGTGGAAATGTTATGGTCTCGGTGAGTCACTCAAACATTCAACTTCCCTATATGTCTTTTGGGAGGCATCTAGTCCAGAGGATTTTAAGCTTGTTGTTGCCACTGGTCTCCACCTTGACAAACACAACATCGTCTCCTTTAAATTTAGCTTGAAATTTAGGAGAACAAATCAATCTCATAGGGCAAAGTGCTGGTTTCTTCTCAGGGCTTATACCTCATCCCTCCAGATTCTTAGAGATCCCTTCCTACTCACTATCCTTCCCACTTCTATCCAGTTTACAAAAGCGGGAATCATCTGAGAGAGGTTGAGTGAGCTGCCTGAGGTCACACAGTGCTTTGGCCTGGAGCAGCTGCCCGGGCCCTCATCCCTTTCTCCTGACCCTTTCTAGCTCCACCAGGCCAAGATTCCTGGCAAGATTCCTCCTTTAGGCCACCTTCTGGAGTCTTTTTCCTGCCCCGTCCCCTCCTTGCTAACTGAAGGTGTGGCCTCTCCAGAGAGGCTAGGGTTTCGCCAGGCACCCTGGGGAGCTAGTCAGCGTTCTGAACCTAAGCGGTGTGACTTCAGGGCACACACAGCCGTGGAGGCACTCGATGCAGAGGGTCTGTTCCAGGGTCCCTTTGAGAGAGACTGCCCTGGGGGTACCTGTCACTGAGCTAACTGCAGAAGGGCCTGTCCTGCCCCTGGCGTCCTGGGTCCCCTGGGAAGTTCCTGCCACTAGGAACCGGTGACCTGCTTGCTGACCTCGTCTCGAGAGAACAAAAGACGAGGGGCCAAAGGCAAAGGGCAGACCCTTCCTTGAAACATCTCCTGGCCTGGTCCTCAAATTCTATCAACGAGCTATGCCAAACAGCTTTTTAAAAACAGCTCACCCCGCCCCCTCCCTCCTCACAGGGGGCAGAGGGGAAGAGCCTTGACAGGTCGCCTCCCTCTCCACCCCCTGCCTCTAGGCCTTGCTTTCCTCCATCAAGCAGGAGAATGGGGCTGAGGGTCTCTCCATGACCTCTGGGCCCATGAGTCTCTGACTCAGTGACCCCCCAAAGAAAGGAAGAAGGGAGAGGCCACTGACGGGGACGTATGAGGCCCACGAAGGAAACTGAGCCCCTGCATGTGCGTGTGGCCTTGGGAGGGGCTGTGGTATCAAGTGGCCGGTGTGGCTCTGCCTGGGCTGGGGGCCGGGGGGTGACCTGGAGTGCAGAGGCATCCGCTGGCCTGACGGAGGCCCAAGGAACTTGCTTCTCTTTTCACTAAGAGGAAGGTAAAGTAATAACGAGAATGACAAGCACAATGTCAAGAGCAACAGCAGGGGTAATAGTAATAGCAGCCCCTCGGTGCTGCTTCCACAGGCCACCTACGTGAACTCTGGCTCACGGCTCGTCTTTCCTCAGATCCCCAAACTTCCGAACCTGCGGCCGTAGGGAGAGGCTGTGCTCGCTGCTCGGTGTTAGAAAAGCTCAGGCGGGTGAGGGCTGGGAGCCGGTGGCTTCTGAGGTCCCCTGACACACAGGATGCGGGGTTCTGGAGTTCTGAATGCAGCCTGCATACTCTGGGCTGGCTGCCCCTGCGTGGCCCCCGGCTAGCTGGGGAAGAGAGAGAGAGACCCTCCTGGGTCAGGTTCCCATCATCACACTGTCCCCAGCCCTGCCCCCCCGAGTCCCAGGGCAGCCCCAGAGCCAGCCCCATGGTGGAGAAGGAAGGAAAGAGGCAGAGGGAGACTTCCACAGAATGCAACTGTAGCCTGGCTTGGGTTTCGTCTCTCAGAAACAAACTCTTCATAGAGAACATCCTCGATTCTCGGGTTCCTCTGGCCATGTGTGGGAGCGTGGCAAAGCCTCGGGCTGGACCCTTTACTAGGTCTCGGTCTCCCCATCTGTAAAATGGGAACAGCGCTCTCACTCTGCCCTCCCCATGGAATGAGAAGGGAAGCAGAGCTGTCCCGAAGGAGGAGGATTGTTGCTGCTGCCAGGCTGGCTTGGACACAAGGCTGAGCACGTTCTCTGCTGTTCGCAGCCGAAGCCAGGGTCCGTCCAGATTTGCCGCTCTGGCCCCGGTCTCTGACGGGCTGGGCTCCCCCAGCTTGGGCCACAGCGGCAGGTGCAGCCGCAGGAAACAGCGGCCTGCGCCCAGGCAGTGCTGTGCTTTTCCATCCCCCCTGCCTCCCACTGGGGACTTCTGTCCCCGCAGTCACCGGGTGCAGCCTGTCCCTCACTTGGGGCTCTCAGGGCTCTCAGCTTCCCCAACGTTTAGCGCCTCTCAACATCCTCCTATTTCCACAGAGCCCTCCTGGAGGGAAAAGCACATCTTTTAAGACTCTTAGGAGCAAAGCGTTAGTGGCAAAATTTCAGGTCTTTTTGGGAGATGTGATTTTCCCTGACTCTCCGCCTCAGATGTACTGGAGAGCTCAGAGCGCCCCCCACCCCCGGCCCCCACCGCATGGGGGTTTCTACAAACCCGAGGCATTCAGGGATGCGATATTTTAATTTTTACAAAGAAGAATCCCTCCCCTTGTATATCATTTAAGGTTGGAATAGGAATACATTCATCTAGCGTCAGTCTCTTATTTCCTGTTGTGCATATTACCTACCCGCTGAAGGTGAAACCCTGCTCACACCCTGAACCCGCGGTTACGGTGACACTTTCGTATCATGAGTTGCCAGCTCTCCCAACCGTCTGTCTAGGGCCCATCTCCTAGGCTGGTGTGGCCCCCGAGCCGTGTTTCCTCATGTGCAGGGAGAGAGGGGCTCACAGAGCTCAGAGCCGGCCTGAGCCTTCCTCCCGGTGAAGAGGCAGCAGAGCTGGGCAGAGCTGTCTGCCCCTCATGGCCCCGGGGGCTGGAACCTCATGCACACTCCAGGCTGCCTGGCCAGCGCGGCCTGATCCCGGG
>NW_027532203.1:18304742-18339879 GCF_008692635.1 Crocuta crocuta | reverse complement strand
AGCAGGCCCCGGTCAGCAGCCGGGAGCCGTGGGAAGCAGGTGATGTTGGGGCTCCAGACAGAGGGTCAGGCCACGCCAGTGTCAAAGTCAGATTTTCAAAATGTCAAACAATATAATTCTACAAACATATGTTGAACACAAGTCAGAGATTTATTTAAGTTGTTAATGAGGGAATCAGCAGGACACGCACACACACACACACACACACACACACACACATTAATGGGAAAAAAAGAATGCCAGACTGCTAAATTAGATACAAAGCTGGTATTCTCCATTGAACAAAACTCATTCACACCTTACCTAAAATGATGTAAATTTACAGAGATTGGGTTCCATCAGTAGTAACTAGTAAGTCAGATAAACTTATCTTGCCCCAGAAAGCCAGATGGCGCTTAGGCAGGGCTGTTAGGGTTGTAGTATGACTCTGAAGGGATGCAGTTTCCTTTTTGTCTTATTTCAAAGTTTCAGGTACTTTTCCTTAATAGTGGGCAGAAATAATCAGGAGGTAAAACTGAGGGATTCCAGCCAGAGAGAGCCCAAGACAGAGATGGCACAGAGGATTTTTTTTTTCTTTTACTGTCTAAGGTCACTGCCCCCCTCTGCTGTTCACATCCCATCTACTTGGTTGACCCCTCCCTTCATCTAGAACATTCCATTCTGGTTATTAGAATAACCTGGACTGGACACTATTTAATGGACATGAATCCAAGAAGCTCTGGAGATGCCCAAGAGCTCATGTGGACTTCCTGTAGGCACCCGGTCTTCCTGACTACCTGCAGGCTGGTGTGGATGTGCGTGTGTGCAGGGGATTCCACTTCCTTATCACGGGGACCCTCTCCTTTAGAGCTCTACCAAGAACTGGGGCTTGAGAGCCTCTTCTTTCTTGAAAGAACTCTGGCCCTTATTTTCTACTCTCCCCCATCCAGTGCTCTTTCCTTGAATTTTTCCTGTGGACATGTATTCCTCTATTCCTGCCCCACCACACAGGCCCACATGTAGCACGTCCCGTGAAAGCAACCCACTCACTCAGGAGCTTTGAAGGAGCATAGCTTTCTGATAGAAAGGGGGTCCATCTCTACCTTTCATGTCTTCCCACTTGGGGCCAAGGCCAGCCCATTCTGCACCTTTGCATGAATGAGAAAATGGCTCCCCTCCCCGCCGGCAGATGTGGCCAGAGCCAGGGTGCACCCACTGCTGCTGTGGTCTTACTCACCCCCTTGCGGGACATCTTTGTGCTATGCACAGACAGCACATCTACAGGCAATGGCCCTCCCCCTCCCCCTCAGAGATTTCCAGTCCCCAGGGCCCCCTTCAACCTCTTGGTTGGCAAACCTTTTCAAGTCTTGACGAGTAGTCCAAGCACCACTGGCATATGTTCTCTGAGATCCTGCTCACCACACAGGTGCCAGGTCGTGTCTCTTGAGCTGGAGACTATGGCTGCCTGGGCGATGTGATGTCAGGGGCCAGGAGAAGCCTGTTCTACCCCACCCGTTACCTGGGCCCTACATCAAATTGCACAGAAATGAGAGTTACAGAGGATCAGGCCAAGATGTCATACATTGTTTTGGGAGATGAGAGTGGGGGCACATCTTTACAGCTGGGTGTAAATGACCAATGACAGATTGTCTTGTCCGGAGGCGCTCTGGGAACTAGGAACCTGTATGCATGCTCACCAACACAGAAAGGGGGTCTAAAGAGGAAGGTGATATACAAGGATGTTGAGGTCAAGACTGGGAGCTTCCCATGTTGGTTCTGATGACCCTACTGGATAGAGCACCACGTCGGGAGCTTCTACATTCCCAGATTTTGCTCCTCTCTGCTGATGGGTAGAAGGAGGAACAAGCCTTGTTTGAAATGCACAGAGAGAAAATCTAAATACAAGCCCTACAACCCTTGATCTGAACTTGTCATCTTTCACCCTGTGGAGTGCGAGCTGAGCACCCACTACCTCCTTCCAGAGCTTCTCGGCACTCCCCCAACCCAGCCTCTTGTTCTTCTCTTATGGTTTTGGCAGGACCCCCTGGAGTTAATTAATTAATAAATCAGTATTTGCCTTTGGCTTGGAAAAGTGATTTTCCCTCCTCTGTAAGTGACAACTCTTTCAGCTGAGCCCGGAGAAGTGGCTGGGGCTGGAGGAGTTGCTTTTATTAATAGGTGCCAAGAAGGCTGTAATATCGTCTCCATAAAATGAGAGGACGGGGCTGGATGACATCATGGTAGTGTCTGCCAGCTCTGAGGCTCTGGTGACATGGACTCCATGTCTACAGGAGGAACTTTCCAGGCCATCTGGGCCTTCCTCTTGGTTGTTTTGCCAAAAGGAAGTATTGGGGTCCACCCACAGCCTCACGGGCCTTGGCAGCAAATGCCTTGGCCCATCACTTCAGGGGGGAATGTTCTCATGGGTGAGAAGGAAATGGGTTCCCACGGTTTGTCATCCTTCTTCTGGCTGCCTCGGTGCCCACACTGGCGAGAGAAGCTGAATGACAGTCTCCCTACCCACATACAAGGGGCTGTGGACTCTGACACCTTGGCTACTCTTTAATCAACCACATTGTCACGGTCATCACCATCACCTCTGGCATTTGTATAATCTGGTGTTTTACCAAATAGCCACCGTATACGTAGTCATCCTGCTATGATGGAGTCGGGACAGATAGAACCATCATTATTTGACAGGAAGCAGCGGATCAGCGGGGTTAATAAACAGCGCTTCCTTCTGGGGATAGGGAATCTGTATAGGACTTTCAGTGTTCAGGCCTTATAGGGGAGAGATGTGTCCTAAGTCCTCTGGAGGTTGTGTAAAATGTGGAAACTGTGTGCTTCCAACTCTACGCGAGTGCAGGTCTGGAAGGGGGAAGGAAGGACGTCAGAACTGGAAGAGGGTCTGGAACTGAGCAAGCAGGCTGAGGGAGGGGTGCAAGGATCCCTGGGGACACACAGAAACCCTAAGTGGCCCCATGACTGGAGAGGCTTCTAGTCTCTGCCATTGAGACTTCTGAATTCCCAAGTTCAGGTCCCCCAAAAGCTGACTCTTAGGTGACCTGAGGTTCTAGTTATAGGGACAGCCGACATGGGGCACACAGGCTGCCAGCCCAGCTCCTGGGGTGGGGACAGACAACCTCGGTGGCCAGGCAAGTATTCCTCCCAAGGCAAGGGGCAGCTGTAGAATTCTTCCCATGACACTACAGCCTGGGACGTTCCCAAATTCTTGTGGGCACATACCACGTACATACCACGTAGCGTCCCATACGTGCCTCCTTGCCATTTCCAGTCTAGATGAACTCCCCCATTTGACCCCATGAGGAACAGGATGCTGAGAGAGGCTTGCTCAATGGTTATTTGGAATTATTGCCGGGAGGTGAAGGAGGGTAGCTAGATAATAAGGTCACTTCGTCAAGGGCTGCTTGGGTCCTGGCTGGGTAAGTTTGACATATCCTGTATGTAATGTCCCCTCTACCTTGAAAATTCACCACTCACCTGTTACATTACAGACTTGCTTATCTGGGAACACTTTTTACCCGCTGTTTCCTAGATGCCATTTGGTACTAGGACCGTTTTGTGACATGTGAGCTGCTGAGTCCTGAGCACAATTTGTTCCTGAAACACACTTTGGGACCTGCAAGATGGGAGGGAAGAGACTGGAGAGCAAGATGCCTGCACTGTCTTCAGGGTCTCTGCCTCAGCCATGAACAAGGACACGAGAGGGCACAGGCTGGCACTAGTGAACGTTGCCCTCAGTTGGAGTCTGTGGGGGTCATTGCATTGACTTCATGGCTTCTTTTTGCTCTGGTTGTGTAGGCACCTTAGGTGGGCGTGTGGGCGCTGGGCGCCAGCCTGCCCCCAAATCCTAGTCAGGAAAAAAACAGCTCTTTTGGAAGGTGGTTTTAGGCTTAATCAAAGAAAATGTCATTTCCCCAGAGTGAGGGTAACCCCGGAGAAGCAGGAGACGTTTGTGTGGAGGAGGTGGGCATGAGTGGAAATTTAACACCCCACTTAGGGGCGGTCAGGAACAGATCGAAGAACACAGAGGTAAAAAAAAGAAGAAGAAAAAATACAAAATACTGAAATAGCCGTCATGGAGCTCATGTGCTTAACTCTGGGACATAGGTTCTTGGATTTCTTTCATAGTTTATTGACTCTTAGTTTACAAAGGGTTCTACCAGTCTTGGTGCTCAGTCAACAACAGATTGAAAGCAACCAGTTGGAAGGACGGTCTCAGGGACAGCACAGCTTGTCACGGAGACAACTGGGTACACAATCATCCTTATCACAACTCACCACTGCGTAATTCTGACCACTAGAAAATAGGGGAGGATGTGTTATATTTAGCCACTATAAGGAACTAGGAAACTAAGTGAGCAGTTAGGAAAGTCTTCCATACTAAATGATGGGGATTAAATAGGTAACTTTGTGTCATGGAGAAAATTCACTTATGTGAATCTTTTTCAACAAGGCTGATAAATGAAACATCACTATAAATTGTAAATGCTCTAGATACAGCCTCCTGAGATAGATGCGTACTTTGTATAGGAAGCAGAGCAGGTCAGAGTCATCTGGTTTAAGCCCTTCATTCTGTGGGCACAGAAAGGGGGGGTGGGATGGACAGGAGCCATGCGGTTAGAGGCCCACAGCTGGTGGAGGGAGGGATAACGTAACTCTGCCCTGTCTTTCTCCCCATGGATTAAGCCCCGTAGCCTTCCCTAACATCGCCAGACCTATGGCGCTTTCCTGCATCCCCACTTCCCCCCACGGTGGAGCGAGCATAAGAATGGGGTATAGTGGGAGATTCAGCCAGGGTGGGGGTTCCTCAGGAAACCAACTGCTTTAGCCATCACTGGTCTGACAGCAAGTGACAGAGGTTGGAGCTGGGTCACTGCATCTATGTCCTCAGGGGGTGTGTCTGGTTTCACAAAGCTCTGGCATATAGATTCTATTTTCAGTGGAGCTTGATTTTAAAGCTTGTGGACTTCCGGCTTCCTGTGAAACGGAACACTAACCCTTCTCTGAGGGATGGAAATAGGCCAGTTTCTTCTATTTTTTTCACTATAGGACGATGAATCCATCCGCCCCCATTCACGAGCACTTACGGTGTGGACTTAAGCACTTAAGGAGAGACGAAGGAAAGGCAGGAGAATGGGACTCAGAATTCCAGGCTAGCCTGGGCTCAGGTTCCCATTGCATCACTGCTGAGCCAGGAGCCCTTGGTCTTGGTAGTTAATTTGCCTCATCTGTAGAATGGGGACATGATGCCTCATAGCGGTGTGAGGATCAAATCAGATGATGGATATGAATCATTTAGGAAGCAGACAGTGAATTGCAGATTATGGCGTGAAAGGGGATTTTTACTGACTGGAATTCTTGAAAGCAATATGCACACCTCACATTTCATAATGGTCTGAAAGTGTGAAAGGCTGGTTTTGAATCAAGCTCTGCTTTTGCCAGCTGGGGGGCTGCGGATGAGAGCTACTACCTCACGGGGCTGAGGACAAAATGGTGCCAGTCATGGCTCCCTCAGTGGGGGCCCACACTTCTTGGTCATTTCCAGCTCATCGTTCACTAACCCTTCCTCGAGGGTTGTATTTCACATGAATTACATTGGTTAGTCTTGAGGCAGGAGATTGGGGTTCTGGACTTCGCGCCTTCATAACGCCCCGTATCCTGGAGCAAGTCCGTTACCTGCTCTGTGCTGTAGGCTGGGTGTCTGTTGGGAATGACATTGCCACCCCTGCAGGGTGTGAGAAGAATTAGAGACGAGGCTCACCGCACGCTCACGCTCTCAGGAACGACAGCGCTGATGTTACTGCCGTTACTCTAGCCCCAGTGTCTTCATATGTGATGTGTGTTGAACCTACTCTGTGCTTTCCCCCCCCACCCCTGTGCCCTGGGGAGACATGGGGCTCCTGGGAGCCTTCTGGGCAGGCCCTGGAAGGGGGCAGAGGAGGTTGGCACAGCTGGGTTCTCCCACCTGCCCTTCAACCTAAGCTGCCCTGGTTTGTCTGTTGAAATTTAAAGTAAAATTGCACACCACTGGCTAGTGGGCACCTGGCTGCGTGTCCGGCTGCGCTGTGTGAAGAGCTTTGGGCACATCCTCTGCAGTGTCCTCTGCTCGCTTCTCTCCCCCAGCTGGGCGCCCCCCAGCGCCTTCCACCCACCACACACACCATCCCACACACACCACCCCACACACAGCCCACATATACTGCACACAGCTTGCACACCACACATACCACACCACACACAGCCCACATAAACTGCACACAGCTTACACGCTACACACACCACATACACCACACCACACACACCCCACATATGCTTCACACAGCTTGCACACCATACATATAAGCACTCAAACGCCACACCACAGAAGGCACATAACACATACACGCAACATACTCCGCAGCACACAAAGCGTACACACCTCCCAACAGTACACACACAATGCACACATAGAACACATGCAATGCATGCATACACCCTCCCTCCGCTCCCCACACACATCCTTCCTTTCACTCCTGCCTCCACGCCCCAGCCCTCTCAGCCCTTCACCTCACCTGGCCTTCACCTTCAGCCTGCCTCCTCTCTAAAGATGCGGGCGTCCACCCGCCCGTGCTCACCACTCTCCTTCCTGACTGCTCAGTGCATTTGACTGCATTCAGCCGGGGGCACCGTGCTGTCTGCAATGGCCCTACGTGTCCGTCCCACAATGAGGCCCTCAGTGCCCTCCTGCGGTCACTTGTTGACCGTACTTGGTGGGAGTGGACAATATTCAGAATTGTATCATTTGCCGGGTCTTGAAAGCCACTCTTGGAACATGCGAGGCTGTCCGTCCTGCTGGGCCTGTGAACACAGACTCTGCGGCAGTTGCCTGAGGGAGCCCTTGGGGGGGTCAGTTCACAGGGGAGGGCCCATGGAATGAGGTCAAGGCTGGCAGGCGCTGGAGCAGCCTCAGGGCTGGTGGAGACACTGGCCCTGGCCTCGTCACTCTCCCCCTTCTGAGTGCCGGGGCCCTCGACTTAATACTCCGGTGTGGCCCCGCCAGTACCCAGCTCGGCACCGGGCCTACGTGGGGGTCAGGGTCATCACACCCGTGCACAGGAGAGCAGGGAGGCTCCATGGAGCTGGAGGGCAGGGAGATGCATGGCCCTGGCCTTTAGGTGGTGGCTCCTGGTCCTGTTTCCATCTGGGTCCAGCCCCAGGAACCTGAGACCCGCCATGCAAGAGCTCGGAGGGAACACGGAGTCCCTGAGGCAGCTTCCGCACGTCATTGGCACAGAGACCCAGGGGCCCCAAAACTCACTCCCCCCAACAGCAAGGGGGTGGCATGACCCCTTTTCGATGTGAGGAGCTATGTCCTCTCTATCGGCCTCACAAATTGAGATTTTTCATGGGTCAGGTTTGCTTAAATTGTGCCTCTGAATTTCAAAGCGGAAGCACAAAAGGGCACTGTGTTATGAATTCTAATTATTTGTCAAGAGGATACACTCACCGGTTTCATTCTGACAACATCCAGCTCAATTTGAGGAGCACTTCATGGTACAAATCTTTCCAGCCTGTTCTGGGCTGTGGTGGGCAGTCTGCCGGGGAGAGGGCTGACCCGGGCCCGGGGCCATCGGCCAGGCAGCATCTGACCGGGTGACCTTGCTCCTGGCCAGAGGTAGGCTGCCTGACCAGAACCTTCCGGAGGGCAGTCCCCAGGGCACACAGTTTTAGAAACAAGGTCCTCAGTGGCCGGAGGCTCCCTCCTCCTCCCGCCGTGGCCTCACCCCCTGCCCGGACACGGCCCCCTCCGCTACCCTCAGGGCAGGACTGGAGCTGGTCAGTATGCTGTTGAATTCACCCACGTGTGAGGTCCCAGACCTGCTGTCACCTCCCTCCAAGTGCTTGTCCAACCTCGATGTGACCTGCAGTTTCTAAAACCTCCCACCCAATGAAACCGTTTCCCAGTTCCTGAGAGTATCAGGCTCTGCAGAGGTCTGTAGGGCGATCGCCCAGTAAGTGGAAAACAGGCTGCACTCGCGGTTTGGAGACTGAAAGTCAAGAGAACTCAAACTGGGCTCTGGGGTCTGACAGACCTGGGTTCAAATCCTATCTCTGCCACGTAATAGCTGTGCAGTTACTTAAGCCTCTGAATCGTGGTTGATGCGAGGCTTAGAAAAGATAGGGTGCCCGCCACCTGGTGGGGTTGCAGGCAGCTCCAGGGCGCTGGCTCCTGGCATTATGGGAAGCAGGGAGAGTGGCCTTAGGTGCCCCAACCCTTCCCTGTAGCTCTCTGCTGCCCAGAAGCATCCCTGGGGCATGGGGAGTGCACACCCTGCAGCAAACCAGACTCTCACTCATTTCCTCCCTCCAGAACCTTCTTCTCACTTAGGTGCAAATGACTAGGGATGGTGACATGATGAGGGGCTCCTGCAGAGAGACAGAATCTAAACAGGGTGAGAATATGAACCTCAGGTGATCAAGGGCATGCTCTGATTTCACTACAGGAGGTCATCTTTCCAGGGCAGAACACGAGCCCTGACCCGGGCATCCTGTGTGTGCCTCACCCCCTGCACCAGCTCAGTGCCCCACACAGATGCTCCCTCCTCCCGGCCTGCCCGGTGTCCCTGGCATTGGATTGGTCTCTGCTGGAAGGGCTCTCCCCTTCCTTCTCAGTCTGCTGGCTGGCACTCTAATGACTCTTCTGGACTTCTGCTTCTGTGGGTCCTGAGTCCCCATCCTTCCCTGCACCCCACCCCCCACCCACTTCCCCATTCGGCTCCCAGCTCCTCTCCTCACAGGGCTTCAGTGGAAGGGGCTTCTGCTGAGATCCAGATTGATCAAACAGAATGCAATCTCCAGTGGCTCGATGTGTATCCATAACTATCTGGGTGGCATTTTCCTACTTACATCTATTTGGGGTTTAATAGACCCCTCCAAATCCAAAAGAGCAGGAGTCCCCGGAAGCAGACTTTTCCCTTCACGTCCCTGACACTGTGCAAGGACAACCGTGAGCCCTAATAAATGGTCCCACTATCATTCCTGCAGCAGCCAAAGGCCTTCCTAACCAACAAAAGAAGGTTCCAGTGTATTTCATTACAGGCTAGTTCTTTAAAAACAGGTGCCCTAGCAGAGTGTACAAGGTGTCTGGTAACCTGCAACATTCAGTTAACATGCACTTTCGTGGGGGACTTTGCTCTGAGGGTGCTATGAATCCCACGCAAAGCCTCTCACTTAGTTTGTGAAAACAGCTGCGTTTCGACCACAGACTGCCAGACTCAGAAATGTCCTCCCCCTGCTGGGGCTCGGGCTGAACCCAAACTCCATCCAGGCTAGCTGGGACCTCGTTTTACAGACACACGGGGCAGAGGGACTCCAAGATGGAAGGCCGGCCGGCTATCATCCACACCCAGTTTGCTACTGCTGCTTTCCTGGGAACCTTCCAGACACGCAGGGGGCCTTGAACCCCGCTTCTCCAGGGGCTGTGTGACCATCTCCACTGCTGCTTGCTGTCTGCAGGGACTGGGGCTGGCCACCTTGAGTTTCACTGGTGACATTTGGGCTGCATAATTCCTTAGAGTGGGGGCTCTTCTGTGTGTTGTTAGGATGTTTACCACTATCCTTGGCCTCTCTGACTAGATGCCAGGAGCAGCACCTGTCTCCCCAACTTTGTGACAACGAAAAGTGTCTCCAGATACTGCCAAGTGTCTCCTGAGGGGCTAGGTCGCTGCCACTTGAGAATTGTGGTTTTACATATCATCACACGTAATCCCGGCAGCCCCTTGAGGGACCACCTTGGATGACCACCTCCACTTTACAGATGAATTCACTGAGGCTGAGTGAGTTAAGCAACATTTCTGCAGCTGGTCAATGACAGCACCAGGACCCAAGCCCGAGTCTGCTATCTGACACCAAAGTCGATGTTATTGTTTTTTCATTTTTTAAGCTTATTTATTTTTTGAGGGAGAGAGCAGGGGAGGGGCAGAGACAGAAGAGAGAGAATCCCAAGCAGACTCTGCACTGTCAGTGCAGAGCCTGACACAGAGCTCTAACTCATGAACTGTGAGATTGTGACCTGAGCCGAAATCAAGAGTCGGATGCTTAACTGACGGAGCCACCTAGGCACCCCAAAGTCAATGATATTAACCACGATTCTAACCATGATTCCTGCTGCAGTGGGTGGGATGAGATCTTGTTCACTCTCTGAAGCTTCAAGAAGCCAGGGATCACCTGGGAAAATGCTCATTTGGGTTTGAGAAAAGGGAGCTAACAGGTTCAACCCAAGGGTCCCGACTATGAATTCTCTTCTTTCAGAGGATTTCTGGCGTCAGAAAGGCAGGGATGGGAAGAGGTAGCTGAGTGGTCAATCTGCTTTCCTTCTGCACTGGGGCTGGCTAGCTTCGGACCAGGTGTCGGTATCTACTGCCACAACCACGCTGCATACTGTCACCAAACATGCAGTAGCCGCCCACTGGAATCATTTATTGGAGCTCACGATTCCCCAGGAACCCCCCATAGTGCACCCAGCCTCGCGTAGTCTCAGCGAGGCCCACCTGTGCGCGTGCGGTTTGCTGCCCTTGGCCGGGCTCTCTCACACGTCTGTGCTCCTGCCTGGACCCCAGGGCTGTGCTGGCTTTGTTCCGTCTGGTCTTATCATGCGGGAGGTTAGCTTCAGCTTGCTCACACAGTGAGGCAGGAATCCCAGCAAGAGAGAAATGGAGAAAGGAAGTGTGCGGGGCCCTCTGAGGCCCAGGCCTGGAACTACAACAGTCACTTCTGCCTCATTCTATCGGCCGAAACAAGTCCCAGAGTCAGCCCAGATTCCAGTGTGCAGACAGAGACTCCANGGGGCCTTTTGTGTGCTCTCTCTCTCAGAGAGGTCATCTGGCCTTCTGGCCTTCTGGAAGCCACAGGAAGCCCAGGCCCCGCTAGTGAGAGGGCGAAGGGGTATGTTAGCAGGTTCAGGCTTCTGCAGAGAGATCCCAGCTACCTGGAGGCAGACTAGGTCCCCTGTCACCTCTCAGAATGATGAGCTCCTTGAGGATATGGCCTTTGTTCACCCCTGAGTTCTAAGAATCTAGCAAGTGCCTGACACACAGTAGGTTCTCAGGTGTTGAGCATGAAGTTAATTCAATGGATTCACCTCATCGAAATCACATAGCCTCATTTCAGTGGTCTTTGTTCAGTCCCTACTGTCTATTGAGCTCAGCCCTACTCACTCCCGGAGTCAGGAGGCTGCCGAGGTCTCCACCACAAACCAAGAGCTGGACAGGACTGATGGGGGACATGACTGAGAGGCATCTGGGCAGCTGGAAGTGCTGGGCCCTACAAACCACACCCATGTCGTGACAGCCCAGGCCATCCAAGGAAGGGCATGCGGAGGCCCGGGTCTCTGGAAACTCTTCCCAAGTTTTTGGCACCATGTGGGTTGGGTGGATTTTCTGCTGATTTTCCAAGTGGTTCAGTTTAGCCAAATCCAGCGGGTGTCTTGGCGGCCTGCTGGCTTCCCTTTTCCTTTGGGCGCCTGAGAGGTTTGGAAGGAAACCCGAGACCGTGCTTGAGATTCACCACAATGCTGTCTGTGCAAGGGTAGCCGGGGTGGGACAGACTTTCAAAGCCCCAGATTCCTAGAAACAGGAAGCTGGCTTCTGCCAGGAGTCAGCAAGGTTAGCCTCCCCCGGCCAGGCCCAGAGTCCGGGCTTTGTGTGGCCAAGCGGGCCCGTGTCCGAGGCCCCTCTTCCTGCTCTCCAGCCCAGAGGAGGAAGGAAGGGGCCTTAAGGAGATATCGGTCCTCCCTCTCATCTCCACCTTCAGCCTCTCCCGGGGTCAGAAGGGGGCCTGGAGGGGGAGGTAAAGTGGGATTCCTTCTAGATCAGGAAATGATCAGACCAGTGTGTATGGTTTCTCAGTGGTGACTGAGAGGAGAGATTGCCGTGTCTGTCACTGGGGTCAGGCTGTGTGGAATGTGTGTGTGTGTGTGTGTGTGTGTGGAGGGTCATGGAAGGTGGCAGGGTGTATATGTATATGCATGTGTGGGGATGAAGAGATGTCAGTGTGTGTGTGTGTGTGTGTATGTGTGTGTGGTCATAGGGAGGAGGCAGGTGTGTGTGTATGGTCACAGAGAAATGACAGATGTGTGTGTGTGTGTGTGTGTGTGCGCGCGTGTGCGTGGACACGGGGAGGAGGCAGGGTGGGAGGGAGGGGACAGGTAGAGGGAAGAACAAATACCAGGAGACCAGGTGTCATATGCTGAGTGTGCATCTGGTGGCCTGAGCCTTTGCCAGAAGCTGTGGATGGTCCAGAAGAAGAAATGCAGCCCTTCACCTCCAAGGTCCTCCCTGTGAGTGGGGACAAGAACCTGGCACAGGTGAGACCGCTAACCACCAAGGATGGACAGTGTCCCGTGAAGTGTCAGATCGTGCAGCTGGGACACTGGGGCTGGAGGGACAGCAAGGGGAGGTGGGGGAAGCTTGGAGAAGACAAGTGTGTGAGCTGTGGTGGCACTGTGGGTTGGCGGGTCTGGAATGGTGGGGAGCCCAGTGGAGTTGTTGAACTGAGAGCACACAGTCCAGCGCTAGGGCTCCGTGGAGACCAGTATCCTGATAGCTGCCGTCATAGGGTCTGGTCCCCATGCCAGGGGAAGCCAAATACCCCAGATGCAGTGACCCTGCCTTCCTCTGGTCCATGCTCTTGGGTGGGATGGGTGCTTACTATGTGTCTTCCCTCCTTCCTCCCTGGATCCCCATCTCCCATGAGACAACACCTAGTTGCTGTATAGGACATGTGTAGGGCAGAGGTGGTGCTCTAACAGCTCTCCCGGGAGTGTGTGGTGCAGTGTAGGACCCCTGGACGGCTGTTGGAGATGATGGGGCAGCAAACCTGCCTTGGGGCCTGGGAATCTGTATTTGAACAGAGTCCCCGGGAGGGCCTGGAAGCCACTTCTGTGTATTATGATTGTGAAATACCTTCACCTACAGGGTTTTCCCCAGAACTCCCTGTTGCCCTATGATATTGGCTAAACAGGGATAGCTGCACCCATTTCCCAGATGGGGACAGTGGAACTCCTGAGAAGAAGCATTTGCCCAGGAGTACATGGGGATGGTAGAACCGGGATGCCCTTTTCCATCAAATACTCCTCGCTAGGCTGGGTCAGGCAAAGAGGCCTCCTGGGAATGTGTGCACAAAGCCATGTGACTCCCCGGGAAGAGCCTGTTTTATCTGGTTAGCTAAAGCGCTGTGGTTGCTGACTAGAGAGCAGAGTCCTGGGGGCACTGGGACACAGGATGGATAGACTATGACAGGCAGAGAAGGGGAGGCAATGAGAGGAAGGGTCAGCTGGCAATGACAGTGTCCAGGCTGCTCAGACCAGTCCTAGAGGCAAGTACTGGCTCTCCCCATTCTGGCCATTGGAGAGCTCCAGAATCATGGGCTGTTGTAAAGTGGAAGGCAACTCATTTTACAGGTGAGGAAACTGAGATGCAGAGACAGGAAATGACTCATGCAGTAATTAATCATAGTGCACTGGGGCGACACCCTCATTAACAGCAGACTAGGGCACAAGCTTAGATTGCTCCAGATTCAATAGCCACTCATCAAATGATCGGTGTATTCTCTTCTTTGCTTTTCTAGGACCTGCTCTTGTTCTTCTGTCTCATCTTGGACTGTTTCTCTGGTTTTCTTTCCAGTTCCCTGATGTTGAGCCCTTGTATTCTTCATTGTGATTGGCTTTTCCAAAACACTTTTGTGTACACCATCCTGAACTGTGATCAGGGCAAGCAACCCACTTTACAGATGAATAAACTGAGCCTCGGGATTAGTGGAGTGCAGATATGGGACCAGACCCTGGCTGTTCTGATCTTCAGGCCCTCTGTGTTGGACACTCTGACTCTCAGAAAGGGCACCCCACACTCATACCTGGACGCTCACTCCACCTCTTAGCCTTCTCTGGCTTTCATTTCCCAGGGCTTAGATGTCCTGGTCTCCCTCTCTAGCTCAGACTTCTAAAAATGGGCCTTTCTGACCCTCGTTTATCACCCCTCTCATCAGCTCCCCTCCTCTGAGCCTTTTGCTGGGACCATATAGGCAGTCTCTGGGTGCCTTCTTTGTACTTGGGCTTGGCCAGTTTCTGCATCGAGGGCAGGGACCTGACTGCTCACTTCCCTGTGTTCCCCAGGAGAGGGGGTGGGCACCCAGCACATTCCCAGTGAATAGATGTGGCTTTATTAAGGGCTCCAATGGTTCCTTCCTGGCCTGTTAAAAAGAGTGCTGTTATGGCCTCTGTCCCCTCTCTGACAGACTCAGATCAAACGGGGACCCTCCGTCTGTTAATGGGCAGTTTGTAAGATTGTGTGACCCACAGAAACGGGGAAAAGCCTCGCCTGTGCAATGTCATTTCTAGGCAGGCAGAACGCCTCCCTGTTCTCACAAGTCCCCAGCTGTTCAGAACATTCCCCGACGCATCAATGTGCCTCTTAGTGTGGTGGGCCGAGTCAGACAGTCTGTCGGGGATGCTCTGTCGGCTTCCCAGGTCTGAACACAGCCTGAATTGTGCCAGCTTTCAGCAGCCCTGTCACTGGCTCCTGAGGCCCAAATCCTGTTTCCTCTGTTTGCATTTTCCCCTCCTTGGTCTTTCGTTAGAATGAAATGTGCTGGTGAGGGCTCAGGAGTAGGGTTCGTGGAGGCATGTGCAAATCAGCCCTTCTGGGTCTACTAGGGGAGGGCAGGTTCTAGATGGGCAGGTGGAAGGAGTGGGGATGGGGTACAGGGAGGTCGAAGCCTCTAGAGGCAGAGATTGCCACCATCAAAGCTAGGCCCTGTACTGGAAATGCTCCCACACGATTTAGGGACTTGGCATGCAGGCCAAGAGCCTTGGGGCCATGTGACACGGCGGGTGAGGGCACGGGAAGCCCAGGCCCAGGTCCCCAGGTCCCTGCTCAGCCCTGCACAGAGGTGAGGACAAAGACTCACCCAGTGCTCCTCCAGGCTCTGTCTGAGGGTGAGGGCTTGGGCCAGTCTGGGAGCCACTTCACCTGCCACCCTGGCCCCCGCATGGCCCAGGATCTCCCAGCAGCCAGCCGGCCAGACAGGCCACGCGAGACTCAGCAGGTCAGCGGCCCAAGTCCCAGCCGAAGTCAGAGGACAGCATGAGGCACTGCGACCACCGCTGTCCCTCAAGGACACCGTTTCCTTATTGCAGAATGTTTCTGACCTCTCAGTGTCACTCAATTAAGAATGAAGATTCCATGTATTTAAATTCTAGAACGGATCCAAGAGCATAAAGGCACAAAAGGAAGGCTGGGGTCAGAGGGTGGAGCAAAGGAACACAGGAAGGGAGCTGGCTCTCCCTCTATCCAGCCATCTTCCCACTAAAGCATCCTTGAGAGATGTCCACCACCTCGGGGCCGCCCTTGCAAACCATCGCATCAGCCCTTGAGGCTCAAGCCCCTCGGGGGCCTTCCAGGTGTCATGAGCCTTTGAGTTGAGGCAGTTTCAGAGTGTCTCCTCCTCTGCTCCTCCAATGGGGTGGGGAAAGACACATCCAGGTGGGGGAGTCCAGCTGACAGGGCACATTCCTGCCACAGCGGGGGCTTTGCACTGTGGACGGCGCCACCCGCTTGTATCTGCTCTTCGTGGTGTGGTTGGGGGGAGGGAGGACTCTCAGTGAGATCTAGTTACACAGAGAGGAACTGGAAACTGCAGATCTGATGCAGATTCACAAAACCCCTCCTCGATTCCCAGTGGGAGGTTTTGGACTTAGCTCGCTCTGCGGGAGGCCTCTTCCTCTATAGTTGATGCTCTGTGAACTGCATGTATTTAAAGTGTACAGTCTGATGAGTTTTGACATATGTATATACCTGTGAAAGCATCTGTTCCCTGCTGGTTGGCTCTTCTTGGCTAATTCATTTATTAGATCAGCTACTCCTTGAGAACATCCTCCATGCCATGGGCTTTTGCAACCTTATATTCCCTCTAACTTCTACTCTCCGCCTCCAGTTTCATCAGGTGCTCAGATAAAACACAGGACGCTCAGTTAAAGTAGAATCAAAGATAGATGATGAATAGGGCTTTTTTTGGTATAAATATGTCCCAAATATTGCATATGACATATTTCCACAAATATTGCACATGACATATTTATACTAAAAATCATTTGTTGCTTATCTGAAATTCTAACTTAATGGGGCATCCTGTATGTTTATTTGCTAACCCCAAGCTCTAGCCTCTTGTGTTGTATAGAATCCATGTGTTTCCCCTGGCAAGGAACAGCCCTTCTGGTGTTTGAAGACAAATCTCAGAGCTCCCTGATGTTCTGAGCCTTCCTGGTATTTTAGGGTCCTGCACAGTACCTCCTCTGGTCTCCCTGTCCTGAATTTAATTAATGCTATTAAGATTGTGTTAGTCTTCTTGAGTCATGGTCCATGGCTTCTGTTGACCTCACATTTACTTGGTTGCCATCAGGCAGTCCCCTCCAGTCCTTGGGCATTTTTGAGCTGCCTTGGCTCCTTCACGTCTGCCGGTGTTATTTCATCTTGTTGATTTGTCCATGCTTCTGGGCCATTGGAATCCAGAGTGTGCAACCTAGCAAAAAAGTCTATCCCTCCCAGGTTAGAATATATTCAGATCAGATAAGCCTGACTGGTAGATCTTCAGTCAAGTGATGAGAGAAAATGTGGACCTGGCCACGACTAAGCACAGACACCTTTGGTGTGCTCTTGATGAGAGCCTTCCCGTCCCCACTTCCTGTAGGCTGACATTAATCAACGCTCACTGGGCCAGCTTACCTGAGTGTAGTATCTATTATCCAGACTACATTTCTCATTTTATCTACAAACATTTTATTTTTTTTTATTTTTTATTTTTTTAATATTTTTTTATTTATTTCTAGGAGAGAGAGAGAGAGCTTGAGCAGGGGAGGGTCAGAGAGAGAGGGAGTCACAGACTGAAACAGGCTCCAGGCTCTGCTGGCAGTCNTCATGGTTTGCCTCCCTCCCTCTCCCGAACTATTTTCCCCCTTCTTCCCCGCCATGGTCTTCTGTTATTTTTTTTTTTAATGTTTTTTTATTTATTTCTAGGAGAGAGAGAGAGAGCTTGAGCAGGGGAGGGTCAGAGAGAGAGGGAGTCACAGACTGAAACAGGCTCCAGGCTCTGAGCTGGCAGTCAGCACAGAGCCCAACGCGGGGCTCGAACCCACGAACCGCGAGATCATGACCTAAGCGAAAGTCGGACGCTTAACCGACTAAGCCACCCAGGCGCCCCTCTACAAACATTTTAAAACAGTCTTCTTCAATTTTCCAATTCATTCATTTCAGGGAATATGTACAGAATGCTTCCTTGTGCCAGATGCCTGGTGAAAATCAGATCCATTGCATCTCCCAACCAAGGTAACTCTATCACAAAGGCTCATTCTTTAGGGACCTCTACTGGCTCCTTGTGATTATCAGTCTCGTCTTGCTCCCCCTTTCCCTTTTTAAGGGATCACAAACCATTTTGAAACCCATTAAAAATTTGTCAAGGTGTTTTAGATTCCAATTTAAAGTTTCTCGACTTCATCTTTTTTTCCTTGCAGGAAACACAATTCATGGTCGGAAAAGTCTGGCCCTCTGCTGCTATGCATGATTCCTCCAAAATTGCTCAGTAGGTCTGTGGTCTCATTTGCAGGCCCTTCTCCTGTGCTGCAATATATATATATTTTTAAATTTTTAATGTTTTTTTTAAATTTTCTTTCTGAGAGAGAGAGAGAGACAGCGTGAACAGGGGAGGGTCAGAGAGAGAGGGAGATACAGAATCTGAAACAGGCTCGAGGCTCTGAGCTGACAGTCAGCACAGAGTCTGACACGGGGCTCGAACCCACAAACTGTGAGATCATGACCTGAGCTGAAGTCGGACGCTTAACTGACTGAGCCACCCAAGCGCCCCTATAATTTAACAGAGTTGAAAGATATGTGTCTAGTGAATGTGCTGAATGGCTGGCTGCCTTACTCTTCTTAACTTCTAATTCTAATGAATTCTAAGTAATTTGGCAGGTGTAGGTCAAGGACAAGGGAAAGGGTGACAGAAGGTAGCTAATAGTAAGCACTTATTGTGTGTCAGATATGCAATGCATTCAGCATTCATTATATGACTCCACCCTTCTCCAGCTCGATGCAGGAGAGATTATTAACCCCATTTATGAGTTGGAGAAGCTGGGAAGCTCGGAGAGGTTAAGTCACAAGGCTGGAATATCTGTGTGATATTTCCAGAATCCACATCCAGCTCTGTTCAGCTCAAAGTCTGTGTTCTTTCCACTGTGCCACAGACTGCACTTAACTTGCAGCAAGTATAATATGGCCAAACTCAGTGTTTAGACAGATGAAGTTCATCATGTAATTCTTTTTTATATAGGATCTGATTCATAAAATGAGTTGACTATTCCAACCACGTCTGTCGTGGGTAGTGTGACAGCCTGGGCTGTCTCTCTCTGGGACACAGGAGGTCGAGTGACTTGTTGAATGTCCCAGAGAATTTTTAGCTGTGGGGGCAGCTGAGAGGCCAGGTTTTTTCAGCTCGGAGGGCTCCCCAGAAATAGCAGTGGCCGAGGGAGGTGGGCAGGCAGCTGCCGGGAGCAGTGGAGTTCTGCGAGCAGAGGGCTGGCTCCCAGAGAGCGCAGGGCAGGGCGCGCCAGACAGTTGTGGGGTGGGTGAGGGGTACAGCGGTGCCCCAGGGAGGGACCATGAGGGCCATAGGCACAGCTGAGGCACGGGGCGGGGTCAGCGGAAACAACAGAAGTGGGTGGAGGATTGGACAGAAAGGATGTTGGAGAGAAAGAGAGAGAGCAAGGGGTGACCTTGGGAAGGTTCCCAGGCCCCTGCCCTGGCCATGGGTCCAGATGGGTTCTGTATACCCCAAGGGGTAAGACAGGTGGAGGAGCAGGTAGGAGGGGAAATAAATTTGATTTGGATGGGTGGCATCAGACCAGTAGTGGGACATGCTGGCTGGCATCTTAGGGTCTGGGGCTGGCTGCAGAGATTCGGGGTTACTTCCGGGAGGGTAGCTGTTTTCTAGAGTTATTTGTATGTAAGACCTTCCCCGAAACAAATCTCCCTTTCTCCCACCCAGTAAGATTCCGCTGGGATTTGTGCACATGTGGTGCCTTTGCACACTCATCCACACACACCGCACGGTGCCCTCATGTGTCCACAGTCACACATGTGTCCACAGTCACACCTACACCCACACATGTGTGCACCTTCACACTTAACCCCCACACTTGTACATAACCACATACTCACATAGCCATACCCCTGTATACATCTTTACACACTCCTATGGAACACACACACTGGAACACATTTACACACACATTGTGTATCCCTTTGACATGCATCCATATACTCATTCACAGTCCCCTTCCATGCACACACACACACACACACTCCCTCCTATATACTCACACACCTGTATATATTTGCACACTGACACACATGTACCCTCACATACTTATCCCTTCATGTACTCCCCTCATATACATATCCACACACTAGTATACACACATACATTGTTTACACCCTCACCTACCTATACACTCATGCAACCCACTCACACACACCCCTCATCCACACACACTTACTGCCACAGCTGTGCACAATGATACTCTCGTTTAAACCCAAGCCTCATGCACATGTGTACCTTTCTCATCTCCCTCCCACTCAGAGACTGTACATCAGCCCTTTACAGCCTCCTCAGAGGGTTGCTACTATCTGGGGACTGGATGTCCTGGGCAGAGGAGCAGCTCCACTGCCAGGGGGCCCCCATGTGGGGTGGCTCCCCACTCCTAGTCACCATTGCCCTCGTGGGTGCTGGCTGCGGCTGGCCAGCTGAAGCAGAGCCTCTCAAGGATGTGCGGCCCTTCCATCCTCAGTTCTGGGCCTCGGGGAAATCAGTGTGTCCTTGCAGTGGGACGAAGCGTTGGAACTCGAAGAATTCATAGAGAGCCTCTCATCTGGCTCGTTGACAGAGACCTGATCTGCTCAGGGTCACCCTGCCAGGTGGTGGCAGGTTGTTCTAGGGACTAGAACACCAGGATCTGGGACGGGGGGGAGGGGTGGTGCTCAGTGCCGGGTTTGATCACAGTGGGATCAGAGGTGGGCCTGTGCTGAAGCCTGGGCACAGGGCCTACCAACAGCGGTGAGGCCAGATGTTGGGCTGTGGGAGCTGCGTCCTTGGGACTGGCGCCTGGGCATGGGCAGGGAGGGCAAGGTGCATGTAGCCCCCATCTAGCCCAGAACGTGATGTGGACGGATGCCCGGGGCTAGGGGAGGCCAAGCGTGCTTGTCTTGGCTGATATCACCCTCCTTCTTCTGTCCCTGAACAGCCTAGTTTCCCTTTAAAAATGACTATTTATGGAGCTCTTATTTAAGAGTTATCTAAAACCTTCTCAAACTTGACTTTTGCCCCTGCCTCTCCTAGCTCTTGGGGGAAATGAGGACTATAAATTGCATCCTACCGCATAGAGTTGGGCATCCTTTGATCTGCCTTGAATTCCCCAGGATTTGAGATCTATTTGAAGTACTGGACTCTGAACGGGGGACTACCACCTTCCTTCCCAGGGCGTGTGTGGTCTTCACCCCACAGGGCAGGACATCAGCTCTGGCCTGGGGGTCCGCTTCAGATCCCCCAGGCCTTTGGAGGAAGCAGGTGTCCCCTCTGAGCCAGTCTCCTGACGTCCCACCCAAGTGTCGCACTGAGGCTGGCCCGGCCTGGGAATGAGCTCTGTCTGGCTTGCTCACGTGGGGTTTCTCTCTTTGGTGCATATTATTGTTATTATCAGTATGTGGCTTTATTTCTTCTCCTGTTACAAAATCATGTAATAAGAAATTTGGAAAAGATCATTCCTAATCCCATCAGCCAACAAGACCATGTTAAGTTGTCCATGTATTTCCTTCTAGAATTTCTCCTTAGGCAGATGAGGTCTTGTTTAGTTTGTTGGTTTTGTTGTTGTTGTTTGTCTGTTTTTGTTTTGAAGCTGAAGGTTAATCCTCTCTAATGCAGAAGCTGTTTCCAGACCCATGGCTCCAGCAGTGGCTTGCATGGGGAAAAAAATGAATCACAACTGCTATTCATAGCTGGATTTTAAAAATTAAGGGCAAGAAGCACTTGCTGGGACTGGGCTCGATGCCTTGAGGCATGTCAGGGAACTCCTGCTTGGAAGGAGCATACATTCTAGGTAGGGTGACAAGATTCACTCAGGTAAAAAGTTGGGTGATATCACAGGCATTACATCCTCACAAATGTGATGCTGCTTAAGGGAAGCTTGCTTGTTGAGAAACACAGAGACCGATGGCGCCTTCAGCAATCCAAGGGGGCACAGATCCGATGAGGGAGTCAGAGAAGCCTTCCTGGGGGAGGTGGCATGGTGGTTGAATGTTGAAGTCTTTGAAGATGTACGTTGGGGAAGGGGGCTGCATTTCAGGTTGGGGGGATATCCTAGGGGGATATTTGGAGACAGGAAAGCTCCAGTAAGTGTGGAGGCCTGGAGGTACCTCAGTGAGCAGGGCCAGTGGGCTGGAGTCAGACGTGATGGGTGGTGCCTGTTCTGGACTGAGTAGGGAGCCATGAAGGTAACTGAACAATGTGCTGCGATATAGGCTGCATTTTCAGGGGAAGGTGAGCAGGAGGAATCTCAGGTCGGCATCAAGGAATAGGAAAGATGCCAAGAGGGAAACCTGCCAAGGGGTAGCCCTTGCCTTGCCATCTCTTAGTTCTACCTCCTCCCTGCTCTGCCAGAGCTTGTCTCAGGCTGATCCAACTGGCATCGGCTTGGCCCACGGCATCTATAATGACAGCCTGGAGGCAGAAGAGGGTCTATAGAGGTGAAACACTCAGCACGGAGAGCCAGACTTTCTGCTTCAGATTCCAGGTCTATCGCATTAAAGCCCACCCTCCAAGACCAGCAGGGACACACTTGCAGCCCCACCCTGGTAGGTGGATTAGCCTGCTGCAGCAAGTGAGGGCACGCATCCTGGGAAACGGCGGGGCACCTCCAAACGGGGCACTACAGAAGGGGTGCACCTGGAGTTTGGGGGCTGGAAAGAATCCCAGCATGGTCTTGATCAGAGTCTGTAAACTAGTGGGTTGCTGGAACAGTCAGAAGTCATATCTTTAGAACACGCAAGCCTGTTCGGAATTGCCGTCAGATCGGTTTGTCTGTGGTCTTCTCTTGGAACATATGGGTGTGAATGAGCTGGTGTCAAAGCATTTGAGCTTAGCTAGTCTGCGCTGTGCCGTTTTTCTGTTTTATGAATCATCACACAGGCCTCTTTGCAATTTGTGGTTTCTGTTTCAAGTCGTAGTTCCTGAGTCACTGACTCTCTGCCCGCAGGGCCATTTCCTTCCTCATGTTTGCCCTTGGGCTAGTTACTTGTCCCCACTGTGCCTTGGTTTTCTCACTGGGTAAGTGGGAATAATATCAGCAGCAGCCACACTGTGGAGTCCTGAGGATTATGTGAGTTATATATTTGAAGCATCTAACTGCGCTTGGCACACAGTGGGTGCACTATACATGCCGGCCATCGTTATCACTACAAACCTCCAAGACTGAGAAAAAGAAAGTCGATATCCTTACTGCCCCTAAAGAAAGGATAGTCTGCATATTTATCTTCCACTTAAGGAGGGAAAAAAAGAGGTACTGTGACATGAGATACCTTGACCAGAACAGGACTGTGTGGAAGGGAGCAGCCACCGTGATGAACAAGCTAGAACAAGCAAGTCCTGCTTGACTGGTGTGATCTGAGGAGTGAAGGAAGGGCATGGAAGGAGGCTTTGAGGTTTGGGGCACATCTACGTGCAAGTGAAGGGTGGTGACACACTCTTCCGTAGTGTAGCCAAGGACAGTGCAGGAGGGAAGGCACTAAAGCAATGACACTGAGGTTTGGATTTGATAGGGAAATTGAGTTATCTGACTGCATTGTTAAGTACTGGGTGGGGAGGCCAAGGGGCGGTGGGCTCCTGGCCACATCTGACTAGGGCAGAAGGTGTGGTACAATGGAGAGATGCCCAGGATGGGAGTCAGGTGCTTTTGAGTGGCAAGGTGGTGGCTTTCTGCCACTCATTGTCCTCTCTTGGTCTTAACCTCCCATTCACAAGACAAAGGATTTGGAGGCCTTTCAGACTCCTTGCTTTCTTCACTTCAAGGCATCCTGGAGATCATGGTCATTCTTCTTCATGACAGCGCAGTACTCTCTGAATACACGTTCCCTATCCATGGACACCCAGTTGTTCACAGTCTTACAAACTACTGTGCACATTTTGTACACATATCTCTCTGGACCTGTACATGCTGAGCTGTAGGATGCCAGGTGGAGTGGCCATTGTCAGGGGTTGTGTGTTTGTGATTTTCATGTCCATCATCAGATCTCTCTCCACAGTGGCTGTACCAGCTACAGTCCTTCTGCCAGGTTGTGGGCCCTGCTATCTTACATGGTTGGGGCAGTGGGTGGGATTTCTTGGTGATCCCTCCAATCTACCTGCCACCTGCCACCTCTAAGGCTACAGGACATTAGCGTCTTGCTGTGCAGCTACTCTCATTTCTTAAGGTATCAAATGCTGGGCTGGGCTGGGCTTCTTGTCAGGCTCCTTTCCTTGCATCTTGTTTTCTCCTTCACACCCCAATTTCAGAAAAAGGAGAGAAAAAGAGAGATAGAGAGAGGGAGAGAGAGAATGAGAGTCCCGGGTGTTCTATGTCTTACCAGTGATATGCCAGCAACTGTCATCATTCCAACATCTGTGATCACACACCTTGCTTCCCACGGTGAGGGGGGAGGAGAGGAAAAGGAGAATAGCCAGCTGTGTGTGTCAAGGGGAAGGTCAGAGCCCCTCGGGCTGTGAGAATGAAGGGCAAACTCACTGTCCAGCCCTTCAGTGGGGGATCCTCTTCCTTAGCTTAACAAGACTCCTGATACTTACGGCAATTTCACCCTTAGGAAGATGCCAGTAGGGCCTAGCTCTTGATTGTGACCTGGAACTATGCCCAGAAACACCCAAAGCTATCCCAAGTCACCGTCAGGGAGGGCATCTCCGCAAACAAATGGAAACCTGTCACAAGGGAGGTGTAAACATGACCGAGTAAATGGAAGTGCCTCTTGTTCCCTTCCACTGTTGTCATGGGCAAAACACACGGTGAGCTCACTTTTATGCATCATTTCCTCGGTTGTCCAGGCTGATGAAAGCAGTCAGCAAGGAGTCCCTGGATCCTGCAACATATGCCTATACAATGTCTACACAGCCCTTCTCTCCCTCCCTCCCTCCCTCCCTCCCTCTCCCTCTTTCTCTCTCTCTCTCTCTCTCTGTCTCACACACACACACACACACACACACGCACACACACACTCTGTTTAATCAGACATCTCCTGGCCACCACTGTGTGCCAGATGCTGGCTATGCATGGGTGGCAGATGACCAAGACCCCGCCTCCACCCGGGGGGAAGCTGCTTAGACAAGGCCCCTTGTGACAAAGCACAGGATAGAAAGTGGCAATTGTCATAGACAAGATGGGCAAAGCACACTCTACGGATCCCCCCTTATCTCTCAGTGACAGCTCTTTTAGTTTCCATTTCCTGGGCATCCAATGATTTCAAGGGAGAGAAGCAGAGTAGAGAGGAAAGCACGAGTCCCTGGAGCAGGTGGGGTGAGGCTTGCAGGCGAGAGCAAAAGGTCTAGTGTGTGCTGGTTAACAGGGCCACTGGCAAGCTGCTTTGGGCTGGGCCAGTTTGCTGAAAGATGAAACTATAGCAGCATTGGCTGGAGAAGGAAAAAAGACAAGATTTCCTAGGGGCCACTGCACTTGGCCTTTGTTGGTGACATAATGCCATATGGCTACCATTAATAGGACATGTGCTTCTGGATCAGTAGATCATTTCTCACACTTGGAGTTAAGAGGGAGTTGCATGGAGGCATTTGCATTTTCTGGCAACGTCCCCTTTACCACTGATCATTCAGACACACATTTGTTAAGTACCTACTGTGCACTGGCAGTGAGCTGGTCAATGGAGGTCCTGCCTCATGGAGTTGGCATTCTATATGTGTCCTTGACTGTGATAAACCACCCACCCCAGGGAGGCTTACTTGGATCCTAATGGGGGAATCTTGAAGAAGTCTTCACATTCTGAAGGGCTGAGGCCATACTGGTGGAATCTCAGGCGTGGGTCGGATATTTGGGCTGTTGACTGAGTGTGAACAAGACAGGGTGTGTTCAGAATGAAATCTTGTCAGTTCGTGGCAACATGGATAGATCTTGAGGGTATCTTTTTTTTAGAAAAATTTTTAGGTTTATTTATTTATTTTGAGAGAGAGTAAGCATAAATGATGGTGGGGCAGAGAGAGAGGAAGAGAGAGAATCAGAACCAGGCTCTGTGCACTGTCAGCACGGAGCCCTATGTGGGGCTCGATCTCACAAACTGTGAGATCATTACCCGAGCCAAAATCAGGAGTCTGCAGCTTAACCAACTGAGCCACTCAGGTGCCCTAGACCTTGNAATACGCAAAGGGGTTGAAGAGGTACAAACCTCCAGTTAAAAAGTAAATGAGTCACAGGGATGAAAAGTACAGCACAGGGAATACAGGTAACGATATTTTAATGACTTTGTATGGTGACAGATGGCAAGGACCCTTAACACAGCCATCAGTTCATAATGTATATGTTGTACACCTGAAACTAATAAGAATATTGTATGCATTAATTAAAGGGGGTGTTGTTTGGGGAAACCAGATATAGCCAAGTAGCTGGACATGCCTGAGTTATGGCCTGGGGCTGAGCCCGATGTGTATGTGATCTTCATATCCCCTTGGTCCCTTTCTCCTGGACTCTTGGATGCCCGCTGGGAGGAGGAGGGACCAAGGGTCCAGCCCCCTGGAGTGGCATCAAAGATGCCAAGCTCCCTGAGCTAAAAGCCTCTTGTCAGCAAAGTAATTGGATCTGACTTGCAGCAGGCAGGGAGCAGAGGTATTCAAGTCAGCCGTGCTATTTTTAAACGCCCTCTCTTCCCCGAGTGCAGATCTCAAGCTCAGCGAGTGCAGATCTCAAGCTCAGCGGGAGGGAATGGCTCATCTCAGAGTCTTGGGAATCAAAGAAAAACTCCCCCCACCCCAAGTTTAACCAAAGTTTAAGTCTTCCCAGCCTCTCGTCCTTCAAAATCACATCTATTGGGCAGCCGCCTGTGAATCCTGCCATGACCACCACATGTCCTGGATTGGGGGAAGGGTGAGGAACGCATCTCGGTTTTTGGGCCAGCTGCCCAGCTGGCCAGAGGCAGCCCCGCAGCCCTGGTCTCTTGGTTGCCTGGAAGCCCCAGAGGCTCACCACCAGGCCAGCAGGCAAACATGTCCCTGCCTGTCTGCTGTCTGCCACTGTCTTTGACTCTTGGTAGCAGCTCACAGCTGCCTGTCAGGCTTTGAAGACAGCGGGAGTCAGAGCAGAGAGCAGGCACCCACCTCACCAGCGTCCCTCTGGTAGCTGAGCCCCATACTGCATGCAGCCCTGGGTGGGGAGAGGGCTCCGGGGAGGCCAGCCTCTCTGAGCAGAGCCGCTGCGCAGGCACCCTCCATTCATCTGTCTGGTTCTTTCCACTTGCACACTTCCGCTCCCCAGCACCCCCCACCCCCTCAACCCCCAGGAGCTTTAGCTACAGGCTGGCAGTGAGATGCTTCCCATGCCGGGGTTTCAGGGAACACAGGAAGGGGCTTGCTCGTGGTCCTGACAGCCCCTCATTCTCAGAGAAGGACAAGGCCACCTTAGGCAGGAGCTGTGGTGGATATGGAGCTGTTGTCAGCAGCCGTGATGGGGTGAATGCCTTCCATGCTCTAGATGTTACACCTGTGGGCTGGGTATCCCTGTGCCCTGTTACAGAGGCCCCAAGGGGAGCCCCCCTGGCCAAGGTCCCTGGAAGATCCTTTCTCTCTCCCTGACAAGGATCCTCAACCCACCCCTCTCAACCTTGCCAGAATTCCTGATGTTCAGGAATTAGTGAGACTTCACCTTCAAATAGCACAGCTCTTGAAGGTGGGGGTGTTCCAGACACCTTCCTGCCTTATCTGAGGGCGGGGGGTGGGTGGGAAGGGTAGCCATGCTCTGTGGCACTCTGTAAAGGCTTGTGGCTTTGGGTGACAGGTCTTGAACTCAGTTTTCAAAATTGTTTGGTTCAAACTCTGCAAGCTGGGAACCCTGCCAGGACCTCTTCTGTCTAGAGCGGACTTAGAATAGGTGGGTTGCCCTGACCATTTCCAAGGGCACTGATTCTCAGGTTCATACCCAAAGCAGCACCTTTTATAAAGGAGCATCACGCAAGCCCAGCCTTATCTAGAAGCAGACCATGTGGTGATAGCCAAAGGGCCCTGCGAGGACCCTCTCCACCCCAAAGTGTGTCTGCTGCAGCCTGTCCCATGGGGTCTGAACTCACCACTATAAAGGTTTCCATTGGTTTCCTAGAGCAGTTCTGAGTTGTAGGAGCTCTGTGGGGTTGGAATATCGCCCTGGCTGTGGAGTCCTCTAGAGCTCCCGTGAAACTGGACCTCAATACACCTCATGTTCACCCTGGGGGAATGTGATGGCCCATTGTTTACTTTCTTGTGCCTCAGTTTGCTTACCTTTAAATTGGGGAGAGGGGGAAAGCTGGCACTGGGGGAGAATAGAGGAGACAGTGTGGGGCACCCTGGGAGCCTGGGGTGAGAAAGAATAGAAAGTGGGGCAGAACAGTACTGAAAGCCAACCGACTTGCCCATTTTGCTGTGCTTAAGATTTATTATTATTATTATTTTTAAAAGCTACGTTGTGTATTTTAAAAACCGCACAATATACGCACACGGTACAAAGCCACATGGTATGAAAGGATGTAGATAGGCCGAGAAAACCACATCCCCTTCCCTCCCCTGCCGTCAGCCACCCATGTTCTCTCTGCATGGGAACCACTGCTGTCAGAGCTCATGTCATCTTCCAGAAATCATCCCTTGCATGTACACTATAATCTAGCAGCAGACTTTACTTGAACTTACTGGGGGCCCCTCAGGCTCCTGTAAACATTTGTTCCTACCGGGCCTCCCTGATGTGAGCCGATGTATGCTTCTCAAAGCACTTGACCCCAGTATGTCTCATCAAACTCATGACCATCCTGGACGTACAGACAACAGTATCCTTGTGCTGTTTTGTAGGTTGGGAAGCTGGAGTTCAGAGACGTCAGGCTACTTGCCTAAGGCCACACTGGGAGTGAGTGAGTGAGACTGGACTTGAATGCAACTGGCCTGAGTCCCAGGGCAGATGTACCCACTGCTTCCTAGAGGGACAATAGTCTGCTCCCCCATCTCCCATCAGGCATAACTGACCTGACAAAGCAGGACTATTTGAAGTTATTGCCAGCAGGCAGGCCCCATTCCAGCAGGCCACGGAGCAGGCAGTGGATGCAAGGGCACAGCTGCCCCCCCCATGTGTGCACGTGTACATATGTGCGCACGAGCGGATGCGCGCGCGCACACACACGCATACACGCTTACCCCTCCCCCACACACCCCTCTGACTCCAGAGGGGCAAATGCAGCATTGGAATCCCTTGCTCCTCTTGGCTTCTCTTGCCTTAGTGGAGAGGGAAGGGTGCAATGGTAGCTGGGAAGGGTCATGTGAGAGGCCATATTGGGTTTTTTGGGGTCACTTTGCACCTGGTAAACATCTTTACACTGTGTCATCACAGCACTGCAGATGGGGAGCACTGCAGATGGGGAGTACTGCAGATGGAGAACATGCACAACACTGCAGATGGGGAGCACTGTAGATGGGGAGCACTGGAGGTGGGGAACATTACACTACATATGGGGAACATGGACAGCATTGCAGATGGGGAGCACTGCAGATGGGAAGCCCTGGAGGTGGGGAGCACTAAAGATAGGGAGCATTGCAGATGGGGGCCCTGCAGATGGGGAACATGGACAACATTGCAGATGAGGAGCACTGCAGATGGGGAGCACTGAAGGTGGGGAGCATTGCAGATGGGGAGCATTGAATGTGGGGAGCACTGTAGATGGGGAGCATTGCAGATGGGGAGCACTAGAGGTGGGGAGCACTAAAGATGGGGAGCATTGCAGATGGGGGCCCTGCAGATGGGGAACATGGACAACATTGCAGATGGGGAGGACTGCAGATGGGGAGCATTGCAGATGGGGAACCTGCACCAGGGCTGCAGGAGAGTATGTGTGGGATCGGGGCTTGATTTAAGCACCTCTGAAGAACCTGGTAAGACAGGCCTTTATTCTTGGCTCATGGACATCCTGAGTTTCAGGTGACAGCTAGAGCCCAGAGATGGCGGCAGGGGCAGTTTCAGGGCCTAGGAGAGTCTGCATCTCTTCAGAGTGTCCCCTTCCCTGGGCCTGGAAGACTGACCAATGTTTAACTGACATCAGCTAAATGCCCATGTGAGACCTGAGATGGTAACCTTGCCAGTGAATTGCTTATGGAACGCACCCCCCCCTTCAATGTTTTTGGCCCCATATTTTGATGGTGCAGACAATGAAAGAAAGGCAGGCTTGGGATGAGAAAACTAGGCTCCACATTTCCAGCCCTGGGCCGAGTGATGTTGGTAAGTCTTTCTAACCCTTTGAGCCTCAGTTTCTTCATCTCTAAAATGGAAATACTGTCTACAATGCACTGTGCTGGATGGTTGTGGGGCTGAATTTGGGAAATGCTTTGTGAGAGGTGACATGATGCACTGATATTACTGTCAGTATCACAGAGGTACCGAAATGGAGTTCCTGAGGGGTTTAGAACACTGGGGTGGAGGAAAGAAAAGCAGAAAGGCAGAAAACAGTGTCTGATGCCCTGGGAATGGGCACCAACGTTGGATGGAAGAGTCAGGACACCCAGTGCTGCACCAGCTGGCTACTCAGGGCTGGGAACTGTCCTCAGCCTTTTGACTTTGCTGTTGGCATTTTCCTTGCTAATTAGCATGTCATGGGGGTGGAGAGCAGGAAAAACACAAAACAATTGATTTGTCTCTTTGCCAGCACATCTGGGAAAAGGCTGGGTGTGGGAGGTCAAAAACAGACTAAAAATCAGTGCTTCACATTCTCAAGGAAGCACATGGCTCTTAAGGTTTCAGTTCACTGCTATTGCTGGTGAAAGAACTATGAAATCAAGGTTCAACTGCAGACCCTCGGGGTAGAAAGAAGAGGCATTGAAAGCTCTTTTGGCTTTGTCAGGGGAAGGGTGATTTAGGGACCTGGCTCATGCTTAGGGACCAATTAATAAGTCATCCATCCATCCATGCTTGCATCTGTCTGTCCATCTATCTGTCCATCCAGTAAGTGTTCAATATGCACCTAGATTCCATCCAGTTCCCTCTGAAGTGCTCTGGGTGAGATGAGGGAGAGATGAGGATTTTGCTCTCTAAACATCCAGACTCACATTCAAAACAGAGCATAACTCAAAACTGGGTCCCCACATCAATAAATGGCAATATCATCTATACCATCTATCTTTTTCTATATAACAACCACTCTAAAGCTTGGCTTTAAAACAATAACCTTTGGGGGTCTGGGTGGCTCAGTTGGTTGAGTGGCTGACTCTTTTTTTTTTTTTTTACAAATAGTTTATTGTCAAGTTGGTTTCCATATAACACCCAGTGCTCATCCCCAGAAGTGCCCTCCTCCATGTCCATCTCCCCCGCCCCATCAGTCCTCAGTTTGTTCTCAGCATTCAAGAGTCTTTCATGGTTTGCCTCTCTCCCTCTCCCCAACTAATTTTCCCCTTCTTCTCCCCCATGGTCCTCTGTTAAGTTCTTCCTAATCCTCCTATACGTGAAAACATATGGTATTTGTCTTTCTCTGCCTGACTTATTTCACTCAGCATAACACCCTCAAGGTCCATCCATGTTGCTACACATGGCCAGATTTCATTCTTTCTCATTGTCATGTAGTATCCCATCATATAGATAAACCACATCTTCTTGATCCATTCGTCCGTTGATGGACACTTAGGCTCTTTCCATGATTTGGCTATTGTGGAGAGTGCTGCTATGAACATTGGGGTACATGTGCTCCTATGCCTCAGCATTTCTGTATCCCTTGGGTAAATTCCTAGCAGTGCTATTGCTGGGTCATAGAGGAGTTCTAGTGTTAATTTTTTGAGGAACCTCCACACTGTTTTCCAGAGGGGCTGCACCGGTTTACATTCCCACCAACAGTGTAGGAGGGTGCCCGTTTCTCCACATCCTCGCCAGCATCTAGAGTTCTCTGATTTGCTCATTTTAGGAGTGGCTGACTCTTGATTTCAGTTCAGGTCATGATCCCAGGATCAAGTCCTGCATTGGGCTCCATGCTGAGCATAGAGCCTGCTTAAGATTTTCTCTCTCTCTCCCTCTGCCCCTCTCCCCCACTCATGAGGCTCTCTCTCTCTCTCAAATAAAATAAATAAATAAATAAATAAATAAATAAATAAAACAACCATTTATTCAGCTCACAATTCAGTGGGTTGATGATTTGGGTTGAGCTCAGCCAAGTCCTTTGGTCTTATCTGGGCTCAGTCATACATCCACAGTGGGCTGACAGACTGGAGTAAGATGTCTCCTCTAGGAGAGTTTTTCCCAGCTTCACAGGTCTCTCATCCTCCAGTGGGACAGCCTGGGCATGTTTATAAGGGAGAAGCTGGAGCCCAATAGAGTGCAAACTTTAAGAAACAGGCAAGGTTTCTTAAAGCCCAGGCTGAGAGCTGGCATGATGTCACTTTCACTACATTCTGCTGTGCAGTCAGTTACATGGTCAAGCCCAGATTCAAGGGGTAGAGAAATGGATTCTGCCTCTTGATGGGGGGGCTACAAATCACCCTGCAAAAATCATGTCAACCGGGAGGGGAGGAACTGGAGCCACTGTTTTGAACTGTCAACTATATAATCTTTGTTGCTCAGGACAGAGGATTTGGAGTCTCCCTTGTCCTCTCTCTCACATCCCACGTCCAATCTATTAGCAAATCTGGTTACCTCTACCCTTGACATATATTTCGAATCTGACCACTCCTTCCTCCCTCTGCCCCATTCCCACTGGTGTCCAAGAAACCATCATCTCTTTCTTGGTTCCTGCTTCTTCCCTTTTATCCCTAGAGCCTATTCTCAACATGGTAGCCAGAGCAAGCCAACTCATATCACTTCTCTGCTCAGACACCCCTTTGGCTCCTAATCTCACGAGGAGTAAAAGCCAACATCTTATAATGGCCAATGAGGGCCTGCACCATCTGTTCCCTGGGCCCCCAATATCTATCTCACCTAAACTCCCACCACTGCCCCCTACCTCACTCTGCCCCATGCACACTGGCCTCCAGATGGTCCTCAACATGCCAGCTTCTCTCACCACAGGCCCTTTGCACTGCAGGCCCATCCATGTAGAAAGCTCTTTTCCTGGATATCTTCAAGCTCAGTCCTCCTTCCCTGCTTCAGTTTTCTCCGCAACTCTTGGCAACATCATCAGTGAATGATATCTTCTCTTGTGTAACCACTTATGGTCTAGCCCAACATGGCCCAATAGGAATATAATGTAGGACACATGTATCATTTAATTTTTTTCTAGCAGCCACATTAAAAAAGTAGAATGAAACAGGTGAAATTTGTTTTAGTAATACATATTATTTAATCCAAAAGATCCAAAACCTGTCATGTCAACACAGAATTAATTTGAAAGTAGTTAGCTTTGGGTTTTCACTAAATCTTTGAGGTCTGGGGCATATTTTACACTGGCGGCCTATACCAATGTAGGCTTTTCACATGCTGACAGTCGCTTGTGGTGACCACATTGTTGTCACACAGAACAAGGCCACAGTCCCATGAGGTCAAGGGTTTTTGCCTGTTTTATTCACGGCTGCATCCCCAGCATCTAGAACAGTGCCTCGCCCATAATAGGCACGCAGTAAATATCCGGTGAATGAGTAAGTCAAGTTTGGAATCAAATGCAAGTGTGTGACCAGATAGTTTCTAAAGAGCTACTGTCTGGCCGTCTTCATCCTCAGGGCTGCCGGGCGGAGCTGCGAAGGCGATAAAGGTAGACTTTCTCTCTCAGACTTCTCATTCTGTACCTCCACGGCTTTCCATTCTCTCTGGACCAACAGGAAACCCTGCATGGTCATCCACCCTAGGGACCTAAAGTGTCGCCCTCCTGGGGACATTTGCATCTTAAAAGCAGGAGTGTGAGAGAGCAACTGCTGAACCCAAGGCAGCGCCTCAATCCTGGGTATTTTTGGCCCCAGTGCCATTACGGGGCCACGAATCTGTTGTCCCCGCGTTCACCCCGGAGTAGCAGGCCAGCTGCGGTGGCTCTGCTGGGAGGGAGCCCTGGTGCCGGGTGCCCTGGCCACCCTCCCCTGCCTGATGTCTCATCGTAGGCCATGCTTGGGGCTTGACGGGGAGAGAGGGGACCAGGGATGCGTGGGTGTTCCCTGCGGCCAGTCCTGGCCCCGCCCAGTGAGGGGTGAGCAGGGTTTGTCCTCCTGAGGCCCCTTCTGCGGGGGTGTCTCCTGGTGCCAGGTGGGCAGAGGCACCACGTGCTTGTTTTGCAGAGCAGAAGGCCGCAGCCCAGAGCTGGGAGGCGAGCCGCCTCAGCGGCCCCCTGAGGGCTTGTGCGGGGCCCTCCTCCACGGGCCTGCGGGGCAAGATGCCGGCTGGGGTGACCTGGGCGGAGGGACGCTGGCCTAAAATAAGTACGCAGGATGCCAAGTGGTGAGCTGAGGGCACAGTGGCCTGGCTGGGGAGGCAGGTGCTGTCACAGGCCAAGCCAGTGGCAGCCAAGCGGCTGACAGAGTCACCGGGGGTGACTTGAGACGGGCCTTGGTTGCGGGTCAGGCATCTGGGATCAGCCGGTAACGAGGCCCCTGGAGCTCTGCTTTTCTCGGACATCTTCTCCCTCTTCCTCCTCCCTCTTCTGTCTTTTCATCTCCTTTCTGTTCTCCCAGCCTTCCGTCTCTCCTGCCCTTCTTTGTCCCCTCTCGGGAATTTCAACCAAGGTCTTCCATTCCTCCCTCCTGTCTCTGTCTCTGTCTCTCATACAGCCCACAGCCCAGGGAGCTGGCCCGAGGTCTCCAAGAGCAGTCGTGGCTGGGGATCTAATTTAAGCGCCCCGGCTCCCTCTGAAAGCAAGCGGATGCCCACCCACTGATGAGGCTTGATTTCAGGGGCATGAGGAGGCCTGGACTCCTGGCTTCCCTCTGAAGCCATTAGCACTTGGTGGCGTGATCCTGCCCAAACATCTGCTTCCGAGAAAGGCCTCCGTCTAAACTCTTCTCCCACCGTCTGCTCAGGAGGATGTGTACTCAGAGCAGACAGAGTCGTCCTGCTGGGAATCAGGAGGCCGAGGAACGGTGTCACCCGCCGCCCTGTCTCTGGTGCCCACAGGGCCCGGGCCTCTGAGTCAGGCACGCGTGTCCTGCAAACCCGGGTAGGAAGTGTCCACGGAAGCAGCTTGCTGAACTTGGTCTGCACGCAGGCACCGGGCGGTGCTAATGTGCCCAAGTCCAGGTAGCATCCTGGCACTTTTCAAAAGTTGTTGGGATTTGGTTTCTGTTTTTTAAAAATTTACTGGAGCATTAAGAGTATGAGGAGGGTTGGGGCGCCTGGGTGGCTTAGTCGGTTAAGCGGCCGACTTTCGCTTAGGTCATGATCTCGCGGTTCGTGGGTTCGAGCCTCGCGTCGGGCTCTGTGCTGACTGCCAGCTCAGAGCCTGGAGCCTGTTTCGGAGTCTGTGACTCCCTCTCTCTCTGACCCTCCCCTGCTCACGCTGTCTCTCTCTCTCTCTCTCTCCTAGAAATAAATAAAACATAAAAAAAAAAAAGAGTATGAGGAGGGTATCTGATCTCATGACCTGGGAGTCACTGCATGAGGTTTACGCAAACTAACCAAGGCCATCCAACAGCGTGGACCCTCCTCACTCGGCCAGGAGCGACAGGTGGAGGGCTCCTGTTCTGGGTCAGAAAGAGCTTCTTCTGAGTTATATGGTTGTAGTTCACACCACCTCACATGTGGGGCCACCCCAGTCCCTGTTGTACTTGCATCTGGGCCCTGTGATTCACGGAAAGAATCCTCAGTCTCTCTGTGGTGCTCCCCAGGTTAGTCCTTCTGCCCTACATGTGCGCTCCATCAGCCTCCTTGCTGCTGTGCAAGCCCACGGGTGCT
>NW_027532203.1:18292166-18304733 GCF_008692635.1 Crocuta crocuta | reverse complement strand
TTCATTCATTCATTCATTCATTCATTCATTCATTCATTCATTCTTTTATTCAGCAAGTTCTTCCTGGGTATTAGGATCCGTGCCAGGCACCAGGAATGTAGGTAACTGAGATAGACCCAGGGTCTGCCCTCCTGTAGTGATGTCTCCTGACCACAGACGCCCTCCACAAAGAGCCCTTTTATGAGTGCACTGGGAATGTTGTGTGTTTTCTTTTTTTAAAACACGTATTCATTTTTGTGAGACAGAGACAGAGCACGGGTGGGGCTGGGGAGAGAGAGGAAGACATGGAATCTGAGGCAGGCTCCAGGCTCTGAGCTGTCAGCCCAGAACCCAATGTGGGGCTCGAACCCACGAACCATGGAATCATGACCTGAGCTGAAGTCAGACACTTAACTGACTGAGCCACCTGGGAGCCCAGTGGGAATATTTTTATAGCTCTCTTTGGCACTGGATAGGGAAAAGGTATCTACTGGGATGGGGGATACCTGGAAGACTACCCTAGTCCTCATAGGCATTTTCTTCTGCATTTGCTGCCTGCCCCTAGCTGGCCACTTCCTCCCAGGCTCCTCTCCCCTACTCCCCCTACTCCTAGCCCCCAGGCGGTGGTGGGGGGAGTGGGAGCTAGAGCTAAACATTGGCCCTTTGCTGCTTGCTGGAAGCCTGCAGTTTAATTACCTCCTGTCCAAGAGCAAGTAGACTTCCTTAGGATGGAAATTCCCCTCCCATCAGTGGTTTGAGAGCCCAGAATTCAGTTCCTTGGAAGAAGCAGAGCTTTTTATTAGAGATCAAAGATTGGCCCTAGGGAAGCATTCACAAAGCTGCTCTGGGCTGGAAAGGACCCCTCTGGGCATATCACTTCCTTTCCTGGCTCTGTTGGTCAGGGAACCAAACTGTGGAGAGGAAGGAAGGGAGGCTCCTGGCAGCCCGAGGGGCCAAGCTAGGGAATAAGCCTCTTGGGGTTGATCAGACTGGAGCAAAAGGGGTTGAGCCGATTTACCTGGAGGAGGTAAGAAGCGGTGAGAGCAGCCAGGAAGCTGGGCTCTGGGCAGATGGCTCACTTCCTCATACTTTATCTCTGATTTTGTCTGGTGTGTCATCAAGTACTCAGCTCACAAAGTATATCCCAGACTCCTGGTCTTACGAGTCAAGATTCCCCACAACTGAGCCCTCCCTTTTTAGCCTTCCTGTGTCACCCCCATCCCCCAAGAGTTAAAGGATGCATTTCTTGTCACATGGATCTCAGATGTGGTTCAGGCTGGAGACATCAGTGTGGGCTATCAGGAGGCTCAGCGGATGCAGGAAATAGAATTCTGAGCCATATCTGCTGAGCCCCCTGGTGGGCTATGTGGAGGTACAGGGAGTCTGACTTGTGGCTCACATCTCCTCCTTGCACCCGGGCTCAGGCCTTCAAGCTTGGGCCCTNCCCTGGTGGGCTATGTGGAGGTACAGGGAGTCTGACTTGTGGCTCACATCTCCTTGCACCCGGGCTCAGGCCTCCAAGCTTGGGCCCCGAGTACCCAGGCTTGGTCTCTCCTCACTGCCATGCCCCATACACCCTTCCCCATCACCCAGGCTAGCCTTTCTGTGTCTTCCCACAACCATTCGGCATCGCTTTGGTCAAGCACTGGTAGGTGTTGCGGTGAATTTGGCGAATTTGCGTCAGGTTCTGGAGGTGCTCCAGGCCATCTCCACCATCCACACACCTCTGCTGGGCAGGTAGGAGGCCTCTGCAAGGACACCCCCAATGATGAGTGCCGGAGACCAGCTCCAGCTGGCCCAGGGGTCCCTGAAGGATGGATGGTGTCAGTGAGGGAGAGTGAGGGAGCCCCGAGATTCTTTCTGGTCACCAGACAGGCATCTCTGCACTGACTGAGACTCAGCTTTATTTATGGTTAAGTGTATGGAGAACAGCACAGAAGTGGTATTTATCTTAGACAATAATTTTTGATGATAAATTTCTGTGATACGTAAAAATTTCCCAGAACATAGATTTGTAGAAGACTCATGCATAACCTTTATCAATAGTGATTGATGTAGGTGATTTAGACGCTTATCATATGGGGAAGGAAGGTATCTTTAGCATTCAAATACAAGACAATGTTTTTAGCATAGCAAAGGCAAAGTTAGTTCTTTGTAAGAGCAGGGGTCAATAGCCTGTTTGCTTAAAGGAAAGTATAAGGAAAAACAGGATTTTCAGGAAACATAATGTTTGCTTCCATAATTACAGAAGAAGAAATTCCTACAATAAGTTCCTTCACAAGGTGCAATCAGCATATCAGGGCCAGAATAAGGGGACAAGTCACTTCTGATACCAATATCAATCAACAGGGTGACTTGGGGGTCGATGCTCAAACAGCAACAATTGAGTGGGGGTGGATACTGGTCATCATCTGATAGCAGGAGGCTTTGCAAACCTGCCTTAACCTCACAAGGAGTTTTCTCAACTAGTGAGTTCAGAATGGCTCCCAACAGATGAGGAACTTTGGGGGACATAGTGACATCCTAAGAGACCCTCTAAGTTGACCCAGATCTACTAGAAAGAGCTTAATCCCTTTGCCTGCAGCTCACACCTGCCCCAGAGTCTCCTCTTCCCAGCGCACACCCAGATCCTTCAGCTATTCCTTGTATCACACAACCTGAGTCCCCTGACCATCCTGCTCTCATCCTGGTTTACCCACGTGCATGTTCACATCAGGCTCCTGGACTTGGTGCCCGGACCCAGGGGTTTCCTCCATCCTTTCATTAGCTAAACCCTGTGAAGCATAATGCCGAGAGCCTTCTGCAGAGGAGTTTTCAGGGCTCCGTAGACTTACCCTGTTATGGAAGCATCCAATGGGCTTGAAACACTGAATAAGCCCTTGGCATTGTCTTAGGCCAGAGGGGAAGCCTGAGGCCACTGGCCAAAGTGGATTGGACTGTGCCTAAGCAACCTCAATCAGCATAGCTATTCCCCAGCAGGACACCGCTCTCCAGGGATGCTGGTAGCTGGTCCTTTGTCATTTCATGGTTACCTCCTTAAGCAGGAGCCGGCTTTCTCCTGGGGGCATCTGGGGAGACAGATGGGGGTGAGGCAGAGGAGGTGGGACCACCAGTGCTGTGGCATGTCATTCCCATTCAGCGGCCCCCTGGGACAGGTGTGTTCCTCTCTGGGGGTACCATGTGTGGATAGGCATGGACACGTGGGGGCCTGGGTGCTGGCAAGGGAACTGAAATGGCAGAGCAGAGGGAGAGCATGCTCTCCAGGCCCCGAGCCCTACCCCCCAGCTCGGCCATCACTACCTGAGAGCCCTTGGACAGGTCACCTCACATTTCCCCCTTTGGGGTTCTCACCTGTCCAACAAGGGCCATCCACTCTGAGGATCATTTAGTTTGCATATTCCATGAGGAACCCTATTTCCTTACTACGTTAGCTAATAATGTAATCTTTAACTTTTCTGAGATCATGAAGGTCTTTGTTTTCCTTTCTTCCTTCTCCGTCTTCTTCTCCTCCCCCTGGCTTTTCCTTTCCCTCTCTCTTCCATTCTCTCATTTCCCTCCCTGCCCCTCTTGGAAGATTCCTAAGCCCCTTCTTCTTCTTCGTCTTCGTCTTCGTCTCCGTCTCCGTCTCCGTCTCCGTCTCCTCCTCCTCCTCCTCCTCCTCCTCCTCCTCCTTCTAATGTTTATTTATTTATTTATTTTGAGAGAGAGAGAAAACAGGGGAGGAGCAGAGGGAGAGAAAATCTTAAGCAGGCTCCACGCTGATCCCATGAGCCTGGGATCATGACCTGAGCCAAAAATCAAGATTCGGCTGCTCAACCAACTGAGCCACCCAGGCTCCCCACTGAGCCCCTCCTGAGAACAAAGTACAGCTACTGCTTCGTATCTGCCTCAAAGGCACTCACTTTGCAGCTTATTTTTGGAGATAAAATTTGCCCACAAATGAAATGCCAAGTGTCTGAGGCAAAGGCCATAAGTGAAGCAGAGAGGGCACCTCATGTGGTTGGGAGGGCACTGGAGGGCTCCAAGGGGGACCGGCATCTGCCCTGCAGAGTCTAGGCTGCACAGGACATGACAGTCTGGTTAGACAGGGGAGTAGTGCAGGGGGCAGAGAATGGCAGCCGAGGGCTGGAGGCAGGCAAGGCCCCTGAGGGTCTGGGAGAGGTGAGAGGGAAGGTCGCACAGGTCAGTGAGAGAGAGGGGCCAGGAGGGGAATTTGGGCAGGGAATAGAATGCTCAGATGGGCATTAGGATAACGTGGTAACCATTCAGAAGGTGGGTTTCCAAGGTCAGCGCTGGGCTGCTCTGCTCCTCACTGCTTTTAGCCCACTTCAAATGCTGGACACCACACAGATCTCAACAGGGGCCCAGGCAGGAGAGCCTGGCATGGGCTTCCAGCTGCAGGCCTCTGGAGGAGCATAGCAGTCAGTTCACAGGCATATTCCAGGGTTTTCTACTTGGCTTCCCAGTGAGTGAGGTGAGAGGCCTGGCGGGAAAATGTTCATGGCCCCAGGCAGCCCAGACCAGGTGCGTAGAATCAAGTGTCATCATCACGGGGCACAAGTCTCGGAAACTAAGGCCTGGGGAAGCCCAATGTCCTTGCCAGGTCTGACTGCGAGGGGAGGCTCTTTCCCTTCCCTTCCCTCCCTTCCCTTCCCCTTCCCTTCCCATTTCTTATTTGATTTGTTTTTAATGTTTATTCATTTTTCAAGAAACAGAAACAGAGCGTGAGCAGGGGAGGGGCAGAGAGAGGGAGACACAGAATCTGAAGCGGGCCCCAGGCGCTGAGCTGTCAGCACAGAGCCGGACATGGGGCTTGAACACATGGACTGTCAGATCGTGACCTGAGCCAAAGTCGGAGCTTAATCAACAGAGCCACCCAGTCACCCCAGCAATCTGCTTTTCAAAGTACTGGTTTTCTCTGCTGCTGGAGAGCCAGCTTCTCCGAAAGGAGTGAATGCTGCCTCCAGCCCTAATTTCTAGGGAAGGGCTCAGCAGGGACAAGGTTTCCAGCTGCTCCTGTCCCCTTTCTCCCCACACCATCCTCGGGCCCATGGGAGGGAGTCTTCGTGGTGTCCCTTCCCTCCTGACTCTGCCGTGGGCCCTGCCCCGCACCCCTCCCCCTGCCCGTTCTGCCCCCAGCTCTGAGGGAGGGTGATGCTGGGTCAGTGAGCTGAGGGACAGCAGGAACCTGACACCCTGGGAACAGGCCTGGGGAGGGCGGGACACGCTGGCCGGCCTCCCTGGAGACCTGGAGGGTTTGGTTCCCACCCTACTCTCCCAGGGTCCTGTATCCCAGTGGGGGGTGGGGTGGGGGGGCGGAGCGGGAACAGGCGAGAGTCAGCTGGTAGACTCTGCACACCCACCAGCAGGAGGTGACTGTCACCAGAGGCCGCCAGCACGGGCAGCAGCCCAGGCTGCAGAGACGTCAGGTTCCCACCCTTGTGCTTGCCCTGCTGCACATCTGTTCTTCCCCCTTCCTCTTTGTCTGACGGCTTGACGGCGGTGCCCGTCGGCCCTGGAATCTCCGGGATGAAAGGCCCCTTTGCTTCGGGGTGACTGTATGGGTCAGATTAGACTACAGCTAGAACCCTCCAACGGCTCAGGGAGCTGCCTGCTCTGAAGAGAAGCCTCCGGCAGGCCTCAGGGCTCTGCTGTCTCAGTCACCGTCCCCGGCCTTCTGACAGGTTGGCCCGGTTCCTCTCTGCTCCCCCTAGGCCCAGCCCCGAGGCCCCCCAGCTCCCTTCATTCTGTCCCCAGGCCATAAACCACAGACTGGCCCAGTGTGCCCTCTGGGTGTCCTGGTCCCATTTCGGCACCACCTTCCTCCTTCGTAGGTCTCCTCACTGTCACCTCTGCTCTATCAGCCTCCTGGTTCCCTGGGCTCGGGGCCGTCCTTCCCACGGAGGATTTGCTTTCAGCAAAGACCTCGTTCAAATCTCTGCTCTGTTATTTACCAGATGGGTGTCCAGGAACCTTTCAGAGACTCGGGAGCTCTGTCACTGTTGTCTCCACTCACCTTGCCCACCGTCCTTCGCCCCACAGGCCTCTGCTTCTCCTTACCTTTCCCTCCGCTGTGGGGCTGCAGCTTTCTTTCGTCCTCTGGTCCACCCCCTCACCAGCTGCCAGCCTGTTCAGGCTCCCTGCCCACGAGGCACAAATCAGGCACCACTCCCCGGGCATGTGTGGAGCACCTGTTGTGTCCCGCGTGTCAGGTGGGCATCAGGGGACGCCCACACCGTGTGCCTCTCCCGCCCCCCCCCCAACCAGCCCTGCCCCACCTTGTGCATGTGCCAGGCCCCTGCTTGAAGCTATGGCTCCCAGCCAGCTCTCAGAGCCGAGAGGGGTGCTATGAACGCTGATTTTCTGAATTCAAAGTTGCACGTGTTTTCCTTCCATTTCCCAGACTAATTTGTGTCTTATACTTGATGTGTCTTTCGTGGGGTGCTTTGTTTTGGGGAGCTCCTTCGTTGCCCTCACTCCCTAAAAATGTTATTTAGCTCATGGCGAACCTTGCAGTTGATGGCATCCCAGCCCCGAGGAAGTATGATAAATGGATAGTGTAATCAGGGACATCTGGAGATTATTTTTTAACCCAAGGGAGTAGCTCTAATGCGAAAAATTGTGGGTTGTCTAATGATGGGGGCATTTGGGGATATAAGTGCTATTCAGACGTCACTGATCATTGGCTTGTTGTGGGCCCAGATATTCTACCCCGAGAACTTCACTCCTCTGGTCTTAGAGGCCAGAAAGAATCGCTATTATGTGCTACTTTCACAGACCCTACATCACATAGGATTGAGGAGAGCAGGGGCGGGGTGGGGTCCCTGAATGGCTGTCTCATGGCTTCAGTTCCCTCCTGAGCAGGGGTGCTGAGACTGAGACCCCCCTCCCCCAACCCCGGGGATGGAGGTGATGGGGAGAGGGACCCAAAGTCCCAGAGTGGAAGTCAAAGGGTTTTTGCAGGTAGAAAACCTGAAATACGGGACTGCCTGAAATACGGGACAAGTAGACACTTTGGTTCACCTTTCTCTTGTCGCCCATCCTGGAGGGAGGGCACCTGTCCTCACTTCCCAGTGCATCAGTGGGAGGGCCCAGGCTGCAGGAGAGCGAAGCCTGTCCAGGCTAGGGCAGTCAGCCAGTCGCTGCTCTTCTCACTAGGCCTCCACAGAAACCTGAAGGCTCCCCTCGCAGGGTGGGCTCCCTGGGGGCAGGATGCTGGCCAGCCCTGCCTGACCTGTCCCCGCCCAGCTGCAGCTTTCAAACCGGGAGCCCACCCAGGCCCTTCTTGCCATTCTCTTTCCCTCTCAATTTGAAACCGGTTTGCCATCCACCAGTCTCCGTGCACCAGTCTCCAGAGCTACTGTTCCTCCCTCAGACCCTCCAACAGTCAGTCTTCACCGAATGCCAGCTCCCAGAGATATGCGTGGGGATCCAGAAACAGTAAGACACGACGCTCAGCCAGCTGGGGGTGGCGAGCGTGAAGAAACAGCTCAAGGTAGCCCCTGCCAGGTGCCAAATGAGTGATAGAGACGGGGCGTTCTCCAGGAACCCAGGGGAGGGTGGTGGGCAGGGGAGGCATTTTTGGACGAGCTGAGAGGTGACCTTTAAAGATGGGGAAGGCAGCCGGCGAGGTGTGAGCAAGGCCCCTGGGGGGGAAGGTGTGTGCCGTGTCTGAATCTTGAGTTGACCACGTGGGTGGCCGGGGGAGAGCTCAGTGGAGTTAGCAGGGATCAGGAGGCTGGGGCTTAATACCTGGCTGAGAGGTGTGCGTCTCACCTCTAAGCAACGGGGAGCTCCCCTTCTGAAGGCGGACCAGTTAGGAAACTTGGCTCAGGCGCTTTGCTCTGTGTATGGAGTTGGCTTTCCTCCTTTACAGCTACACTGTCTAATAGGGGAGGCACGAACCACAGGGGGCAGCTTGGAAGGGGGCCAGTCGGAGCTCAGATGCACCGTAAGTGCAACATGCACACTGGAATGTAGTGCGCAATAAAAAAGCAATGTAATAGATTTCCTTTTTTTTCTCCTGGGGTGCCTGTTGAAATAATAACACTTTGGCTATATTGGCTTATGTAGCATATATTGTCTATTTTAATTTTTTAATGTTTATGTATGTATTTGGAGAGGGGGGAGGGGCAGCGAAAGAGAGAGAGACAGAATCCCAAGCAGGCTCTGCGCTGTCAGCACAGAGCCTGACGCTGGGCTCCATCTCACCAACTGTAAGATCATGACCTGAGGTGATATCAAGAGTCGGGAAGCTTAACCAACTGAGCCACCCAGGCGCCCCTGGCATATATTATTAGTATTAATTTCACCTGTGTCTTTTTACTTCTTTTAAGGGTGGCTACCAGAAAAGTTTAAGTTACACACATGGCTCACATCGTAATTCTTTTGGACAGGGCTGGATTAGAGTCTATATTTTTTACATGCAATTTCCTTTCTCTGCAGTTATGCCTATCTTTCACTTCTTTCTATGATCTCTCAATAGCCCTCCTTCCCTCTTTCCCTTCTTCCCCGTCACCTTGGCCTTTTTCTTCTCTTTTGATGGTCAGGTGTGAGGGAGGGAGAAAGGGGAATCCAGTGCATGCTTGCTCAGGCCACAACCCCCGGACTCAGCAAAGCCAGAATTCAATAGGCAGAGAAGCCCTACTTATCCAGAATATTTGTAGAAATTAACCTTCTAGATAATTCCTTTCTGGCTCATTTGAGGGCAGTCAGCAACTCCTTTTGTTTTCATTTGGATCTGTAAATAGTTATTTTTAAAAGATTAAAAACATCTATCAATGGCATGCACATCATTTACAGAGTCAAGAGGCACCAGTTTATAAGATATCTATGTAGTAACATGTATATATATATATACATATAAATGTAGCATGTAGTAGTAATGTATTAGCTCCTTCCCCTCTCCTACAGCCCAAAGCCCAGCATATGCCACTTTTCTTCAGCTATTTACTTCCTGAAACACATAAATTATTAAGTAAATTTCTAAACAAATTCTTATAATGCTATTTGTTCCTTTTTCAATTTTGACATTATATATTTTCTTTTTAATTAATTAATTAATTTTTAAAATGTTTATTTATTTTTGAGAGAGAGCAAGTGTGTGAGCAGGGGAGGGACAGAGAGAGAGAGAGAGAGAAACCCAAGTGGGCTCTGTGCTGACAGCACAGAACCTGCAATATGGGGCTCAATCTCACAAACCATGAGGTCATGACCTGAACCGAGATCAAGAGTGGTTGTCTAACCAGCTGAGCCAACCAGGCGCCCTTATATTTTCTTCTCATTAAGAGAGAAATGTCTTTTTCTGTTCTAATATAGCTTATGAATGTTTTATTATATATAACATATATAAAATATAAATATTTTTCACTGCTGAACCAAGTAGTGCATAATAATTACACTTTCTTGCATAATTTTTTCTTTTCTGGGAGGCGATAACTGCCTCTTTTTGTATTTTATTATTTTTTGTGGTTGCCTTGCTTTTTTTAAATGACATTTGTATACATTCTTACCAAATTCTCTGTCAAATTGCAAAATTCCTTCAAATATTTATTTAAAATTTCTGAAAATTTTTATTTATTTTGAGAGAGAGAAAGAGCGTGTGTGTGTGTGAGTAGAGCAGGGGAAGAGAGAGAGAGAGAGAGAGAATTCCAAGCAGGCTCTGAGCTGTCTGCTCAGAGCCTGTCATGGGGCTTGAACTCATGAACCATGAGATCATGATCTGAGCCAATATCAAGAGCCTAATGTTTAACTGACTGAGCCACCCACATGCACCCTTCAACTACTATTTTGATGTGGCTAAGTCTGGTGGCTATCTTATGGTTTCCATCCCTGCCTCCAAGACAGCCTCTGGGAGCGCCATCTTCCTGCTCCCCTGGGAAGAGATTGCTAGAACCACTGCATGGCTTGAGAAACCCCATCTCAGGTTCTATGCCCTATATTTTGCTCCTCTTTCTTGGTTTGTGTCAGTCCCTCTTTGAGAAACATCCAAGAAGGCTGATATTTTTGAGACCCAGCATGTTTGAACATGTCTTTATTCTATTCTCACACTTGATCAATCAATGGTTTGACTGGGCACAGAGTTCTAGATTGAAATCTTTTTTCCCCTTCATATCCCGAAGGCAATTGCTCTATTGTTGTCATGTTTCCAATGTTGCTTTTGATAAATCTCATGCTATTTTGCTTCCTGACCTTTTGTGTGACCCCTATTTGCCTTCTCTCTGGAAAGTGTTCAAATCATCTTTGCTCCTACAAGTTGGATATTTATGGGCTCTTCTCCTGTCCATATTGCTGGCCACTCAGTGGACCTTTTCTACCTAGAAACTTAGACCGTCAGCTTGGGAAACTATCTTTTGCAATAGTTTTCATAATCTCCTCCCCATTGTTTTCTGTCTTTTCTCTCACTAGTCACATATGGAAACTTCCAACCCATCCGTCTATGTTTACATCTGTTTTCTCCTATTTCCTGTCTCTTGGTTTTCTTCTTCTGTTTCCTGGGAAATTTCCTCCATCTTTATCTCCTGACCCTTCTGTTTTTAGTGTCTGAGAGCTCTCTTTCTTGTTTTCTCTTAGCTCCTTTTAAAAGAGCTTTTTTTTAAAAAAAATGTTTTATTTATTTCTGAGAGAGAGAGAGAGAGAGAGCATGAGCAGGGGAGGGTCAGAGAGAGAGGGAGACAAAGAATCTGAAGTAGGCTCCAGGCTCTGAGCTGTCAGCACAGAGCCGGACACGGGGCTCGAACCCACGAACCGTGAGATCATGACCTGAGCTGAAGTCGGACGCTTAACCAACTGAGCCACCCAGGCGCCCTTAAAAGAGCTTCTTGTTTCATAGGTCCAACATTTTATTTCTCAGAGGATATCAATTATACCGTTTTGAAGTTTATTTTTTTCCTTTGCATTGCCTCTGTTCCTCTGAGTTCCTTTTGTTTTATTCTTTTTAAAATTTGATACATTCTCTCTCTTTTCACTCCGTAACCTTCCTCAGAGACTGGTTACCCTTGGGCCATCTGTTCATAGTGAAGAGTAGGTCACCAAAAGCTGTCCAGAAACTGCATGTGATTGTGAGTGTGTGCATGTATGGACTTCTATATTTACAGGCTTCATGACAGAGTGGCCGGCTGGGGACACAGCCATTTACTGGGCCCTCCCAACCAGAAGTATCTGTTAGATGTCTTTCTGGGTCCAGTTTTCAGTGCGTTGCTGGGTGACAGTGCTTTCAGGACCAGTGGCAGAAGGGGGAGGGGGGTTCCAAAGTTCCGTGCATAGACTTTCCCTTAAGCCCCCCTGTTTGAGCAGGCTGCTGCATTCTGGCCCCGTCTCCCCCACAAAATGTCAGCGCCTCTGCAGGAAAGAGGGGAAGCCCCAGGCAGAACTGGTCCTCATACAGACCTGTGATCCGTGTCCCTCTCTCCCGCCTGCCAAAGTAGCCACCACCTCCAATTCCTGACCCTTCCATCACAGGTGGCAAAGTCTGTCCACTTCCTGTTGGCTGTCCTTCGGTAGACACTCAATTTCCAGTTTCTCAGCTCTGCAAATTCCTCCATCTGCTTTCCATCTTCCCAAACTCTCTTGACATCTGCTGTCGGCTCATGTCACTTCTACTCTTCTCTTTGTCCTTATCTGTTCATCTTCTCTGGACTCCTTTGCTCCCCTTTCAGTGGGGTTAAGGAAGGAGCAGATATGTGCTGAACCGGCCACGTTTAGCAGGAAGCCCCCGTGAACATTTCTGAAGTGCCAAGTTCTCTTCCTTGTCTTAATAAAGGACCCCCAGGCTGAGACCTGGACCTTTTCTGTCATCAAGGTCAATTTTATTTAGAAAAGTCATGGAGACTAGATGAAACGTGCCCTGAGCCCAGCTCACTGGTGGAAATGGTTGCTTTTAAATAAATTATAACATTGTAACAAATTATTTAACTTTTGTTGAATAAACATGACTTTTCATGATTAGTCTTTTTCACGAAACTGCATGGAAAACAGCATCTTGTTGTTTCGTCTCTGGAAATTAGGGTTCCCCCGGGGCTGGGTCCTTGGCTAGGCTGGACTCCGTGTTCTCTATCTAGGTGGCATCTATAAAAACAGGCAGCTTGCGTATCTGCTCATTAAACGAAACACTCCTCTCTTTTCCAACACATACAGCTCAGAGCCTCTCTAGCTGGCGGCATTCAAGGTGGCCAAGTGTGTCTGAGCAACGACACTGCTGTGTTCCAGTGAAATGCGGGAGTCTCACCAGCCGCAGGGCGTCCCCTCCGTCGGGGAGGGCGCGGGGCGGGTCCTCACCGAGTCTTCTCTGTCCTTCCTCCCCNACTTCCCCCTGGGCCCCCCGCAGCCGCAGCAGCTGGCCCCCGACTTCCCCCTGGCGCACCCCGTGCAGTCGCAGCCGGGCCTCAGCGCCCACATGGCCCCGGCCCACCAGCACAGCGGCGCCCTGCACCAGTCGCTGACTCCGCTGCCCACCCTGCAGTTCCAGGACGTCACAGGTCCCTCCTTCCTACCTCAGGCCCTGCACCAGCAATACCTCCTGCAGCAGCAGCTCCTGGAAGCCCAGCACCGCAGGCTCCTCTCGCACCCGAGGTGGGCGCTGCAGGGGCC
>NW_027532203.1:18287716-18292101 GCF_008692635.1 Crocuta crocuta | reverse complement strand
TATGTTTACAGTCCTCAGTACCCCACACTGGGGACCCCCTGAAGACACATATGCCCCAACCTGTATTTCGCCGGACGGTCCCTCTTGGGACAGACAGACTTGGCCCTGAGGCCCCTTCCTGCTCTCTGAGGAGACCCTGGGGCTCGGGGACCATGGGGGCTGCCTGTGTGTCTGCAATCACCAGCTCACTGCTGGCTCAGTTGACTGGGGCTTCAGTTTTAATTTAATTTTTAATACTTAGGGTGTTTTTTTTCTCTAGCAACGAAGCTTGGCGTTTTCACTGCTTTTGTTTCTTGTTGGCTGGTTGGAAGGGATGGGGTGTCCCAGCTCTGGGCTTGGGCGGGGGTGGGGGGGGGGTGGCCCTGGCTTCCCTGGAGGGCTGGGCAGCCAGTCACCACGTGGGTTTCTGGGCAGGGCGGGGTGGGGGGCAGCTTTTGCTACAGTTAGAGACCCCATCACCCAGACCCCATGCGGTTCCCTCAGTAGCTGATGTGTGTCCTTGTCACACCACGCAGAGGCAGGGGCGGGGACTGGGCAACTGGTGGTTTCTAATGCTCACGGTGGGCTTAGGCTCCGTGTGGGAGATGGGATCCCTTATGTCTCCCTGAGCTTCAAGATCACCTGATTCTAACTCCTCAGTTCCCTAAGGGACACCAACGGACATGGATGCCTCTGCCCTGCCTCTCAAGAGCACCTGGTCTGGTTGAGGGGCCCAGCTATGAAACAAATGGAGAATAAAATCAGATAATACTAATCAGATAGGTCTGAAGAACTGTGGGACCCTGGGCAAGTCACTTCACCTCTCTGAGCCTCAACTGTCAAGAGAAAGAGATTACATCAGTGGTTCTCAAATATTTTTGGCATGGGACCCTTTAATGTTTATTTTTGAGAGAGAGAGAAAAATGAATGAGCGGGGGAGGGGCAGAGAGAAAGGGAGACACAGAATCCCAAGCAGGCTCCAGGCTCTGAATTGTCAGTACAGAGCCTGACACTGGGCTCGAACTCATGAACGGTGAGATTATGACCTGAGCCCAAGTCGGTTGCTTAACCAACTGAGCCACCCAGGCGCCCCAGGACCCCTTACACTCTTCAAAATTATTGAGGATTACAGAAGCTTCTGTTTATGTGGATTATGACTATTAATACTTGCCATGATGGAAGTTAAAACTGAGAAATTTTAAAAATATTTATTAATTCACTTAAAAATACAATAACAAACTCATGCTAACCCTAATAATATCTTTTTGGGAAAGGAGCTATATATAAATGTAGTGAGAAGAGGGGCTTNTTTTTTTTTTTTTTTTTTTTTTTTTTTTTTACATATTTGCAAATCTCTTTAATGCCCGGGTTAATAGAAGACAGTTGTGTTCTCATGTCTGGTTCTGCATATTCAATCTGTTGCAGAATCACACTTGGTTTCTAGAAAACTTCACCATTCACTTATGAGAGAATGAGAGTAAAAAAAGCAAATAACATCCTAGTATTATGAAAATAGCATTGACCTCACAAACCCCATGAAGGGGTCTCAGGGATCCCCAGGGGTGCTAGGAACACACTCTGAAGATGGCTGGACCTGAACATCTCTAAGGCCCTAAGCCTCCTTGACTGTAGGCTTGAGGTACAGGGGCGGAGATGAATGTTGTGGCAGGTCAGAGGGACAAGAGGTCACCATGCTTGGAATGTTCAGGGAGGCCTTCCTGTAGGCAGTGGCTTTCACCGGGGCTATGAAAGCTGGGAAGAGTGGAGAAGGGTGGAGGAGAGGGGGATGCACAGGTGTGGGAGGGCCTGCAGGAGGCCTCTCTATGCATCTTGGAGACAGCCCACCACATTCAGAGGGAGCAGAGAAGGCTAGAGAGTTTGGGTGGGACGTGTGGACTGCAGCAGACACACCCAGGGAGAGGCCTCAGAAGAGCGGGCAGGCCCCGGGCCGCAGGAGTGGGGACGCTGCTGCCAAGCGGGGCCCTGTCCGTGGAGTTTGGGAGGAGAGGCAGAGCGCACAGCTCTGTGGGCTGTAGGCTCAGGCAGGCTAAGGCTGCGCAGCGGTCCTGGGGGCTGGGCTGGCCGTGGGCAGCCCTGACGCCACGGACCCTCCTTCCCTTCCTGTGCAGGCGGAGTCAGGAGCGTGTGTCTGTCCACCCCCACCGCCTCCACCCCAGCTTCGACTTCGGCCACCAACTCCAGACGCCTCAGCCCAGGTATTTGGCTGAGGGTACTGACTGGTGAGTCTGTGGGGCCCCTAAGTGGGGGAGGGAAGGGGTGGGAGGAAGTCTTGCCTGATCCATGGAGATCCTGTTTCCTTCACTTTGATGGTGCAGGAGGCCTGGTCTTCAAGCTCCTGCCTTTGCCTGTGCCCCAGGTCACCCTCAAGGCCAGATGGCCCCCAGTGGCCCTGGTTTCAGCAATTAGCTCATTATGGGACTGGATATCATCACGTACCCAGCTTGGGGCTCTGTGTTCGCGGTCCTGCAAGGGAGGAGGGGACAGAGATACAGAACATCTCCCAAGGCCAATGAGGGCTGGAAGCCAATGGTTTCTGGGAGGCAGGCAGAAATAGTCAGGAAAGGCTTCCTAGAAGGGGTGGGCCTTGAGGGGTCCACAGAGAAGAGTCAGGGCCAACCAGCAAGACCAGACACAGGATCGTAGAGGCAGAGCCAGCAGGGTTGGAGGTAACGACTGGGGAGAGAAGCTGGGGAGAGAGATTGAGAGCTTTGCCTGGTACTTTCTGGGCACCAGGTTCCTGTGGGGTCTTCCACCGTCTCTTGCACTTGAGACAGAGGTCTTTGCTGTCCTGGGATGCAGCGTTGCTTGGTTTTGGGTCCTCCATCCTACCTGACTCTCCGGTTCTAGCTCAAGAGTTGGCTGACCTAATCTAGAATCAGATCCGAACACCCAAACCCTTGAAAAAGACGTATAGTTTACTGAAGCACTTAGGCTTAAAAGACGTAATGCTTGTAATTTATTTTTAAAAATTCAGAACAAAAAACTCTCCACCTAGAAGTGTGTGTGTAGATGTGTGTATGTATACCTGGAGAGAGAGAGAGAGAGAGAAAGAAATAAAAATGCAGTAAACAGTAAACCATTAACACATGGGGAGTCTGGGTGAAGGGTATCCAGGAATTCTTTGTGCTGGTCTTGCAATTTTGAGGTCAAAATGTTTCTTGAAAGAATACAAAAACAAACAAAGCATTTCTATGGAAAGAGATGGACTATTAAAAAAAAAAAAAGACATACATTGTGTCATTTTTCAACCATTAGGCAAACTGGACATCCAGGAATGAATGGTTCAAAAGCTGGAAGATTCTGGTTGATTACATGTGCCAGGTGCCTCCACGGGCAGGAAGTAGTTGTTCTGGAACATTCTGACATCTCCCAGCCCTCTGCTGGTTCTTGGGGATGCTCTGTTAAATTGAACACTTCCTTAAAAGGCAGGCTGCATGGCGGCCAACTTCAGCCCAGGCTTTTTCTAATTAGCAGATTCAAATCAGGAAGATTTAATTGCAGTTTGGATTGAATCCTGTCCCTCGGCAGTCAAGGCCATCTGATTGAATTCAATTCAGCACACGCTGAGTGATTTGAACAAACATGTCGGGGCCAGTGCAGCAGGTTGGGCCTGGGTAGGTGACATGGGTGAGTGGAGAGCGGTGGCCTGGAGAGGTGTCAGGAGCAGTGCGGGTGTGAGCCCTGCCAGCCTGCTTGCTTTCGCCAGACCTCCTGTGCTCCCACAGCTCAATCACCCCGCCCTCCTGGCCTCTGTTTGCCTAAAAAACATAAAGACTGAGGTCCTGAGAGGCCTCCGTGGGGGAAGCAGGGGAGGCCCCTGCCCCCGTCACACCTGGGTCCACCCTGGGCTTTCTCTGCCTGGCCTGTCCCCCTTCCTAGGATATGTGAAGCCTACCTAGGCAGCTTCTCCTAGCCGGGCACCTTGGCCCCAGAGTATGTGGGAGCAGCAGGCCTTGGGGGATCAATCCTAAATATATCCCCTTTGGGGTCCCTGCCTGATAATGCAACCCTGACCTTGAGCTCCAATGTTTCTGTCTTCATGGTGCTCCTTCCCTGACTCAGCCCTGGCTTCGGAGTTCCAACTCTGATGCCCTGTTCTGACTACCCACCCCCAGCCCTAGCCCTGCCCCCGCAGAGCACCCCCAGGGGCCCCTGGGACCTGTGGGGCCGGGAGGGGAATGAGAGCCTCCTACTGTCCTTCCCTGCAGGCAGTTCTGCCTCTGCCAAGCCTCCAGAGTCACCTGTGAGATGGTGCCAGCATGGTAGCTGCCCGGGGAAGAACGCAAGGGTCTGTGTAGCAACCAGACTATAGCACACTTCAAGGCCATTGATAGTGGGAAATACAGTTTAGCTTGAAATATACATATATGTATATATATATATAT
>NW_027532203.1:18283166-18287207 GCF_008692635.1 Crocuta crocuta | reverse complement strand
GGGGTGGGGGGGGGGTGGCCCTGGCTTCCCTGGAGGGCTGGGCAGCCAGTCACCACGTGGGTTTCTGGGCAGGGCGGGGTGGGGGGCAGCTTTTGCTACAGTTAGAGACCCCATCACCCAGACCCCATGCGGTTCCCTCAGTAGCTGATGTGTGTCCTTGTCACACCACGCAGAGGCAGGGGCGGGGACTGGGCAACTGGTGGTTTCTAATGCTCACGGTGGGCTTAGGCTCCGTGTGGGAGATGGGATCCCTTATGTCTCCCTGAGCTTCAAGATCACCTGATTCTAACTCCTCAGTTCCCTAAGGGACACCAACGGACATGGATGCCTCTGCCCTGCCTCTCAAGAGCACCTGGTCTGGTTGAGGGGCCCAGCTATGAAACAAATGGAGAATAAAATCAGATAATACTAATCAGATAGGTCTGAAGAACTGTGGGACCCTGGGCAAGTCACTTCACCTCTCTGAGCCTCAACTGTCAAGAGAAAGAGATTACATCAGTGGTTCTCAAATATTTTTGGCATGGGACCCTTTAATGTTTATTTTTGAGAGAGAGAGAAAAATGAATGAGCGGGGGAGGGGCAGAGAGAAAGGGAGACACAGAATCCCAACGANCACAACAAATAGTCAAAGGCAAACACTGAGTGCAGACTCCAACCTCCACATTCTGCTTTTCCCTTTCCAGAAACCTGCCTTTGGGAGCTTGTCTCTCAAAGTACACGAGAGGAATGGCCCTGGACCTTTCCACGTGGTGCCCAAAGATCAAGCATGGGAGCTGGCTACACCATTTGCAGGGCCCAGTGAAAAAGAAATGAAATGAATATGGGGTCTCTTGTCCTCCAAAAGTGGGAAGAAGCTTTTTTTTCTTTCTTTTGCTATCTGTCCCTCAACTTTGTGGAGTGTTTGGTTTTTTGTTTTTTGGTTTTTGAGATTTGGGTTTTTTTTTTTTTTTTTTTTTTTTTTTTTTTTTTTTTTTACATATTTGCAAATCTCTTTAATGCCCGGGTTAATAGAAGACAGTTGTGTTCTCATGTCTGGTTCTGCATATTCAATCTGTTGCAGAATCACACTTGGTTTCTAGAAAACTTCACCATTCACTTATGAGAGAATGAGAGTAAAAAAAGCAAATAACATCCTAGTATTATGAAAATAGCATTGACCTCACAAACCCCATGAAGGGGTCTCAGGGATCCCCAGGGGTGCTAGGAACACACTCTGAAGATGGCTGGACCTGAACATCTCTAAGGCCCTAAGCCTCCTTGACTGTAGGCTTGAGGTACAGGGGCGGAGATGAATGTTGTGGCAGGTCAGAGGGACAAGAGGTCACCATGCTTGGAATGTTCAGGGAGGCCTTCCTGTAGGCAGTGGCTTTCACCGGGGCTATGAAAGCTGGGAAGAGTGGAGAAGGGTGGAGGAGAGGGGGATGCACAGGTGTGGGAGGGCCTGCAGGAGGCCTCTCTATGCATCTTGGAGACAGCCCACCACATTCAGAGGGAGCAGAGAAGGCTAGAGAGTTTGGGTGGGACGTGTGGACTGCAGCAGACACACCCAGGGAGAGGCCTCAGAAGAGCGGGCAGGCCCCGGGCCGCAGGAGTGGGGACGCTGCTGCCAAGCGGGGCCCTGTCCGTGGAGTTTGGGAGGAGAGGCAGAGCGCACAGCTCTGTGGGCTGTAGGCTCAGGCAGGCTAAGGCTGCGCAGCGGTCCTGGGGGCTGGGCTGGCCGTGGGCAGCCCTGACGCCACGGACCCTCCTTCCCTTCCTGTGCAGGCGGAGTCAGGAGCGTGTGTCTGTCCACCCCCACCGCCTCCACCCCAGCTTCGACTTCGGCCACCAACTCCAGACGCCTCAGCCCAGGTATTTGGCTGAGGGTACTGACTGGTGAGTCTGTGGGGCCCCTAAGTGGTGGAGGGAAGGGATGGGAGGAAGTCTTGCCTGATCCATGGAGATCCTGTTTCCTTCACTTTGATGGTGCAGGAGGCCTGGTCTTCAAGCTCCTGCCTTTGCCTGTGCCCCAGGTCACCCTCAAGGCCAGATGGCCCCCAGTGGCCCTGGTTTCAGCAATTAGCTCATTATGGGACTGGATATCATCACGTACCCAGCTTGGGGCTCTGTGTTCGCGGTCCTGCAAGGGAGGAGGGGACAGAGATACAGAACATCTCCCAAGGCCAATGAGGGCTGGAAGCCAATGGTTTCTGGGAGGCAGGCAGAAATAGTCAGGAAAGGCTTCCTAGAAGGGGTGGGCCTTGAGGGGTCCACAGAGAAGAGTCAGGGCCAACCAGCAAGACCAGACACAGGATCGTAGAGGCAGAGCCAGCAGGGTTGGAGGTAACGACTGGGGAGAGAAGCTGGGGAGAGAGATTGAGAGCTTTGCCTGGTACTTTCTGGGCACCAGGTTCCTGTGGGGTCTTCCACCGTCTCTTGCACTTGAGACAGAGGTCTTTGCTGTCCTGGGATGCAGCGTTGCTTGGTTTTGGGTCCTCCATCCTACCTGACTCTCCGGTTCTAGCTCAAGAGTTGGCTGACCTAATCTAGAATCAGATCCGAACACCCAAACCCTTGAAAAAGACGTATAGTTTACTGAAGCACTTAGGCTTAAAAGACGTAATGCTTGTAATTTATTTTTAAAAATTCAGAACAAAAAACTCTCCACCTAGAAGTGTGTGTGTAGATGTGTGTATGTATACCTGGAGAGAGAGAGAGAGAGAGAAAGAAATAAAAATGCAGTAAACAGTAAACCATTAACACATGGGGAGTCTGGGTGAAGGGTATCCAGGAATTCTTTGTGCTGGTCTTGCAATTTTGAGGTCAAAATGTTTCTTGAAAGAATACAAAAACAAACAAAGCATTTCTATGGAAAGAGATGGACTATTAAAAAAAAAAAAAGACATACATTGTGTCATTTTTCAACCATTAGGCAAACTGGACATCCAGGAATGAATGGTTCAAAAGCTGGAAGATTCTGGTTGATTACATGTGCCAGGTGCCTCCACGGGCAGGAAGTAGTTGTTCTGGAACATTCTGACATCTCCCAGCCCTCTGCTGGTTCTTGGGGATGCTCTGTTAAATTGAACACTTCCTTAAAAGGCAGGCTGCATGGCGGCCAACTTCAGCCCAGGCTTTTTCTAATTAGCAGATTCAAATCAGGAAGATTTAATTGCAGTTTGGATTGAATCCTGTCCCTCGGCAGTCAAGGCCATCTGATTGAATTCAATTCAGCACACGCTGAGTGATTTGAACAAACATGTCGGGGCCAGTGCAGCAGGTTGGGCCTGGGTAGGTGACATGGGTGAGTGGAGAGCGGTGGCCTGGAGAGGTGTCAGGAGCAGTGCGGGTGTGAGCCCTGCCAGCCTGCTTGCTTTCGCCAGACCTCCTGTGCTCCCACAGCTCAATCACCCCGCCCTCCTGGCCTCTGTTTGCCTAAAAAACATAAAGACTGAGGTCCTGAGAGGCCTCCGTGGGGGAAGCAGGGGAGGCCCCTGCCCCCGTCACACCTGGGTCCACCCTGGGCTTTCTCTGCCTGGCCTGTCCCCCTTCCTAGGATATGTGAAGCCTACCTAGGCAGCTTCTCCTAGCCGGGCACCTTGGCCCCAGAGTATGTGGGAGCAGCAGGCCTTGGGGGATCAATCCTAAATATATCCCCTTTGGGGTCCCTGCCTGATAATGCAACCCTGACCTTGAGCTCCAATGTTTCTGTCTTCATGGTGCTCCTTCCCTGACTCAGCCCTGGCTTCGGAGTTCCAACTCTGATGCCCTGTTCTGACTACCCACCCCCAGCCCTAGCCCTGCCCCCGCAGAGCACCCCCAGGGGCCCCTGGGACCTGTGGGGCCGGGAGGGGAATGAGAGCCTCCTACTGTCCTTCCCTGCAGGCAGTTCTGCCTCTGCCAAGCCTCCAGAGTCACCTGTGAGATGGTGCCAGCATGGTAGCTGCCCGGGGAAGAACGCAAGGGTCTGTGTAGCAACCAGACTATAGCACACTTCAAGGCCATTGATAGTGGGAAATACAGTTTAGCTTGAAATATACATATATGTATATATATATATAT
>NW_027532203.1:18048882-18283010 GCF_008692635.1 Crocuta crocuta | reverse complement strand
ATAAAAATATGTTTATATATATTTATTTTTTTTTTTTTTTTTGAGAAAAGAGAGATGTGTGCAAGTAGGGGAGAGGGCTGAGGGGGTGATAGAAAATCCCAAGCAGGCTCCACGCCCAGTGAGCCCAACATGGGGGTCAATCCACGACCCTGGGATCATGACCTGAGCCAAAATCAAGAGTCAGACACTCAACCAAATGAGCCACCCAGGCACTCCAAGTTTAGCTTGATATTCAGACGGAGCTGACATGAGGTGTACCTTGAGACAATGCCCACAGGAAATCTCCAGGACACCATTCTGCGTTAACCCTGTGCTCTAGGGCTGCAGGGTTTTCTATGACCCTTTTCAACCCTCAGCCAGGTTCTCACAGTCTGGGGCAGCAGCAGAAAGGTGGGGGACACTGCTTCTCCAGGGGCTGACATGTCCTAGGGCAAGTCCCAATCCAGGCTTCTTTTGCACCCGATGAGCATCCCCTTTTCAGGGATCCTGGGTTTAGGGAGGAATTTTCCGGTGAGATGATAAGAGGGGTACCCCAGAGACCACCCAGGGCCAACCTGGGCAGGTCATCCCACTCGCCTGAGAGTCACGGTGCCCTTGTCTCCCAGTTAGCATTCTTGCAATTGGGCCAACTCTGTTCCAGGTTCCTCTGGACTTTGCTTTTGATGGAACTCCCTGAATGTCTCTTTGCTGCTTTGACTTTGGTGGCCCCCTGAGGCTGCAAAGTAAATACTGAGAGCCAGAGCTTCGGCCACATGAGGGTGCACCATGGAACACCATTCCCAGAGGCAGGTCAATGGAATAAGCCCAGGCAAGGCTTTGAACCCAGGTGGCCCAAACTGGCTTGCCTCAGACCGTGGGCTAAGGCACGGCCGCGCTTCAGGCCTCAGATAGACCTGAGGAATCTGGAGGCTGGATTAGTGGATTTCTAAGTTTGTTTCCAACAGGATCCAAGAATTTAGCTCATTTTCCAAATGAAAGACTCATGAAAATTTATTCCAGGGATCCGGGCTAATATATTCAGGAAATACAGGACTACATGCACATTGTAATACATATGTATATCATGGCTAGAAGCAGAAATTCCCTTAATGCCTAACCCCCCTCGTATCATTGTTTTAAAAATGTATTTGTTGAAGAATTTGGGCTGCTTCTTCTGTGGACTTTCTCCTTTTCTGGATTTAGCTAGCTGTACTTGAACTCTGGCATATCCCTTAAGACGTCCCTCAGTTTTTCTACGTTCCCTGTGCTCGGGCGCTTAGATCAAGGTTTGAGCAGATCCAGGTTCAGCTCTTACTATTTCTTGGAAAAAATCCTTCACAGGGGGTGTGTTCTTCCAGCAGAAAGCTGGTTGCCTTTCCTTCTGTGATGGAAACAGCAATTGATCTTTGCCAGGAGACTTTACTCCTTTAGGGGCTGCAAAAAGGTGACAATTCAATCATTGCTTATTCCTTTATTAGCTAGGAAGCTTTTATAAAGAGAAAGTTCCCTTCGTCAGTCATTTGATTACCCTTAAGTACTGTTAATAGAGGAAAGGCAGGATAAACGTTCTGTTCTTTCCCTTTCTTTACTCGTTTTCAAAGTGAAGTTTGGGTTCCCTGACAGGCTTCAAAAGACCCGGTTTTCTTTAGCGTCACGTAAGCCTACGCAATGGGATCTGTTGTAATTCAGCTCACTGACTTGCCTGATGTCCAGACTGGCCAGTGGGAACCTCTCCAGGATGGTTCCTGAATCCTTTTGACCTCTGACCTGGGATAACTTCCTTACCTGCAGTTATGATGAGACATTTCAAAACGTTTTGTGTGTTTTCTGCTCCAGACCTGAAATTAGCCACTTCCCAAGGAGCCCTGGTTCCTTTGCAGTTGCATTGACTGGTTAATTTAAAAAATATATTTTTTAGGTTTATTCATTTATTGTTTCTGAGAGAGAGAGCACAGGCTGGGTAGGGGCAGCGAGAGAGAGAGAGAGAGAGAGAGAGAGAGAGAGAGAGAAAGGGAGACACAGAATCAAAAGCAGGCTCCGGGCTCTGATTTGTCAGCACAAAGCTGGACGCAGGGCTTGAACTCACAGACTGTTAGGTCATGACCTGAGCCGAAGTTGGACACTTAATCGACAGGTGCCCCATTGACTGGTTAATTTTTAAGGGAAATGAGTTTTCCTGTACTTGTGGGAGTGGGGGTGGGGGCAGGGGCCCAAGATAGATTGTCCAGCCTCACCCCTCTAGAGGTCTGTCCCTCTTCTGTGGTTTTCTCTGAATAACAGCATCTGTTCCCACCTCTGCCTCTGTCTCATTTTCTTCCCTTTACTCCGTCTCCCTCCCTGATCAGCTCTATTTGGATTCTTGTTTCAGCAGTTCTGTCAGGGCTGGGCTTTATCTTAGGAGGGAGCCTTGGTGCAGTCATTTTAAGGAGGTTGTGAGGCATAGACCGATCTAGCCCCTTCAGGCCTGGGAGACCCCTTTCCTCCTCTGAGTCTCTGTTTTCGGCACTATAAAGAGAGGGGAAGGGGTTGGTGACGCCAAGCCCCTTGCAGCTTTGGTGGTTTGTGACTCTGACTCTTGTCCCCGGACTTGAGGCCTGAGGCCCGTCCTCCAGACCTCCTGCAGAAGGCTGAGTCACACCACCCCGCGGTTCACTGTGGCCTCGCCCCTGCAGGGATCTCAGCGTGGACGCCGGCTTGAGCCCTGCCCAGTTCCAGGTGCGGCCCATCCCCCAGCACTATCAGCATTACCTAGCGACTCCTCGAATGCACCACTTTCCCAGAAACTCCTCCTCCACGCAGATGGTGAGTGGAAGGGCTCTGCCGGGAACCGGAGGCCCTGGTGCAGATGGTGGGCTAAGGCCAGCGGCTGCCCTGGGCCCTGCTGAGATGCCGCTCTCCCCTCCCCGCTCCTATTCCCACTCTGGCCTGATGGCACCTCCCGGGCTAAAGGCAGCGCTGCGGCGAGAGGAATGGGGTGCTGGAGGAGGGGAGAGGGGCGCGTGGCAGGCTATGGTCTGTGGGAAGAGGCTGAAGACTAAGAACGGTCCTGGCATTCCCTCGCTGTGACCTCATTTAATTAATTTCTTGGAGTCAGTGCCTCCCTGGGCTTTGATTTTGCTTATCTGTGAAACGGGATGAAGATGCCTGCTTGTAAGGGACAAAGGAGACCCCACAGGTGACCCTTGGGCCCTGCCTGTGGATCCAGTTCTGCTCTCTGCAGGGGGCTGGACTTTGTCACCACAGGCACTGGGACTGCAGAAGGGGGCAGGGGGTTTGGGGGCCTTCCGGTCCCTGGCGATGCAAACTAAGTGGAATGGCCGACATTGAATATTCCATTAGAGTGGCAAAAGACAGGTTGCAGAATCTTATCTCCAGACAGCTGCTTCACAATTTCACCCTTCCAGCCCTTGCGTCTGCCATTAGCCACTCCGTTCTTCAGTCTCCTTGTTCGTCAAATGAGAGGCTTGGAGGAGTAATCTCCAAGGCTCTTGTCAGCTCTGAGGCTCGATGGTGTGTGTCATGAAGCACCATCTCCTAAGAAAAGGAGCTGACGTTTATCAAGCACTTACTGCCTGGCAGGCATTATTCTAAGCACTTTGCGTGAATGATCCGTAACCTTACACAAAAGGGAATTATCCCTATTTTACAGACTGGCAAACTGAGGTATAGGGGGGTAACTCACAGGGTTCATGCAGTGAGGAGCTGTGATACAGATCTGGTCCCTCTGATACAAAGCTAGCACCAGGGCGGGGTGAGAAGGGCAGCGTCCTTCCAGCACAGGGGGAGATTCTGTCTTATTTAAACTTTTGATATTTTGCTCACTATGGACTTTTCGCATTAATTTCGATTTAAAAAATATTGCATTAAGATATTGATTACCGAGTCTTTTTGCTTCGATTTTGTGCTCTCACCTGCCCCTCCTAGTTAGGACCCTGGCCCAAGCTCTTCACCGTCTAAGGCAGCGCCAAGTGGAGGGGAAGGAAATGGCCCATGGCCACTCAACTACCTGGGCTTGAAATTGTGGTTCTGCCACTTGGTTGCATAATGTGGGCACTTACTTTATTTGTGTCTCATTTGTCCTATCAGTAAAATGGGGATAGCAATCGCACCCACATTCTAGACCAAATGAGATCATTGAATTAATCATGTAAAGTGTTTAGATAGTGCCCGCCATGAAATAAATGCCCAATCAGCTTAGTTATGTTACTAATTATACTTGCATAAAGCATACATATTTACTAATTTATATATATTTTTAGATATTTTTCCATCTATTTTTGAGAGAGAGAACATGCATGTTCAGGAGCAGGGGAGGGGCAGAGAGAGAGGGATAAAGAGAATCCCAAGATGCACGGCTTGAACTCATGAACCCATGAACTGCAAGATCATGACCTGAGCCAAAATCAGGAATCAGATGCTTAACCAACTGAGCCACTCAGGTGCTCCTAATTTATATTTACTTTACTGATTTTGTTATTTTTTTTTCTGGGGCTGATCTAGTATAGGCTTGGTTCTTGATGAGGAGAGGAGAACAGAAGAGCAGGAAAGATAGCACTTCTGCCTGAAGAATTGTGAGGGTGTGCAGACTGGTGGTTATGGGGGTGGTGAGGAGTTGGAAGCTGGGCTCTTGCAGCTTGGAATCCCAAATGAGCATTTTCTCCCCAACAGGTCGTCCATGAAATCCGAAACTACCCTTACCCTCAGCTTCACTTCCTTGCTCTCCAGGGACTGAACCCCAGCAGGCACACCTCTGCAGTGCGGGAGAGCTACGAGGTATGCCTGTCCCTCTGTCTGGCTCCAGCTGCGTTGGTGGAGACACCATTATTGTCCATTGTCCCCTCCCCCTTTCCCCTGCTGGTGGGGAGGGCATGGGAGGGTTGAGAGTAAGAGAGAGAAAAAGAGAGAGTGAGTAGAGATGTGGGGATCTTTCAGTACCAGATGACTTCTTCCTGATGGCTGTGTGAATGCTTCCTGCTAACATCTTTCAGTGTCCTTCCTCCTTACCGTGTGTGTGTGTGTGTGTGTGTGTGTGTGTCTGTGTGTGAGCTTGTACATGCAGAGTGCACATGTCCACATTTATCTCTTTGCAGGAGCTGCTGCAGCTTGAGGATAGGTTGGGAAATGTGACTAGGGGAGCTGTACAGAACACCATCGAGAGGTTCACCTTCCCCCACAAATACAAGAAGGTGCGTCTGCAAGCAGGTCAGCCTGCGTACTTGAGGGGCTGTGGTTAGATGCTCTGAAGCTGTGATGCTTTCCCAGGGTCTCCTCCCTTGTCTCTGTCAGGTGTGACCAGCGGGGGAGATAGGTGTGCCTCTCATCATAAAGGAGGAGGGCTGGGTGTGTGGTACACATGGACTTGTGAGTGGCTGTATTAGGTAGGGGTACAGGTATGTGAATGTTTGTATTTGAATGAGGTGGGCAAAGGGAGCACCTGCAGTGAAGGCTAAGATTTGTCTTAGAAGAGAATTCTAAGTCCAACCCTCTGTGTGGACAAATGGACACCTAAGGCTTCAGAGCTGGGGTTTCCAATCCTCACTGACCAGCAGGATCAGCTGGGGAGCTTTTAAAGCCACACGTTCACAGGCTGTACCCTGAGCCTATAGAGGTAGACTTTCTAGGGTTATTGCTCAGGAATGTGGAGTAGGGTTAGGACCCAAGGATCTGATTTTTAAAACATTTTAAAATTCAAATAAATAAAATTTTTTTGGAAGCAACCAAGATATCCTTCGATAAGTGAATGGATAAACAAGCAAACTGTGGCACATCTATGCAATGGAATGCATAGATTTAAATCTATTCCATGATTTTTAAAAATGCACTATTATTAAGTCATGGAAAGATACGTGGTACCTTACATGCATATTACTAAGTGAAAGAAGCCAGCCCAAAAAGGTGGCATACTGTATGATTCCAACTATTTAGCATTCTGGAAAAGGTAAAACTAAATGGTTAAAAGATCCCTTGTTGTCAGGGGCTCTGGGAGAGGGATAGATGAATGAATGGGTGGGTGACAGGGCATTTTAAGTGAAACTATTGTATGTACTGTAATGGTGGACACATGACATTGTGCATTTGTCAAAACCCCTAGAATTCTACAACACAAAGAATGAACCCTAATGTAAACCAATGTTCTTCATTTAATAACAGTGTATCACTGTTGGTCCATCCATTATAACAGATGTACCACACTAATGCAAGATGTTAATAATAGGGCAAAGTGCATACGTGTGTATGTGTGCATGTATGTGTATGTGTGTGTGCTGAGAAGGGGAGGGATTTGGGAATGTGCTGTGTTTTCTGCTCAATTTTAATATAAACTAAAACTGCCCTACAAAATAAATTCTGCTATGGAAACAAGTATTAAATAATTTTTTTTAATTTGAGAATTAAAAGCTTGACAAGTGCTGAGAAACCTGGAGTGGGAAACTGCTCGTTGTGGTCAAGCCAGAGCCCATTGTCACCTCCTCATGAGGTGCTAGGGCACATTGGTTGTGATCACCAGGTGTTGGAGTCAGACAGGGCCAGCTCTTAATTTCAGTGTTACTACTTACTGTCTTTGTTTGGGCTGCTATAACAAATACCACCAACTGGTGGGCTTAAACAGTAGCCATTTATTTCTCATAGTTCTGGGGGTTGGGAAGTCCAAGATCAAGGTGCTGGAAGATTTGGTTCTTGGTGAGGGCCCTCCTCCTGCCTTGTAGAAGGCTGCCTTCTTACTGGATCCTTACATGGCGGAACGAGGAAGCTCTGGTGTCTTTTCCTCTTTATAGGGGCACTAATCCCATCCCAGGGGCTCTGTCTTCATGGCCTCATCTAAACCTAATTAGCTCCCAGAGCCCCCATCTCCCGATACCATCACGCTGGAGGGTAGGGCGTCAGTATAAGAATTTGGGGATGAGAGGCACAGACATTCAGTCCATAACCACCGCTGATAGCTAGGTACTCTGAACAACTTACTTGGCTTCTCTGGCCCTTTCCCTGCCCTTTAAAATGTAAAATAGGAATGACGTGTTAGTAGCCACCATAAAGGTGCTCCAGGGATTCAGTGAGATAATGCATAGAACAGCTTAGTACAGTGCCTGTATCTGGTGAGTGATCAGGAACGGTGAACCACTCTCACCTTGATATAAGACTCACTTGTCCTAGGCTTGCATGGGTGTCCATGGAGTCAGTGTCAAAGACTGTGAATCTTGGTCTGTGCAGACCAAGATAGAGGCATTAGATTCATCCATAAGTGATTTCAACCAACATTTATTATCTGTGATGTGTCCTATATGGGTAGTGTGTTCATAGAGGAGATGATAGTGTTTGAGTAGCTAAAGGTGTCATCTGGAAGTGGGAGACGATCATTCTCTGCAGGGAGGGCTTTAGGCTATTGGAGAAGAACTTGGAGGGAATGAATGGTGTGTTCAGGAACCCTGAGCAGTTTCCACATCACCGACCAAGGTGTCCTCCCTCCTGCCAGGACCACACCCTCACCTGCCCTCAGGCAATAGGCCGTGAGGAGACAGAAACAGAACACACACAGAATGAGGAGGGAATGTGGGCCAAGCCAATGATATAAAGAGCTGAGGTAAAAATGATGAGAATAAAGGGAGAGTTAGGGGAATAGAATATTATAAAAAAGAAACAAGAAGAATTAAAAATATGAAAGGATAAAGTTTAGGGCCTGAATAAATTGTGAAAAAAACTTTGAAAATGTGAACTGAGAGGGGCACCTGGGTGGCTCAGTCGGTTACGCGTCTGACTGTATCCCAGCTCAGGTCATGATCTCATGGTTTGTGGGTTTGAGCCCCACATCAGGCTCTGTGCTGATGGCTGTCTCTTTCAAAATAAATAAACTTAAAAAAAATTTTTTTAACTGAGAGTAGGTAATACAAAACAAAACAAAAATATTTTACAAAGGCAATTATATAAGAATAAAAAATATAGAAGAAATATAGTCTTGTAGAAAATGTAAAAAAATAAGAATTAGGCAAAGATATGAAAGCAACAGGGAGCACCTGGGTGATTAATTGTTTAAGTGTCCGACTCTTGGTTTCAGCTCAGGTCATGATCTCATGGTTCCTGAGTTTGAGCCCTGCTTTGGGCTCTCTGCTGACAGCACAGCCTGCTTGAGATTCTGTCTCCCAATCTTTCTGTCCCCCTCCCCCGCTTGCACTCTCTCTCTCAAAAATAAAATAAACACTTTTACAAAAACATATGAAAGCAACATACAGAATTAAAACTAATAACACTGATGTGAAAAGGTAATATGAATGAGGACAAAGAGGTACGGGTGGAAGGAATAAAATAAATACGAAATAGATAAATGCTGAGAAAAGTTACTGTTAAAATAAAAGTTACATGAAGGAGAAGACAAAACCCAGAAGACCTAGAAGACTAAAAATAAAACGAGGAAATAGGAAAAGATTTGCAAAGAGACAATAGTTAAATATAGACTAGATGTGGTAAAACAAGGAAAGACTATTAAGTTTAAATCATTAACTGTAAAAAGGAAATCATGAATAATGGTAGGGAAAAACAATAGAAAATAGGCAAATAGTGACTCGTATTAGTATCTTTTATGTAATATCCCTTTTCTTGAAGAACCAACTGAAAGAAAGCCAGTCCTCACCAGAAACACAGCTGGGATGTTAGGCAGGCAGAACATCATGACTCCATTCAGACTCAAAAGCCATGATAGTTATATGGGACTATGGGTGTAATTCTGATTTTCTGGATTCTAGATAAGGGGACATTTATTGCAATGGCCATCACATAATTTGCAGTTGGAGTGTGTTGGGCACAGGGAAGCTGAGAGCAGAAGCCATAGATTTCCTTCAGTGTTCGTTAGGCTACAATACTCTGGAGACCATATCAGACGGAGGAACTCCAGGGCTTAGGACCAGGGACCAGAGCAGGGAGACCTGGTACCTAGGCCTGGCACCAAGCTTATAGTCATTCTGTGCATGTTTCTTATCTTGTGACTCCAGCTTTTTCTCTTGGCAAAATGGCTTTTATCTCTCGAAAGGGGACAGAGGGCTAGTTTTCTTCCATGGATATTATCAGACTATTTCACTACATAGCATTGTGCAGTGGAGATGGGGACAAAAAACATGGGCTGATTTCATTCACTGGTTAGATTACTTCCTCTCCAGAATATTTTTTAAGCACCAGTGATGTGCATTCTACTTGGCCAAGTGTGGAACAGTACCTAAAGAAGGCTGGACCATGGTCCTCACCACCTAAGACCTTGGAACTTTCTACAAGCTAGTTAACTATTTTAAAATAATTAGCTTAGACTTTAAAACAGGACAACTAAAGTCAGTATGTATAAACAGAATGACTGATGTCCAAACTTGCGTTTGGAGCTAGTGTCGATTTTAAAGGAACTTTCTGGATAGGAAGAGATCCAACAGTGTAAATTACAGGAGTTAATGCCAGGTTGAGGAATTTTGCCTTTATCTAGTAATAAATGAATAAATGAGTAGACATTAGTTAAGTGGAAGAGAAGAAGGGAAGGGAAGGGAGGGAAGGAAGGAGAAGGAAGGAAGGAAGGAAGGAAGGAAGGAAGGAAGGGAGAAGGAAAGGAAACAGGATGGATGGATGGATGGGTGGTTGGGTAGATGGATGAATGGGTAGATGGGTGGATGGGTGAGAGGCTGGGTGGATGGGTGAGAGGTTGGGTGGATGGAGGGTGAGTGAGTGAGTGAGTGAGTGAGCGAGCGAATGGGTGGATGAGTAAATGGATGGATGGATGGATGAAGTGTACTGGACCTGAATGTGAGGGAGAAGCCTGGAGGCAGGGATCTATGTTGGAAAGGATGTAAGGAGGAATGGACAGTATGAGGGAAATAGGAATGGGAAGCTGTTCATGCACAAGCCATAGTTTTGCGAAGGATCGATTCATTAGGCACCCAATTCCTGTCTAAACCCCGAGTGCCTGGGCCAGGACACCATGCCTGTATCCTGAGGCAAGGGTAGGGGAGGAGGCCAGGAGAAGGGTCTCGGGAGAGCACACCAGCCTGGGGTTTCCTTAAGAACTTAGAAAGACGCTGACTCACAAGTAAGGGAGGGGGAGGCTGTGGATGAAAGACAGTAGGCACCAGGTGAGTCTGCTCCAGGTAACTAATGCCCCTCCTCTGCTTCTCACAGCGAAGACCCCAGGATGGCAAGGGCAAGAAGGAAGAGGGGGAGGAGTCAGACACAGATGAGAAATGCACAATTTGTCTGTCTATGCTGGAAGATGGAGAAGATGTGAGGTAGGAGGCCAGACTCTTCTGTTCCCCCTCCCTTCCCGCACAGGCATCTGCGATCAACCACACGCTGTATGTCAGGGGTGCGGTGCTTGTTCACCTGTGCATGTGCGTGCTGAGTGTGCCACAGTGGACTAAGGTGGGCGTGGAACACTGGAGATGTGTGATGCCTCTGGTGTGGACTGGTGGACACAAAGTGTAAGAGAGCAGGGTGATATGTGGCCTGCATCGATCTAAGACAAAGTCATGGCTTTGTTTCAGGCCAGTCTGAAAGGGCTTCATGGAGGAAGAGGGCCTTGGGATGCCCCTCCCCATCATAACTTCCCCTCCCAGCCACAGCCTCATGCTGGGGCAGGACTCCCAACACTCTCTTTGGCCCATCCCCCATGGTGCCGGTGTGGGTCCCCGGTCCAGTGACAGCCAGTGTTGCACCACCCCTGGCCCAGCCCCGGGCCCCTCTCTTTCCTCCAGTCCTCTGATCGTCCCTTCTCTTCCAGGCGCCTCCCCTGTATGCATCTCTTCCACCAACTGTGTGTGGACCAGTGGCTCGCCATGAGCAAGAAATGTCCCATCTGCCGAGTGGACATTGAGACACAGCTGGGAGCCGACAGCTGAGGGAGGAATTAGCCAGTGGACACCCCATTTTCCTTCACCAGGTCCCCCCCACGGCCATAGCCCTTGCAGCCAAACTTTGCCTTCTGAGCCATTTGATGTAGAGGAAAAGCCTGCAAGCACATTTTGTGGAAAGAGGAGTTGGCGGTATCAGTGTCTGAGGGAAAGGAGGGGTGGGGGGACGAACCCCCGTCCAGAGCGGTGACTGCCCCCATCCACCTCGCTGCGCGGGAGGGAGCTGGCCGTGCCCGGAGCAGGGGTGGGAAGGGGGGGCCCATGCTGCTGAGAATCTGGATGAGAACTGGAAGGTCCTAGCTGATAGACAGGCCCCTCAATCCTGTCCTTTGAAGGATTGTATATATACCTCTCGACCACGTAGAAACCACGTAGGGGTCTCTAGCTATTTCTGTGGATGGCAGCCGGAGCATGTTAGCTTAAGAAAAATGTTGTGTGTGGTGCTCTAGTCATCTTGTGGTGGACATGTCGCTATTACGAATTCGCACCAAATATTTCTCATTGAGTTCCTTGTTTTGGTGCCTGACTGAACCAACCAACGACAGCCCAAATCTTCCCGTCTTTATGAGAAAAAAGGAAAAAGGAATCAAAGGTGAAAAAAAAAAAACCAAATCCTGTTTCTGATGAAAAAGGATGATTTTTTTTTCACCCGGATTGGGAGGCGGGAGGGGGGTGGTTCTTGTTTTGGTTTTGGTTTTGATTTTTCCTTTGCTTTTGGTTTTCTCATGTTTACAGTGCACAGAGTGTGGGAGGGGGGGCGTCTGGGGAAGGGGAGGGCAGGAAAAGGAGGAGATGGGGGCTCAACCAGGGCAAGGAAGGCAGAGTTTGGGTCAGTGAATGGGGAAATTCTGTCTTGAAGGAGGGCTCCCCAGTTCCAGGGCACATGTACTTAGTTCCAGCCATGTCCTGGGTCCCGCGGTCCCCTGCGGAACTAGGGCGGGGCTAGCCTTCTGCTAGAGTTGCCCCCTTGTTCCCCAGAGCCAGGATGTCCCTGCTTATGCCACCTTCTTCCTTTTGGCTGTGTTTATGCCCTGTCACAAAGAGGCAATTTGGCCACTGCCTCCCTATGCAAAAAATTAACTGGATGATGAGGATATGATAGCATAGTTCGTAGATACTTGGTTTTGGCAAAAGTGCTCTTGGCTAGCACTCAGGGGCTGAGGTCAAACACCATGGACCTGGGGGAGGACCTTCTGCTTCCTTTGGGATGTCTCAGATCTCAGTGGAGTCCCTCAGAGATGGCCCTGGCCCCGAGACTGTGTTGGCTGGGTTTGGGAAGCCCTGTGTCCCTAGTCTCTGGCTCTTTCTCTGACTCTTTGATAACCTTGGGCAAGTTCCTCTACTTCTCTGTGCCTCATTTTCCTTCTTTTTGGAGGGGAGAGAAACAACAGTGCATCCCCATCTCCACTTCTTCTACCTCACCTAGATGTTGTGAGGACTGATAACTATCCACTCAACAAATCCATGCTCTGACCTGGGAACCTCCTTGGGGTTTAGGGAGAGGAGTGGTGAGAGAGATAGATCTGGAAGTTCCAAGTGACACCACACAGTGTGTCTTTCTGCACCACCCCACAATTTTTCTGGACCTCAAAGGGAGCAGAGAGATGGGAGGGCAGACGAATGGAGATGGGAAAATCCACCAAATCCCAACCCCAACCCAGCTTTCTTCATCCATGTGCAGAACACCCCAGCCCAGCTGAAATTCTGCTCTCTTCCTTTGCCCCGCCCCCTCCCTTATTTGCACTGCCCTCAAAGCCTCCCCCTCCCCTCACCCTTCCTCCAATCTCAATGCCCTCACATCAGTAAGAGAAGATGAAGGAGGACAGGATACTTATCCCCTATATGAAGAAATTCTGTAAGGTTAAGGGTACAACCAGTACCAATGGGTTAACAATGACTGAGAGGCAGATTTTGGCTTGAGGCAGAGCCTTCTAGCACAACCAGAGCTGTCAGGCAGAGGCATGGCTGTTCTGGACACCCGCGGGCACAGAATGGGCTGTGGGCTTCTGGTGGGAGGGTTACTCAAGGATCTTACTCAGACTGAAGCCTCTTCCAGCACCAATAGCCTCATGTTCTATAAAACCTCTCCTGAGTGCCTGCTCAGTGCTGGGAGAGAGGGCAGTATCCCCACCTCGAGGAGTTTACAGTGTAGCCAAGGAGCCAGAACACATACAATAGCACAAAAATGGTGGCTCTCTGATATGAGGTTAACAGCAGTGAGCATTACATCATCCATTTCCATAGTTCAGTGTGTGACCTGTCTCCAGGGCTGAAGGCTGGAAAACCCACCAGTGCAGAAAGTGCTTCCGAGTCAGGATTTGGGGGAAAGCTAATTACTAGTCGCACAGGACGCTGGGAATTCTCCCCAGCCTGCTTTGGACTGGGAAGCAGCCAGGGAGGTCTAGGGAAGGTCACTCTCCTCGTAGTCTGGGGCTCTTGTTCTCTCTGAGGCTGGTTCAGAAGGCTAGCAAGTCGGGGCAGTCAGTGCGGAGCCAGATGGTATGAGAGCTGCTGTCTGCGAGTTCTAGTCTTGGCTCTTCAGTGACAAAGCGTGTAATGCTAGAACCCCTCCTTCTTTTTGGGCCTCAGTTTCCTCAGCTGTAACGCAAGGAGGTTGGATTGGATGCTTGCTAAATTTCCTTCCAACATTCACCCACATTCTCTGATCCTCCCTGACATCAACACATCTTTCAAGTGGTAGGGCCATGTGCCTACCAAGCTGTTGAAAACAACTTCCTGTGGGCACCAACATCTGTCTCAGGGGCTGAGAGTGGGATGCGGCCCCCTCCTCCTCCCTGTTCTGGGCACGCTCCGAGTGCCCCAGGCCAACATTAGGCACTAACTGGGGTGGGGATCACCCAGCGGGGAGAGGTCAGCCGCTGACTGTGGGGGTGGATCCTGAAGCCTCCCCTCCCCTCCCCGTCTCTCTGGGGCCCTTGTACCTTGCAGGTGGGCACAGGAGGGGACACGGACTCCGGCTCCTGCCAGCTCCAGGCTCCTTAGACAGGCAGCTCTCTGGGTGAGAAGACAGGAGAGGGGTCTGTGCTTCTGCTCTCTGGAAGCCCCTCTCCCTTGTCCGGGAGCTGGGGAAGATGGAGACGAGGCAGGCTCAGGCCTCAGCATCTTGTACCCACCTCCTCCGGGAGGGGAGACCCCGGTAGAACTCCTATTGCTCAACTCAAGGGACTCAGACCCTTTCTTGACTGAGACGCATGAGTGCCTTCTGGGGCGAGAGCCACCCCAGGATTCACGTTGGGGCTCCCAGCCGCAGTGCAGCCCGGGCCGCAGCGGGGTGCCGAGGATGCCAATCATCGAAACCACCGCCACAGCCACAGCCACAGCCACAGCCCCAGGCGGCTGGCGCGAGCAGGGGGGCGGGCCAGGGCGTGGGGCTCCTCTACTGGCCCGGATGCCCGGCCCTGGCCCAGCCACCGTGACAGGACTCAAGCTACTCTTCTGCAAATGTCCCAGCCTCCCTGCAAGTATTCTCAACTCTTGACGCCTAATGAACAAGCACAGTTTTTTCAATGGTGAAGAAAAAGCACCAGATCTTTTTTTTTTTTTTCCTGAAGAAATCCCCCAAGCCCCCCGCCTGCCGGCGGGACAAACACTCCCCGCGTGGGGCTGTAGCAACGTCTGTCAGGTCCCCTGTCGTGTTTCATCTCCTGCGCGTAGAGCAAATGCTAGAGCGATTTCAGCTGATAGAAAAACAAAAATGAAAAAAAAAAACACAAAAAACAAAAAACATGGCACGTTGCTAGTTTACAGGGTTTTGTGAGTTTAAATGCCTTATATTTAACAATCATAATTTATGACTAACTTGTAGATATCGTGGGTTCTTATTTAATTATTTTTATAGTTGTTTTGCATTTTTAATTATAATTTATTTATTTAGAAAGGATACTAATTTTTTTTATTACTCCTATTACCTCATTTTGGCGTTGTTTCTGGGAGTGGAATGCTTTGCATGCATTGGTACGATGACAAACAACTATGAATACGAAAAAAAAATTTAAATAAAATTCCGCGAACTTTATTTCGTCCAAACTATCAGGGTGTGTGATTGCAAGCTGTCCTACTGTGGTGCTGGCCTCTTTGGATACATTCCATACGAAATGCAAACCTTTGATTCTGTATGCTGTGACCTAGTGAAAAACTCCAATATAGTGACTGTATTTAGCACATATATAAATATAATTTGCACTCGTCAGCAGACTGGGGTAATCCTTTCACTTGCTACCCTTGCCCCCTCCCTCGCCCCCCACCATTAACCCATTTCTCTCTTCCCTTACCCTTCCCACGACCTCAGCCAACCCTGCCTCCACCCTCCGAGGAGGGTCACTCTCCTCCACCTGGGCTCCAAATCTCTCTGGTTCCGGAAACTGGGTTCTTCAGACATTACCAGCTGGAGGTTCTGAAAGCCAAAAAGCCTAATTTATTAGAAAGAGCCCTGGACTGGGGGGTCAGGAGGCTCGGGTTCTCAGACCATTTGTTTTATTGCAACCTTCCCTGTGACCTTGAGCAAGTCGCGTGGCCTCCCGGAGTCTCAGTGCTCTGGGCAGAGGTGAGGGAGGCAAAAGGGAGGGTAGTCTAGGGTCCCTCAGACCCGGATAGACTATGACACGGATCCAGTGGGGACCCCGCGCTGGGCTGTCTTACCCTCTCAGGAGAGAAGGAAGGAGAAGAGAAAAGATGGAGGAGTGGAGAGAAGGAGAGGAAAGAAAAAAAGAGCGGAAGAGAGTGATCTGAGAATTTATTCGGTGGATTTGCTCAGGGTAGACACCGGGAAAGGGTTTTGTCCTTTCATACGCAGCATCCTGCGGGAGTCAGGGAGGCAGGGCTGGTGGGCACATCCCCAGACACAGGACCTGTGCTTTCACAGGGCTCGGTGGTCATTTGTAGAGCGAGCTGGAGTCCACATCTCCTGAGATGTGGGGAGAGCTTAGGCAGAACAGCAGCCCCCAAGTGTGTTTGGGATTGGCACCCCGTCCTGTCCTCTGTCGGATCCTCTGTTGTTGAGTGGTACCCTTGACAACAGACTGGGACACGGATTTCGGACTCATGATCTCCTCCTTCACCTCTGCCCCTGCTCCGTGGCTGCGGGTAGGGGAGGGGCTGCTGTGGAGGATGGCATGGCCCTCCCGTCTCACCGCTCCCGAGGACCACGAATGCTAGGGGAGGGTTTGGGGGAGGCGGTCGCCTCAAAGGCTGGCAGTGCCATGAGCCCAGATGCCTCTGAGCCAAAAAGAGAGAGAGGAGGTCCGTGCTCCCAGGAGAGGCCTCTGAGCCCGGGCAGTGACCCTGGCGGGGCGAGGGAGGAGCCCCTCCTGTCCTCCTTCCCTTCTTTTCTGGCTCATCCTTCCCTCTTGCCTCTTGACATCACTGCCTTTGCCTGGTGGAGAAGTCCATCCTCCACATGAGGCCCCTGGGATGGTGCTGATGGGGGAGGAGGCGGAGGCCCAGACCCGGCACCTGCCGGCCGGGCTTGCAGGAGTGGCCGGGCCGCGTAGGGTCCCTAAGCCCCACATTTGGCCCCCGTTCCCTGGGCTCCCTGCCTGCCTCGGCCCCAGAGCCGTGTTCTCCCGCTTTTTCCTTGGGGAGGGCGTGACCACCACACTGCCAGGCCTGGCGGCCGCGGCCCCTCAGCACGGCTCCTGGAGGGACAAGCCTTATGCTGCTCTGCGGGGTCAGAGTGGGAAGGGGTCCTTTGCCCTGGCTGGCCTGTGCCCCCCTCCGCTCCCCCAGCCCCTCGCTTTTCCCTAGCCCCACCCTGGCCTCGGACGCGGCTCACTTCTCAGCTCCAGAGCCAGCCACGCCGGGCCCGCTGGGGTAATTTGGTTGCCCCTGGTAAGTGAAAGGATTATCCTCAGTGTTGATTGTCCTTTTTTGTAATCTTCCTGCTGTTCTGTTCTGTTGTGCTGTGCAACATTTTGCTACATAGACTATTTTATAGCAGAAAGCTAGAAGAATATTTATTATGAATATTAAAGCAATAGTGCATCAATGAAAAGGCGGAGACATTAGGAATTGTGTAAATGCTTAGATTCACTTTGGGTGGATTTTTTGTACTTTATTTATAACTAATAAAAATGAACTGCATTGCTAACTACACGTCGCTCGTGCAGGGTGCTTATTTCCGCGTGTGCCCAGGGCGTGTCCGCAGAAAGCCTCTCACAGACCTGTCTTTGTCCAAGAAACGAGGTAATGTCATTTACCTTTTCCCCATCCATTTTGCTCACTGTCCTTCAAGTGCTTCCCTTCTCCTCCGTCTCTCCCCCCATCTCTTTCTCCTTCTTCCCCCTTCCCCACCCCCGCTCTTCCCCCTCCTCCTTGTCCCCCTCTCTTCCTCCCCCTACTTCCTCCCTCTCCCCTCCTCCTCCTCCCTGCTAGTCTTCTTCCTCCTGGACTCCTTTCTTCTTATCTAAAATTCTTTTTTACCTCTTTATCTCTCAAAAAGTTTGTTCAGTGCCATGGATCTAATTAACCTGTTTTCCTAAACGTTAGTTTATCAATCTTAAAGGGGAAAGTTCTCATTTTTGATCAGGTTTCAAATGTAACCTCTTGTGTTTTGAACCAGACGGCTCCTCCATTTCTCTGTAACAGAGAAGGAGTTGCTTTTCAACAGTTGTCATGGATTTCTCATTTCTTTGTAAGGGCTCAAGCCCAGATATTTTGCAGCGTCTAAAGTCCGTTTCTCTCTCTTTAAAAAAAAATTTTTTTATAGTTTATTTATTTTTGAGACAGAGAGAGACAGAACATGAGCGGGGGAGGGGCAGGGAGAGAGGGAGACACAATCCGAAACAGGCTCCAGGCTCTGAGCTGCCAGCACAGAACCTGCTGCGGGGCTCGAACCCAGCAACCGTGAGTTCGTGACCTGAGCCGAAGTCGGATGCTTAACAGGACATTTTTATTAATGAAAGTCTGTAGTTTACATTAGATTAATGAACGTTCAAATCCCTAGTTGTTGTGCAAGTGAGTGAACCAAAATGCTGTCTGTAGCCTTCCACACATTTCCATCTGTGTTTCTTGATCCGTGGACCAGGACCCCGCAGTCCTCGGCCCACCACTCACCACTAACGGTCGTGAGCACAGGGGACAGACGTTTCCCTTCCTTGGTCTTGAGAACTGTAAAAATGTGGATGGCGGACTAGGCTCCTTCCAGTTTTTGATCCACAGGTGTCTGTTTACAGGCCCTGCACTCCTCCATTATCCGTGTCTATTCAGTCTTTTTTATACCTGCAGTGGAGGTGACCCTGAGCACAGGCCTGGGCTAGCTTTGGCGGGGGGCGGGAACAGTACTCTTTCCGTGGATTTTCTGCCCCCTGCCCCTCGGTGGGCAAATGTACACCGTTCCTAATCCCCTCCAACCTCGCTCTCCCCCACGTTTCTAAGGCAGTGCCAGGGTGGAAAGAATTTCTCAGAGAGCATCTAGGCTCACACTCTGCAGAGGCCTGGGACCCCCAGGCACTGTGAAGCTCCCCCAGGAGGTCAAGTTAAAGAAGAGTCTCTGTATTAGTCCGTGTCCTCCAGAGAAACAGACCAGTAGCAGATATATTCAAAAGGAGATTTATTGAGCAGATTGGCCTGCATGATTACGGAGGTTGAGTCCCAGCCTCTGCTGTCTGTGGGCTGGAGGCCCAGGAAAGCCATGGTGGAGTTTCCGTCCGAATCTGCAGGTCTGAGAACCGGCAGAGCCGACCGTGAGAATCCCAGTCTGATGGCAGGAGAAGACTCATGTCCAGCTGGAGCAGGTAGGCAGGAAAGGGACCGATTCCCCCTTCCTCTGCTTTTTGTTCTGTTCAGGCCCTCAAGTCATTGGAAGGGGCCCACCCACACCAGGGAGGGCAGTCTACTTTTATGAGTCCGACACTGAACTCATCTGGAAACCCTCACAGGCACATCCCAGTAACATTTAATCAGGATACCCCATGGCCAGCCAGATGAACTACCACATCACCCTCACCTCACCCCCGGGGCTCTTGGCTGCCTTCCGGCTGCTCTGTCTTCCCTCCAAGCCCCGCCCTGCAATGAGACCTCTCACATCCGGCCTTCTGCTTCTCCCCAGCACTCCCCATTCTGGGGGGGAGGTGGTGGGGGAGACCCCTGCTGCTTCTGGGAAGTAGGAAACAAGGAGTTCTCTCGTCAGAGCAGGCAGCCTCTCGTCCTGAGGCAGCAGCCTGAAGCCCAGCAAATGACACTTCTCCACACATGCCCTGCATGTGCTGAGCGGCCTTCTGTCTCAGAATGGCCCTGTTCGCCCCACAACCAGCCAGAGCAGCTGTTCTGTCATCTGTTTTACGTACCCAGCTTTCATCCAGCGTTTTTTTGTTTGTTTGTTTTTGAGGAAAGCCCTGCCGTTGGGTTTCCTGTGCCACCTGTTAGTGGTGTGACTTTGGACAAGTTCCTTAAATGGCTTGTGTATCAGTCTCTTCGTCTATGAAATGGAGATCATAATAGCACCTCCCTCATACGTCCTTATGAGGATTTAATGAGCTAATATATGTAAAGTGCTTAACATGTGTCTGATTATAGTATGCACTATATAAACATTAGCTATGATGATGATGATGATGATGATGATGATGGTGATGATGATGATGATGATAATTTTTAAAAAATCCCTGAGGTGCCTGGGTGGCTCAGTCCGTTGAGTGTCCAACTTCAGCTCAGGTCATGATCTCACAGTTCGTGAGTTTGAGCCCTGCGTAGGGTTCATTTGCCCTGTCAGCACAGAGCCTGCTTCAGATCCTCCATTCCGCTCTCTCTGCCTTTGCCCCTCTTGCACTTGCTCTCTCTCTCTTTCTCAAAAATAAATAAACATTAAAAAAAATCCCTGCCTTCCATAGTCTTTCTCTTTGGCCCTCTTGTTCTCCCCGCCCTTTCCTTTTCCTAGAGAGTTTTTCAGGCCCCTTCAATGTGTAGTCTTCCCCTCTGGCCGCCTCGGGCCATGGTCAGCGACCAGCAATGGCTTATCCGGTAGGAGAGCTGGTAGCTGAGGCCTCAAAGCCAAGACTTCTGGAATCACCACTTTGTAACTTTCCTCATTCAGTTGGGAGATTCTAAAAGAAAAGTCACATTGAGGCATCTAGGCCAGAAGGATAGAACTCCTCTTTTCTCCAGCTCACAAGCAATCCCGCCTTCCCCAACCATCCAGGCACCCCATCCAAATGTCCCCTGTTAAATTTAAGGCGAAAGTGCTCTTTCCTCCCTTACTTTCCAGGTCCATCTGTCCAAGACCTCCTCCTTTCTCGTAGGCTCTCTTTACTCCCTTTGTCCAAAGCTGGGGCTCCCTGACCTGTTTTCCCGAAGCCCCTTACCTTGCCCCCGAGGGCTCAGGGCATTTGGGTGCCCGCCAGGGTTCGACGCCCGGTGCCATGCTCTGCCGAGGGGCTGGATAAATGGCGACACCTGTTCAGGAAGCAGACACAGCACCAGGGGTCCTCAGGGCGTGGGGCACCCACAGTACTTGTGGCGTCATCTAGTAGGACCCCACATAATCAGAATTCAGAAGGTGTGCAACTTAACTGGCGTATAAAAGTAAACTATCAAAATCTTGGAAGAAAAAGGTTGTTCAACCACAAAGCTGAGAAAATAAAATTGGAAGGTTTTTGTTTAAGTAGGTTAAACAGAAGTGTTTTTTAGACTTTGGTGCAACAGTTTGTATGTAAATAGCTTGTGCTAACTGCAAATGAGTCTTATCTTTTCTTTGATGTGGACCCCTGGGGATATTTATTTGGAAATACTTTGTTAGGGCTACTCAAAAGCAATGCAATTAAGTTTCTCTCCAAATATTCTTTAATGGAGGCTTGTCTCTGAATCAGGAAAGGAAAGATGGAGCTGATAGAAAACCTTGTCACTCAAGAGGCCATCCTTATTAAGGAAGATGTTTCTAACAAAGCTGTGGGTGCCGGGGGGATTTGGGGAGGGAACCCGCAGCTCTGGCAAGATCTGAAAGAAGGGAAAGGAGGCTCTGGGGGAGGAAGAGACCATTCCTTCCTTTGTTTCCTTCACCCTGAGCCCTAGTGAGGGGCTCTGTCTTGGCTGGCGGGATGGCTTGCAGCACCACCTGCCCATGGCCTACTGCCCAGCAACGACCTGTTTGCAGCAGGGCCTTGGGTGAGCTGGGTTCAAGAGGGACCCTCCCAAGAGGGTTCACCCTCACCATGGCTGGCTGCTGGGTCTCAGCCTCGGAATTCGGACTGCTAGGGTGCAGAGCTTTGCCATCGCTACGAGTAGAAGAATAACTTCCTGCTTGGGGCTGGGACTAGGGGAAGGCAGTGGGGGTGCCCTGGGAGCAACATTTAAGGGGCTTCACCCTCGGGTACAGCACTGCCATGGTACCAGCCTGAGGTTGAGCTTTCTCTTAAAGTTTGCACCCTGGGCTTCTTGTTTGCCTTTGAAGCCCAGCCTTGCTCTCTGCCCTTCCAGAGGAGATTCCTGTGATTGCCTACAAGGAAGAGATGGGACTTNGGGGGGGGGGGGGGGTCCCTCGTTCCTTCCTCCGAGCAGAGCGCCCTTCTCCCCAGCCACCTTATAGGCGATGCCTCCCACCTTTGCCTGCATCCTCAGCACAGCCTGCTGGAGAAAGGAGGACCTTATGATATGACTTGCCAAGGACCTCAGTACTCCCTCGGGCAAGGAGGTGCCCACAGGAGCAGGGCTGTGGAGACTGGACCCTCCAGGTGTTGAATCCCGCAAGCCCCCGTGCCCCCCTGGCTATCCGCCTCTCCCTCCACCTTCTCCACAGAGTGTGAAGGGCGTCAGACGGCCTCGTTCAAGCCCAGCTTTGCCTCTGGGGACCCTGGGTGAGTCAGAGGCTCGCTCTACCCCTACAAAGCAGGAAGGGCGGACTAGCATAGGGCCTGGGAACATGACGGAGGGCAGGAGACCTCAGGACAGCGCTGTCTCAGCAGGGGCCCAGCAGGGAGGACAGTGTGTGTGGTGGTGCTGGAGGGGAGCCTGCTGGACATGGAGATGGCCCAGGTCCCGACACTTGGGGAACCCGGTTGGGGGGAGGTGCCTTGAGGGTAACAAAGTGCATCTTCATGCACCAAAGGTGTGTCCACTGTTTACAGGGTCTTCACAGCAGCAGTGTCATGGGTCTCGACAGCCGTCTGCAAGGAGGGCAGAGGAGGCAGGCAGGGAAGGGATGGAAAGGACTAAGGTCATGGGGCGTGTCGTCAAACCAGACCTGCCCCATCCAGGTAAGAGTGAGCTGACCCTGGGCACGGCAGCAGCAGGATGATAACATGGGCCGTCCCTGTCCAGTCCCGGCGGATCAGCAGGACAGCAGCTGCCGCATTCCACAGCGAGGGTATGCAGCGCTTGCCGGGGGGCATGGCGGAAGACTATTTTCAACTGTGAACTGACCATCCTTCTCCAGGTTTAGATACAATGCAGAGGCTGAGGAGGAGGCTGTGGCCATGGGAACAGGACACTCGGAAATTGCTGTGGGTGGCCTAGGAGTACCCCCTCCCTCCTGCTACCTAATGCTAGTGACCGCGACTTCCACAGGGATACCTGGGGGGGGGGGGGGGGGGGGTGGGAGTGTGTCCTGCCCCATCCACAGAAATCCTAGGGATGAAGGATGGGTTGGCTGCTGATGGCAGAGATGAGTGGCCCGAATGCCCAGATGGTGTCAGAGCAAAGGATGCCACAGGACCTATTTGGGTGTCTTAGGTCCTAAAAAGACAACAGAGTGGAGGCATGAGTGAGTGAAGCATGGAGAAAGAGCCCCCATAGGGGCTTCCTTTCCTCCCTTCTCCAAGGGATCAGAACCAGGGATCAGCAAGAGGGAGAGCAGGAGTGACAGTGCGAGGTGGGGGAGGGGGTGCCCCCCCCGCACCCATACGTGTGCACACACATACACACAGTTGCACTTGTGCACATACACACGAGTGTCCCCTTCACTTCTGGTCTCCCTGTGATAGCACTGAGTTGGGGGAGAAGATAAATTCTGAGTGTGACTTTGGTTTCTACATCAGAGTCAGACATTTAATTTTTTTAATGTTCATTTATTTTTGAGAGACAGAGTGTGAGTGGGGAAGTGGGGCTGAGAGCAGGCTCCAGGCTCTGAGCTGTCAGCACAGAGCCCAGTGTGGGGCTTGAACTCACAAACTGCAAGATCACGGCTTGAGCCAAAGTCAGACACTTCACCAGCTGAGCCACCCTGGGGCACCAGAGCCAGACATTTAAACTGCACAACTATAATGGGCTTTGTGACTTAAGGTGGGGGTTCCATTTTGTATGACCTAAGTAGGAGAGTTCAGAACATGATGGGCACACTCCCCTTCAGTGCAGGCGCTGAATTAAAAGTGCCTACAGATTGACTCATTCAGTCCTTATGATGACCTATGTGGTACCGATTATCATGGTCCTTGTTGGACAGGTGAGGAAACTGAGGCTCCAGCAGATGAAATAAAATGTGCCTAAGCATGACCAAGCTCTCTGGGGAAAGCTGGGCTCAAGCCCAGGCAGGCTGCCTCTGAGCCAGCGCTTGCAAACTCAGCCTTTCTCTGAGGGTCTCTGGGAGGTCCTGTAACTTGTTTCAGACCCATCAAAACTCGATAAGAGTTTACACCTGTCTGGGCTACAGGACACAGGGTGACAGGGCGGGTGCCCTCCTATAGGAAGACTCCCCGGTCAGTCCTGCTTCTGCAGGAAGATCAGAAGTCAGGTGCTGAGCCCTGAGGCGCTCTTGCTGTGCATTGCAGATCCCTTTGTGACTGTCCATGAGGGAGGTGTGTGTGTATTTCTCCTGCAGCCTCTCCATCAAGGTCATACCCCTTGGAGGACAGAAACCGCACCTTTATTTTGTGCTCCTCTCTGTCCCCCCACCCCATCTCCTTCTGTTCAGGTCTCTGGGTCTAAACTGTGTTCTCACAGGCCAGAACAACCAGTGGGCACCTGGCACGGCGTTTTCCATAAATGATGGAAAGAATCATTTTTTATTCTTTTTGCAGGCTCATAACCCTTCCCCCCCCGGACAGGGCTAAAACACTACCTCCTGATGCTTTTCTCTGTTTGCCACTGGATTTATTGAAACTGGGGGAAAGGATGCATTTCTTAGTGAGCAGATGCCAAGATGAGTCCTTTGTGGGGTGTGGTCAGTAATAATTTAATTAGCCCAGCTTTTTTGGGAAAAACGTGTTAATTAGTTTTCTCTTAAAATACACCATCTCGATGGCCTTCGCTTCCCCACTTCTATCCCCTGGGTGAAGCCCCAATTTCCCATCTACACTCAGCAGCAAGTCTCAGCCTGGCCACCGCTGTTACTGGAAACGAAAATGCAAAAAGTTATTTTTGTGCAGCCAGGGACTCTGACACATGTTGATTGATTCCTGTAGGTGCAGGGGGCTGAGGAGGGGCAGGCCCCCATAAGTGGTCCCCTGCGGTGGCCTCCAGAGAACCATGACGTTCTGGGCCACCATGCCACACATGCCACCCTTCCCCAGCTCCAGGAGGCTCTGGGAAAGGCCTGTTGAAAGTCAAGGTGAAGGACAGGCAGGAAGGTGCGGTCAGGAGCATCTTGGCAGGATGGTGGGATGGAGAGCCTCCAGCCCCTCAGACGGAAGGGAAGAGGTCTCTCCAGGTGAGCCCGTCCCCATGCTTCTTGTCCAGCCACCGGCCACAATTGAAGATGGTGGCCACTCCGGTGCTGGTGTTGGTGACTTCCACCTTCTCCACCAGCCAGCCCGAGTAGTAGCCACTGCTGTCGTGCTCCACCCGCACCTTGCGCAGCTCGCCCAACTCCAGCGTCTCCAGGAAGAAGCGGTCGGTGCTGCCCCGCTCGAAGAGGTTACGCATTTTCTGCTTCAGCTCCCGCTTGCCCGTGTCCCCGTTGGCCCCAAAGATGGTCACGAAGACATTGGCGTCTGTGCCTGCACCTGGCTCATAGCCCGTCGTCACAATGACCTCGTACTTGACCGGCACCAGGCTCTGGACCTTGCTGGCAAAGCTCTCCGTTGTCTTGGTGACCTCGAACACCTTGAAGTACTTCCTCTTCCTCTTGAGGGGGATGAGGCAGTCACAGTTGAAGAAGTACCTAGCAGGGAGGGAGGAGGCTCAGTGGACACCAGCCAAGGCTCACACCCCCCGCCCCCCGGGGCCCCTGGGCCATAACTGATTCCTCTCCAGGTGGCAGGAGACTGGGGTTGGAAATGTCTGCATTAAAATATGAGGATGGGGTCTTGTTTGTATTAAAAGCCACAGCAAGGGGCATCCTTTCTTTCTGGAAATCTTCTCATTTCTATCCCCCCACACTCCATATCAAATCTACCAGCAAATCCCATTGAACCCGTCTTTAACATAGGTCTAGAATCAGCCACTTGAAAAAGTATCTGCCCTGCCGCCTGCCTGGTCCAAGTCACCGGTACCTCCTCCCACCTAGATCAGCCTCCTTGCTGGTCTCCCTACTTACTGTCCTCTGTGGTCCATTCTTTACACAGCAGCCAAGTGACCCGGTTGAAATGAAAGTCCAAGAATGTAATTCCTCTGCTCAGAACCTTCCAATGGCTTCTTAGATTAAGTAAAAACCATCACCTTACCAAGGCCTGACCCTATTTGATCGAACCCTCTGCCTGGTGTTTGCCTTTCTGACTGGGCACCTGGCCCTGTTTAACTAAGCTCACTCCACACCAACCACGCTGATCCCCTTGCTCTTTCAAAGGGACTGATAAATGTTTGCACTTGGTGTTCTCACCTTCAGAGATAGCTGTGGGATCCAGGCAAAAGCAAAGTGGAAATATCCCAAATCCCTTGCACTGGGCTGAGTTGAACTATGAGTGTGTGTGTGTATGTGTGTGTGCATGCGTGTGTGTGTGCATGCACGCCCACATGTACATGCCTGTGCTCATGGTCTGAGGGGTGCAAGGGGTAAGAAAAAGTCCTGTATTGAAGATGCCACCATAAGCAGAAGCAAGTTCAGGGCCAAGAGAAATGGTCTTGGACTAAAATGTCCCTTCTCTATCCCCACCCTCCACACCCGCAATTTTACCCTGTGGGTAATGGTAGTTAGTATAATAATTAATTACAAGGGAGAAAGTCAGGGAGCACAGTGAGAAAACACTGCATGGAGTGCAAGGGGGCCTTGGGTCTACCCCAGCCCTGCCACCTACCACTCCTGTGAACTTGGGCAAGCCACGTCTACTACCCAGACCTTGATTTTCCCATTGGCAATGCTAGAGGTTTGAACTGAACAACTTCTATGGCTTCTTCCCATTCTCCATCTGCTGTTATTTTAACATCTTCTGAAATAAGCTATCCTGACTGATGACTTCAGGAATGCAGCCCTAAAAGGGCGTGCCCAGTGGTGCACAATCAGACCCCTTTTAGATGAAAATGCATAACCGCAAAAAGGCTGGATTTTCTGCTTGCTTCCTCGGTGCCAGCGCTCCCACGACAACCCTGAGCTGCAGGCATCATCCTCCCATTTCACAGAAGGGGAAACTAAGTCTCAGAGAAGAGGAGTCACTGCTCAAGGTGAGCCAGAGCCAGGCCCAGAGCCAGCCTGCCTAGCCACCTGAGGAGCCAGCCCCTGAAAGACACTGGCAGGAAATCCGCATTCTGTTTCAAGATCTCTCTTCCCCCAGTTCATCACTTGATAAATCCGGATTGTTGTTACATGCCACACTTTCTCAGAGGGGGATACAGCTTCAATCTTTGTTTAGACATTCTTTAAAAATGTATTTCTTTATGCAAATTCTGATATACATAATTCTCTATAAATGCACAAATCATGTGATCACATGCGTGTTTTTCTAAATACACTCCTTTTCTTCCCCTTTCTGCTTGGCCCTCTCTCCTTTTTCCCTCCTTCCTCTCCACTTCCACATCCCACCTTTACCTCAGATAACCCATGGAGCGGTTGTGCGTGTATCTTGCCAAATTTCCTTCCATTTCACCCAACCATGCACAGACCCACACAGACAGACATATGCAGGACGTCAGTGTTCCCTTTACAAAATGGCATCATATAATATGTGTTTTCCCATATCTTGCTTTTCCCGGGAATTGCTCCAAGTCATCTGGTACCTATTTAATTCATTATTTTTAATGGCTGAAAAATATTCCCTAGTAGACCCATAAGGAAAAGGTTTCTAATGTATATAATTATAAGATCACCAAACTGTGGGACCCTAGGGCTTCTTGGGGTCATGACTCTAGATGTGGGCCCACTGGAAAGGAGGAAAGGGCCATCAGGAAGCATAAAGGCAAAAGCAAGAAATAACAAATGAAAAGAAATTAAATACATTTGAAAAACGTGTAAATATGACCACACGTCTGTGAACAGTGTTTGTGAGATATTAGAAAAGTGTCAGAGAGAGTGGGGTCACCAAATACTCATGGTGGCCATCTCTGATGGGTAGGGCTTTAGGGAAGTGTTACTTTCTTTTTTTTTTAAATATTTATTTATTTATTTCTAGGAGAGAGAGAGAGAGACAGCGTGAGCAGGGGAGGGTCAGAGAGAGAGGGAGACACAGATTCTGAAACAGGCTCCAGGCTCTGAGCCGGGAGTCAGCACAGAGCCCTACGCGGGGCCCGAACCCACGAACTGCGAGATCATGACCTAAGCGAAAGTCGGACGCTTAACCGACTAAGCCACCCAGGCGCCCCTTTATACAAAACTATTTGTACTATCTGGATTTTTATAATGGCTGTGTATCATATATGATATTGAGATAAAAGAATAAAGTTATTTTTGGTTTAAAAAAAAAAGAAAGAAAAGCCCCTGTGTGTCTTTCCAGCGACACCCTAGGGATCTTAGTGGAGAAGGAAGACTGGTTAGAAGGTACCGCACATTGCTGAGGAGAAGTCAGAACTGGAAACGGTTGAAAGGTGAAAACGAGATGACTGTGTTTATAGGAGGCTGAGATTAAATTCATCTGTGACTCACAGAAGTCCAAGCAGTACGGATAACGTGGTGGTTGGAAAGGAACCATGACGCATATATGCCACCCGACGGGAACCAAGCTGAGATCTGCACAGGCTGCTGGGCTGAGGACAAGCTCTGAGAGCTCCCTGGACCCCTGCTGTCCTTCCCCAGTGCCAGACCCCAGTGAACACCCAGCTGTCTTCCCGGAGCGAGGGAGTGAGCACAGAGAGGTGATGGGTTACTGCATGACACCACATGGCTGACCAGGTGACAGCTCTAGTATTCGGGGTCTGGACTCTCTGCACCTCCCTTCCCTTTGGGCAGAGCCCTCATTCCACGGACATCCCATCCTCCCCTCCAGCCCTAGGGATAAACTGACAAAAGGCCACACTCTTGAGGGTGTAGAGATGGTGGCTTCTTTCCCCCAGATGAGAAATTCTACAACTCGGCCCTGGGACTGTGGGGCAGGAAGTTCATTGGCTGAGCTTCTATTTCCCTTCCTTCTGAGACTGGAAGGTGCTTGGTGATGCTGAGATCTTGGGCTCTCTCTCTTTCTTACAGCCACCATAGCTGGTTTAAAGCTAACTCAAGTGAGGACTATTTCATTTCATTACTGCACTGGGTTGCATTGTATTATATTGTATTTTCTTGCACCGTTTGGTTTACTTGGGGGGTTTACAGAGGTGTGGCTTTGACTCCATGTGGTTGGGAGGCAGTGGCTGCAGAAGGGGCTCTGCCCTGGCCCCGGCTTGCTGGGTGAGCTGGTGACTCCTCTGGGCCTCTGTGTCCCAGCTCTCAAGTCTCATTGGTATTTACTGTAACCGGCTAGTCTTTCTCTAAAAGAGCAACGGATAACATTGCAGCCGGAAAGGGACTGAATTATGTCCCACCTCCAAATTCATATGCTCAAGCCCTAACCCCCGATGTGCCAGCGGCATTTGGATGGTATTTGGGAGGTGAGTAGGTTTAGATGAGGTCATGAGGGTGGGGCCCCTTGATGAGAATAGTGCCTTTATCTGAGTTCATATTCTCTCTCTCTCTCTCTCTGCCATGACGACACACAAGCCACAGAGAAAGGCCTCACCAGCACCCAACCATGCTGGTATCCTGACCTCTGATTTCCAGCCTCCAAAACTGTGAGAAAAAAAGGTCTGCTATTTGAGCTACACAGTCTGCAAGATTTTGATAGCACAGCCTGAGCTGGTTGGTTAAGACAGAAGTCTGTCAGTCAGACCCTTTCCTGAGCGATTCCCAAAGGGGAAGCTCCATCAGAGGGAGCCAATCCCAGGGAGCCTGCTGTCACCCGGGGAGCATGGACAGACACTGCCTTGAGTGACCTGAGCTCCTGAGGCCAGAGCAGGCAGCCGGGGTTCATGCCTGGGTTGAGCCTGCACCTGGCTGCTGCTTCTGTCTGGTGTGCTCGCTGTGACGGCGGCGCCGCGGGCAGGGCCAGCTCCAGGAGCGGGGGCGGGGGCAGCGGCTCTGGGGGTGACCCAGCGAGCAGTGGCAGGCTGGCCCCTGAGCTGCACATCTCACCTGTCACTCACTCCCTGGGGCATTGCCCTAGGCTTCCCCTTCCTCCTTTCCTGCTGCCTTCATACTGTCTGCCCGCCTTCCAGGGCCTCGGGGCGCTTTTTGGCATCCAGTGTGGTAACCAAGTGGTTTTAATTAGAAAAACTGATGGCTGTGGACTGTTACCCAGGTAACTAAAACCCTTAATCCTGCAGAAATGCCTGAGCCTCCAGAAGGCCCTGGTGGGGGAAATGTAAAACTCCTGATCCGGGTCCTCAGAGGCAGGCGGGCCACGGGATGACTCCACTTGGACTCTGGTCCCCACTCTGCCCACAAGAATGGCAGGGCTTTCACTGTGACAGTGGAAGCATCAGCCTTCACAGCTGTATTTCTCTGTCATCACACGGTGATGGTAGGGGGAGGAAAGGGAAGCATCCGCTGTCTGGGGAGTTTGGCTTACTTCTTCCAAGGAAGTGTCCCTGGATTAAAAGGCGGGAGCCCTTAAATTCATCTGGTTTAGTCCCTGCCTCTGAGGGTAGGCCGATGGCTCAGAAAGTTCCAGAACAGGACAGCTGCCTCATCCCTCCCTCCCTTGTAAGTTTCCTGAATGAGGGGGCCTGGCAGGGGAGAGCTCCCTGGGCCCTGGTGTCTTGCCTGTGGTCTAGCCCCATCCCTCTGTGCGGAGGGAGCAGCCCTTGCAGGGGGAGGGGTGGAGGCACAGTACATACACATTGCCATACTCCATCTCCGTGATGGTGATGGTCTTGACATGCCAGACGAGCTCTCTCTTGGGGATGAACCGGTCCTCCCTGGCGAGATGGCCCACGCAGAGGGAGGCAATGTCCCCCAAGTAGACGCTGTCAAATTCAAATGTGTCCGTGGTCCCCCTGCAGGACACAAAAGCACGGCCAGTAAGAGATGCCCACGACCACTGCAGAAAGTGAGCATTTACTGCATGCCTACTGCATTCCAGGCACTGGTCTAAGGGGTAGGGATAGAATGGTAACCTCGACCTGATGTCAGCCCTGCATTCTTGGAGGGGTTCAGTGTAGTGCTGGAACAAGACAACCACAGCCACTAAAAACCCCTTCAGGCTGCCTGATCCCAGCAGGGGGAGTGGTGACATCATGAAGCAGACAGAGCTGGGAGGCGGGTGAGGGTGGTGGGATTCAGAGAGCACAGCGAAGGGAGGAAGGGAAGAGGCCCCTGAGGTGGACTGACTTGGTGAAGTCATGGGATGGGGACTTAGGGCAAGGAAGCATCTCTGGGGGGCATGTTGGCTCGGCTGCAGGGGGCGGGGTCCAGCCAGGGGAGTGGGAATGGAAAAGGTGGGGTGCGGCCCTCTGTGGTGGTCCGTGAGCGCCACTCTAAGGAGCTCAGACATCATCCCGATGCAGAGGGAGTTCAAGTGAAAGGTACAGTGGGTCACAGGAGGGGGAGACTTCTGTAAGCAGTCCTGGTGGGGGTGGGGAGATGAAGTGGGCATGTGGACCGTTCAGAGGGGCTCTGGTGCGGAGGAGGAGGTGAGGTTCTCTGGCTGCACCTGCCAACCAGGAGTGGTGAGAAGAAGCGCCTTTACCCGAGACTGGATTTTGATTTTCCTGCAAAGCATCTTAGAGGCTCTCTCTTCCCTTCCATCTCCTAAGTAGAACTTAGTCTACGGTGTCTTACGCTGCTTTCTTTCAGTTTTATGGCTCAACTATACTGTGCTGTCTGCACAGACTTGGACGAGGTCTGCAATGATTCCTGGTCCTGCTGTACGGTGGGCTCTCCTTAATTAATTACTAATTTTTGCTGTAGCTTTCCATTAACTTTTTAAAACTGAAATCTATTTGACATAAACCTGTGTAAATGTAAGGTGCACAATGTGTTAATTTAATATATTGATATTCTGTAGAATGATTGCCATACTAATGATAATTGGCACTTCTGTCTGGTGATAGAATTGTCCTTTCCTTTTAGTGGTTGGAATAATTAAATTCTCCTCTCTTATACTGGCCTCTGTTTGTGAGGCAATCCCCTCCTTTCCCTTTTATAAGCCTCCTGTTTCATCCATCCGTAGGAGTTCACACAAGACTGGCACACAGTAGGCACTCAATAAGTGCTTACAGTTTGGGCACATTTGTATACTTAGGGTGCCCACCAAGGGGGTTGATTTTGGGGGTCCCTCTCTCACCCACCCCACACCCCTTACTCCCCAGTGAGAACCCCTCTTCCTACTTCCTAAAGGCCCGCTGTCGGGAAGAATTTTCCACAAGAAACTCTTTGGATCGATGCTTCCTGCCTTCCAGGATGAGCCAGACGTTCTCCCTGGTTTCGCCTCCATTGCCCGTTTCTATGACGATCTCGTAGGCTGCAGTGGAGAAGGTGGGGGAAGGTCAGCTGGGGGAAGCAGCCCCCCACCTGCAGCTTCTCTGTCCTCCGTGTGATCTTAGACCACAGCCTGGGGGCAGGCTAGAGTCCCCACGAGGCACTACAACAAAAACCTGCCCCACTTGCAGCCACCGCAAGCATGTCTTTTATTTATAGTGCAGCTGCTTTGCCTGGTGACCATGGAGCCGCTGGGAGTGAAACACCAGGAAGCAGGGGGTCGGCAGAGGGAGTTTGGGGACAGGTGCTGGGGCCTGGCTCTCCGGGATGGACAGTCCCCCACCCCCCAGATGCAAAATGGAGATCCTGTGCAGAGAAGGCAGAATGGGGGAGGGGAGGGGGAAGCCACACAGGGGCCAGACTCCAGGAGAGCCCTGAGCCCTATCCACACACAGTCCTGCCCTGTCTCAAGCTGGTGTCACACTCAGCACCACCGCACCCCTCCCCTGCGCCTCTTTTGAGTGTATCTGCATTTACTCAGCAACATTTGTTTTGTGGGTGCTGTGTCAGGGTGGGGGCAGACTCTGGGAGCCCTAGAGCCCCACCTGCAGCCCCCCACACACTGACTACCACAGACCACACATGGCATGTGNAAAAAAAAAAAAAAAAAAAAGGAGTGTCTTTGCTCTGAGGAGCTCCTGCGATGTGGTTTGCATGGCCCATCAGGATCTTCCCATGGGAGACACTCTCCCCTTCCACGGAGGCTGGTAAGTGGAAGGCTGTGGGGCTCAGGCTACCAGCGGCCATCTTCCCATGATGCAGAGAGAGAAGCAGAGCTGAGAGGAGAGGGGGTGGGGATGTACTCAAACGACTGGAGCCTCCGGAAATGGCCAAGTGGCAGCCAGCTCCACTGGAGCCTTGGAGTCCTGGGGGACAACACGTTCCGTCTCAGCCAGAGCCGGCTTAGATTTGGGGTTCAGGCACACACAACCAAGAGTCCTGGCCACTCCCCAAATTTTCTGTTTGGCTTCATTGGGACTGCCAAAGAGTGGAAGCTTCAAGAATGTGAGCATAAAGACAGATTTTCTAGCAGAGCTGCCCGGTCACACGGTGAAGTCCTCCACTCCTGGGGAGCAGGCCATCAAACTGGACTGTGTTTGGTCTGGGAATGCTGTGGAGAAGGCTGACTGAGCAGCCCTAACGGTGTCAAGGGAGGGAGAACGGGGGCGGGGGGGAAGGGCTGTAAAGAGGGAAGCACTGGTCTTGCTAGAGGACATCCCAGCGAGAGACATGTATTTCGTCCTCCCAAGGGTGTGTGTATGTGTGCACTCACGTGAGCGTGAGCATGTGGGCACATGCAGATGTGTGCATGCATGTGTGTGTGTGCGTGCGTGTGCATGCATGTGCAAGCAAGAACATGTAATCCTACTGCCTAGGCCTTACCCTGGATTAATTGCACCAGCATTTGGGAATAGAACCCAGATGTCAGTGTTATTTAAAGGCTGCCCCTGGCTTTCAGCTCTGCTGCACATGGGAATCCTCTGCAGAGGCAAGTGCTTGCACAGGCCTGGGAGCAGCTTCTGGAGCTGCTAACAAGACCTGGAGGTGAATGTGGGGAACAGGGGGCTAAGGCAGGTGGGGCAGTCGACCCATTTGGAATAGCAGCCAGGCCCAATAAAGACAAGACAGCCAGCAGCAGTGCAGTGAGTCCTGGTCTAGCATTCAGGTCACCTGGATCGTACCAGCTGTGAATGGGCCTTAGATATGTCACTTCACCTTTCTGGGCTTTTGTTTTCCTTGCCCATGGTATAGAGGTGTGAATGTGCACCCTATCTAGCTCACGGGGTGGGAGTGGGGCTGTGAAGATCTAATGAGAACAGAGGCGTAGAGTGCTTTCCACATATGAAGCTCTGTTCGAGTATGAGAGGGTGTTGTTCTCACAAGCTGAATGCCCAGAGGCACTCCAGGGGTCACAGACACTGAGAGTAAGTGCCAGAAGGGCAGGGTCTTCTATTCACTGGTGTGTCCCAGAACTCAGAATAGTCTGTGGCACTTAGTAGGTACTCAGTAAATCTTTGCCAAACGGTTAAATAAAGGTCGCTGAGGACTGGGATGTTTGGCCCCGGCTGTGTCAAGGGCTCTCCCCAGGATGACCCTCCACCTGAAGACACAGGTGTGGCTGTCTGTCCCTCTATGGACTTCTAGAAGGCGCTGCTCTGCCCTCCACAGCCTCTCAGTAAAGACCAGCCATCCAGGCTGGATCCTGGGCTCCATGCCCCTGGGGTCAAATCTCCAGTCTGTAACACCCTTCTGGAACAAATGCAAGTGCCACCTCCCCTCTGCAATCTCCCTGCCAGCTCAGCCCCCGCAGGTCTTAGCAGCTGTTTGCCAGGAAATCTGTGAAGGAGACTCAGTGATTATGCTCTGAGCCTCACGAATCTCTCCTCCCCTGAACGTCAATGGCCTGAGGAGCCACTATTGCTCATCTTGGCACATGTGTCAGGGACTTAAGCATTCCTATTGCATAAGGGGCTTAAGCGTCTCCCTCTAACAAGATTTTGAGGCTCCAAGACAAAGGACTGCCTCTTCTTCCATCCCCTGAGCAGTAACAGTGCACCTATGGAGTTCCAAGGCCTGCAGAGCTGTAGAAGGCTACACACATGAGTGACTCTATCCCTGACCTGTGGGAGCTTATAGTTTATAAGGAGACTAACCATGTGCAAAGGTCAATACAAATAAACTGGAGGTCACAAAGCGGTGTGTGTACCCCTCACAGCATCTACAATAAAGCTGGGCACCCAGTGATTCCTCAGTAAGTGTGGTTTACAGAAGCTGGGACTCCATCCTCTGAATTAGGGCAGGGATCCTTGTACAGTAAGCCTGACAAGGGGGTGCTTGGCCCCTCCTTTGGATGCTACCTGGGACTTAGGGCTCACTACCTCTGAGAGCAGCTAACCTCATCATTGGAGAGTTTGGATGGTGTGGACGACATGAGTGGGGTGGCTTTCTACCAAAGATCCATGCTTCCTTTCCTTTACCCCCACCCCAGGGGCTGTCCAGCTAGGCACTACATTTCCCAGGTACCCTTGCATCTAGATGGAATCCAGTGATTAGTCCTCACTAATAGAAAGTGAGTCAATTTTGTTAAGAAGGTAGGGGAGTATGCCTACTCCACCTTCTTTTCCCTTTTCCAAGACATGTAAGAGCCATATGTTGAAAACGGCAGAGACACAGATCAAAAGAGCTTGGGTCTCTGAATTACAGTGTGGAAGGTCTCCTGCCAACAACCACACTGCATGGTTTATTACATGAGTGAGAAATACAATTTGGTTTGTTAAGCCATTGAGGTTTGAGGTTCACCTCTTGCTGCAGTTAGCGTTACCTTAAAAACTAAGGTTAAAAAGTCCTTTCTTTATACCAGGCTCTGCCTTTGATAAGGCTTCCTCAAATCTGTTGGATCCAGACACTGGCATCTGTATTAAAGAAACGACTCCCTAGTGAATGGCCATCCACTCTAGGGATCAATTTAAACTCTTTCCCTTTAAATATCACCTGAGGAAGGATCAAAGAAAGTGGCCGATGGAGATGCTGGCTCCCCCTACAAATTCTGTTTCCAGAAGTCTTGATTTGTCAGGTGTTGCCAAAGGTAGCAGTTTTATGGAGCCCATGATAAAAAACAAACCAGAGATGGCTTCCCACCAAAACGTCCAGCCCAGCCCTGAGGGCAGAGTGAGCCTCCCCCCCAGTGTTTTTCCTGCTACCTAGTTAATCCCTATGACTGGGGCCAAGATCTGGTAGCAGTGTCTTGGCTGTTCCAAGTTCACCAAGTAACATTTAGGGTGTTTATTCGTGTGCCTTCCCAAGACTCTTTCCTTCACTGCACATCTGATTCCCCTCCAGCTATAATGGTCTCTACTTCAGATTTACCAACACCATTTCCATCCCATCCTGAGCTACCTCGCATTTAACTCTGAAGCTTCAGCCCAGGAGTCACACCTTGGCATCCACCCCCACCCACCCCGCCACATACTGGTCTCCTCCAGCTCATCACGGATCTCGTTGTTGGCACAGGCAAAGTCACGGAGTGTCTGCCTGTCACCCTCACTCCTGGAGAGCCAGCAGTCACACTGGAAGCGGAAGGTCTCATCACGCGAGTTGTCCTTCACGTCGATGTAGCTCACGTGCCAGCCAGGAAAGATCCCTGGGGAAGAGACACAGTGGGGATTGGGGGCTGAATGCGTTTTCAGCTTTCTGCTGCCCCCAGCCCACTGGCTGTGTGGCCCTGCACAAGTTCTCTGTCTTCTCTGGGCCTTGGTTTCCTATTTAATGAAATGAGGAGGTGGGTTAGATGATCTTTGAGGGTTCCTCTAGCCCAGAGAATATAATTCTCTTTGCAAAATCCTTAACTTGGGGTTCATGGGCCCTTGGAGGATTTGTGTATGGGCATGAAGCAGTCTAAGGGCCCTGAGGAATTGTGCTCTAATTCCATTCACCAGGGAGAGGGCTCAGGGCCTTCATCAGATTCACAGTGGGGTCACTGACTTTCTGGGGGTTCACGCAGTTGAAGGATGAATCCTATTACTTCCTGACACCAGTATCCACCTAGCTCATGCCCATTATCCTTTCCAAATCAGTGCAGGCATCAGTTCCTCCAGGAAGCCTTCCCTGGTGTCCCCTGATTGCCCAGTAGGCCTATATCTGATGTCCTCCTTGCTCCCACAGCACCCTGCACCTGCCTTAGCCACATCCTGACCACCCGATGTCATCACTGTTTACACATGTCTGCTCCCCTGACCATGAGCTCCTGGGGGCAGGGAGCTGGTCTTACTTATTTTTGTTTCCCTAATGCCTTGCATATTGACTGGCAGGTAGTAGCTTCTCAGTGAATGCTGAATGTGTATGTTAGGACTTTGAGGACCTTGGTTGTTCGGCCTTCACAGAAGGAATAAGAAGCTGCTACTTCTTCAGGGTATATGTGAAACTTAAAAGGTCTTGGCCTAATACTGAACATACAGCTACTTCTGTTGTAACTGGTAGGGCTTCCCTCAGAAGTGGTCTCCCCAAGTCACAGCTATCAAGTATAAGTTCATGTTCATTTGCTGCGGCAGCTGCATATTATTTGTACCATGCACCAGTTCAGTTACTCTCCACTCTTCAAAGTCCCTGAGCACTCTGAAATCCAAAGCACCTGTCACCTGTGGGGGGAAATCCAGTGGTGTGACAGGTTATGGTGATGATATGTGCTACTCATAGTATGTTCACAAGGGCAACGTCACAAGGAAGGCATGTATATGCTTTATTCTAACATCCTGCCCTCTCATGTCACCTGGGGGTGTGGGGGCCATCCCACTGTCCCCACCAAAAAGCCATTCTCTAGTACTGGACACTGCCCACAGCAACATCTGTAGATCCTGCTGCTGGTCTTAAGGATCTAACAAGCACAGAGACACACAAAGATGGACACACACTTGAGCCATTGGACTTCTGGGGCAGTTGATAGATGTGTAGGCTCCCGGCAGGGCATACATACTGGCAGTCCTAGGATGCTTCAATTCTGGGTTTAAAAAGTACTTCATATATTTTTTAAACATGGATTTTTACGGAAGTGGAAAACCATGATTGCTAGAACAATTATGTTAAAATTTAAAACCCTTCTGTTGAGTTAAACAGTGGTGAGTTATTTTATCAATAAACTTAAAAAAATCTCAATAATAGGCTTACTTTTCCACATTAGGGACAGTTCTGCCTACAAGGTTATAAATTGGCTGCTTTCTGAGATGGTTCCTGATAATATCATGAAACGAATTAAACTGCTTAATAATTCCCAATGTGTTCAGTCTGGAAATGATGCACATAAGACTTATTGGAGTAGTTCTTATACAGGCTTCCAGAACAGAGAAGGAGAGGCAAGTAAAAATGAAGGCAGAAAATGAGAAGCCAAAATGTTGGTCCTTTTGGAAGGGGTGTGTATGTATATGGGGATGTGGGTGGGGAAGGAGGGAGAAGGAGAGAGAGAGGGAGAGAAAGAGAGACTGATTCTACCATCCAGGCCTTACCCAAATCACTTACAATAGAACCTCTGGAGTAGGACCCAGGCTTAAAGCTGCCCAGTGATTTCAATGTATACCCAAGGCTGAGAACTAGCACCTGCACTGCAATCACCTGGAAGGCTTGTTGAAATAGATTACTAAGCACCCCCCTCCCCCACCCCAGAGAGTCTGGTTAACTGGGTTTGTGGTGAGGTCCCAAAATGTCCATCTCTAACTAGTTCTCTGGTCACGCTGATGCTGCTGGTCCCAGGGTCACACCTTGAGAATCACTGGCTTAATGCCATCTCTTCTGACTCCAAGATGATAGTCTTTCTATCATATCACATCATGACAAAATGACCAATGGAAATCAATGGGAATTATAAGTGTGTGAGTGTGTGTATATGTATGAGTGTTGGTGGAGAGGGATGACATTAATTGGAGATGTGGGTCATCACAAGATCATTTCTGTTGCTGGAACACACTATTCATCTTGCTTTACACCCAGGTAGGTTTTACTCCTGAATTACACCTCCTGGACTCCAGGTAGGGTGGTGACAGAGGAAAGCAGTGGGCTGAGGGGAAGGGTGGATTCTGGGCTGGCTTTAACTTTATCCATGGACATCCAGAGAAGGAATCTTCCTGGCCCACATTGCCCTGGTGCTTGGTGGCAGGTTGCTTCCCTTCCCACTGCCCACTCACCCATCCCCAATTCTCTTTTCAACTTAGAATTCTATGAAAAAAAAAAAATAACCAACCTCCTCCTTTCATGGTAAATACCAAGGTAAAAACTCCAACTCCGTTAAGATGAAAGAAACTTCATCCTCAGCTCTTTTTTTTTCATTGCTGATTAAGTGCCTTGTTTTGAAAATATTGGATGTGATTGATAAGGATCCTACCACAACTAGCTCAATGGAGAGCTTATCAAACATGTAGCTGGGAACAGGTAGCTCTGGGCAGGCTGATATCACATGGTTGGCTTTTACTAGTAAAGACAAACCCATAGTTACAGCTTGGCCAACTGTGTGGCCAGCACTAGCCTGATAGAGGAGGCCCTGGGGATCAATACCCAATCATCTGAAACCTCTTATTAGAGAGTCTGTTTCTTACAAAGTCTCCTCTTTTAAAGTTATACTTTATTTTTGTTTTTTACACAAAGATAGTAACCCCACATTGTTTGACACCTTCCCTTTTCACTCACAGCCAATCCACATCAGAACATAAATATCTGCCTCATCCTTTTTCACAGTTGTTTGGCATTCCATTCTATGCACACATTAGACATGATCTATGCACACACTACCTTGTTGACGAATAATTAGTTCTCTAGAATTTTACTCCCATACTTGGTGCTATAATTATTATCCTTCCACATACATTATAGTGATCTTTTTAAATCATAGATCAAATTTTGTGTAAAAAGATTCTTCATTTCCCCAGAGTTTTCATCAGAGAAAGCAAGAAGAGTAAGATGAATAGAAAATAAAGACAATGTATTATAATTTGTTCAGTGTTATAAAAGCTATGCAGGTAATTGGAATTAAGGGGAATAATAAATCATTTATCTTGACTTTCTTCTATGAACTATATTTCATGGTAATCATAGGGGCATTATTTTAGAACAGAATTCTAGCTAATAAGTGAGTAAGAAAGGACAATTAAAAAACCACCATTTGTAATCTTAATTGATCATTACTGGATGAAGCCATTAGATGAAAAGTTACAGGACTGGAGTGGGGGGTTTGGGGTAACCAGGCTGACAGTCCCTACAGCCACTAATGGACGGGAGCATCAGGAAGAGTCGGGCTGCTGTAATATAATGTGAAATACATGGTTCTCATTTTAAAGAAGTCCTGAAATCACCTATAAAGTATACTTGCCAAAGAAAGTTGAATGCAGGCAAGCCTTTAGAGGTGACTTCCAGATTGTTTGGAATGTGGACACCATGAAGAAGCAGACAGACAGGTCCAGACTGCAGACATTCTACAGATCATTGGGCCCAGTTCCTTCAACAAGCCAATAGCATGGAAAAGATAAAGAGAATCAGCATGCTCTGCATTAAAAGAGACTAAAGGGTGGTAACAGATAAATGTAGTGTGTGGACCTTGTTTTCAACCAGATTCAAGCAAAATCAAAGTAAAAAGACACTTTTCATCTTAAGGAACTTTGCATATGGAGTGGAAATTGGATGACACAAGGAAGTCACGCTTAAGTGTGACAGTAGCATTGGATTTCACTTAGAAATGTCCATTTTTAAAAGGGAAACATAGCAACCAAAAAGAAAATAAGAAAGAAAAAGGAAAAGTAAAAAGGGGAAAGCAAGTATGACAAGTCATAACTGTCAAATCTATGTGATGGGTATGTGGAAGCTCATTATACTATTTCCCTCACTTTTGTGCATGCTTAAATTTTTTCATTGAAAATTTCTGGATAAACAAAAAAGATGGAAAGGTAGAATCAAGGGAAGAGATAACTGCCATGCTATTAAGTTAACTAAATGTTTGTAACTTATATGGTATCTCTTCAGGGATGCACAACTTTTTTTGGTGGAAGGCTCTCAAATGAAATATTTTCATCCTCATAAATTGCTATGCAAGGGAAGCATAATGCAGCTTGAATATTTTTAAACTAAATATGAAAAAATGTGGCATAGAGAGAGCACTTAAGGACATATTTAGCTGTCTTGGCTTATATTAACATTTAAGCTTCCATCTATGGAGGAGAAAGTTACTATAAAGAGGAAGCTAGGCACACAACCTGGACTTCCCTGTACCTCTCCTGACCCTAGTATCCAAACCATTCGGGTTCAGTGAGGATACAGACATCTTCCTTTCCCTGCTTTCAGATCCAAAGACTGGTTGGAGGTGAGGAGGCCCACTTCTCTGCCTTCAAAGGAAAGAGGATAACATTGTTGTTCCTGGGTTTCTTTAGGTCCAGAAGTTATTATGGGACCAAAGCAATCAGATAGTCTTGAGTTATCCAACAGAGGAATCAAGGTCTTTGAAGAGCCAGGCATGTAAACCACAGTAAGCAGCAGCAAACAATACAGTTGGACCTGCATGGAGCTGTCCGTGGTGCTGAGCTGCCTCCCTTTTCTTTCAGGGTTTTGACTGTGAGCAAATACAAAACAATTGGCTGTCGAGTTTTGGCATAGAAGAAAAATGCATCAAGAAAAATGAGAAAGTCTAGTTATGTGCACAGTCAGTGCACAGGGGAAAAGGTGGGGGAGCTGGTAATAGAGGACCTAGTCATGATTCTGAGATTCATGGCCAGGACTCAATTTTTGAAGTAATAGGCATGCGGAAAAACTGATTTCAGAGAAATGTGGTTTCCTGTGACTGAAGCATGAAAAAATCAGAAAATGGATCTGAGAGAGTGAAACATGGCTATAAATAAATTCCATTAAAACTATATAAAGTCCCTACTATAGTTCAGGCAATGTGATAAGCATTAGGGAAAGAGCAATGAACAAGATAATGGTGTTAGGAACGAAGCTTGATTTCTAAAATTTGTCCAGAAATACAGAACAGTTTCTAACTGATGCAAGTGTCAAAATGGTGGCAATCAACCACTTTTAGTTGCCTGTCACCCTGTGGTAAAAGGGTCAATATGCTGCCAGGGGGACAGGAAAGGGCTCATGAGGAGAGCTGGGGCCTGCCATCCTCACCACCCTGACCTTGAGCAGGAGGTACCTTTGTTGTCATGCCAGACTCTCAGCTTGCAGAGGTGGCCCAGGCTCAGCATGTCAGAGAAGTTGAATGTGTCTGTGTTGTTCCGCTCAAACTTGTTCCAATTGGCTGACTGCTTCAGGGCCAGGGTCCCGCTGTCCCCATTCTCCCCAAAGATGATGATGAACACATTGGCATCGGTGCCTGCTCCTGGGGTGCAAAGACAGAGGCTCTAGGTGCTAGCCTTTCCAATGCACAGCCCACTGGCTCTGGTCTCCATCCTGGCTTCCTTGGAAGGGCCAGTGGTGCAGATGGGAAGTTTAATGTTGGTGAGGCCAGGGGTGAGGTTGGAAAGGGCTGGCTAGTTTCCTGGGACTCTTGTGTCTCTAATTCTATCCTTCATCTTGTCTCTGTACCTTGTAAATGCTGTTGGATTAACTGGAGTCCTGGCTAGCAACTATGAAAGCTTTTAGTGCAAGAACTCATTTGTTTCTGGGGGAAATACACTCATACTTTAAAGGTATGCCATGAATATTGGCTTTGTAGTTTAGAAATACAGACTCCTTCCTGCACAATGTGGGTTCAGAGGGAAATAGGAAAGTTCCTTGTTCCCCAGATCTATCCTTAGTTGACAGTCTATACTAGAGCTTCAGATCATTTGCTTAAGCCAAATAGAGGTTTTGACCTAAGTTAAAAAAAAGAGATGCTTCTGGAAGAGGTGGCTCCATGAAACTTTTCTGACACACACACATCCTATGGTTATTAAGGAACTTATCAACTATTTTCTGAGAACACATCACGAGGAGATATAGGGTGCAACACATGTGGACACTTGGAACTTCCAGCAAAAAGAGTGAAGGCTCTACTGTCAGGAGAAAGGAAGAAGGGAGGTGCCAACAGATTTACCAACTATATTGATCCATCACTCATGCCTGAGATCCTACCAGCAGAGCTTAATTTCTTTGGCCAAATGCTTCTCTGTTGAAAATGTAAGCTATTAGGACCAAACAGCTTCATCCCTCTAGTCACATATAATCAGTGTGAGTGAGTTTACCATATTTCTTGCAACAGCCCCTGGAAAGCAGGTTTGGTATAGAGAAGGGTAGGTGGGAGACACTGCCTCCATGATAAGAGTGTGTTCCCTCTCAACTTCAGGCCTTTGCAAACACTAGTATTTTTGCTTGTAAGACCCTTAATCTGGTGTTCCATATTCCTCAGTGGCTTCTGTTTGTATTTCTGCACTAGACTTCGGTATTGCCTCTGGGAGGCCCTCCATGACCCTTGCCCTTTATCCCCGGCCAGGTAAGGTACTCTCTTGTGGGTTCTCCAGCTCCTGTGCAGATCTTGGGCAGAGCTTCACTGTCATGGCTGTGCTAGAAAGTCAGACTCACAAGGGTCCGAGGTCATATCTCCATCCTAAGACCCTAGGCCTAAAGCTGGCACACAGAGGATGGCTGCCAAGCACGCAGATGTGGGAAGGAACCCAAGGGCATCTGAGATGCACAGCATCTGCCTGAGGGGCATAGGTGAGCAGCAGGAAAACAGAGGGCCTTGGAGTTAAGCTCCTGCATAGCTTTCAAAAGTGCTAACCATACTGCCTCATAATGTTCTCCCAGACTGCCTTGAGGGATGAGGGACAGAGCCAATTCAGTAACTGGGAGAAAATACTTTGTTCAGACAGACAGTGACATACGGTGGAAAGGACTTGTGTTGACTAACATTTGGAAGGTCATCCAAAGAAAAGTGCCCTGACCTGGGCCAGAGTTTGAGGAAGGGCAAGGGTAGTGGGATGTGGAACTGGGAGACAGGAGGGACCCACTGACTCACCCAGGATGTCACTGGTTTTCACTGAGACAGTGTAGGAGGTCCACTCCATCATCTCCTCCCCATCAATGACAGCGCACATTTCACACACAAGGGTCTTCTTGCCCTTCCGCTGGGACAGCCAGTCTCCATAGTAGAACATGGTCAGGTCTCCAGTATTCATGTTCTTCAGTAGGATCTGGATGAGGGAGCCAGTGTGGGAACAACCTCCCTCACTTCCACCAGCTGCCCACCTGCTAATGCAGCCCCCTTGGCTGAACCCCAAAGACCCACGATTCTAGACCTGAGATGAGTTCTTTTGACTTAGACTCTCCAAACAAAGACCCTACCCTGTATGACTTGCACAGGGTCTGAAGCCCCTACTGTGACAACCTTAGTTTGGAAATTTGAGGAAATGGATAATTCATCCAAACATGTTTCTGAGAGGTACCTATCACTATGCACAAGAAATGTTTGCAGAATGAATGACAAAAAAACAGACCAACCAAACCACTGTCAGCCATAAACACCTGAAGTCTGCCGAACTGTCCTTGGTGTGGGCACCATATTGTTGTTTCAGGAAAAACCTGCTAGCCGCAGAACAGGGGAGCAGGAGCCTGAGGGCACTCGAAACAGTGTTTGGTGGATGGGAGAGGAGAGGACTGAGTGGGGGAAAGCAGAGCCCAAGATGGGAAAAGAGGCAGCTACCTAATGTGCGATCACAGGAGCACTGAAAGCTTCCTGCCTTCCTGCCTGAAGTGCCCACTGTTAGAGCCTCGGCTGCCCCAGCTCCTGCAGCTCTTCCCTCAATCCTCCCAATTCACCTCCTCCAAGAAGCACATGCTGAGTCTTTGTCCACATTACACTGACAGCACATGCTGGACACAGATAAAGAAAACTGCATCCTCTGGTTAATTCACACCAAAGGGCACATGGATAATACAGACCTGGTTCATGTAACAACCCTCTAAAGTGACATCTGCACTTTAACCAGGTCCACCAACAACTTAAAAGAGCAGTAAGAAAGGCTGGGCAGGAAGGGTGGAAGGAAGACATTTTACCCTCTCCAGGAACCACTCGGGCCGGCTGCCCAGGCCATCAATTCGGATCCGCATCTTGGTGAATGGAGCAATGTCCAGAATCTCCATGATGAAGGTATCACTCTGCTCCCGCTCAAATCTAAGGGAAGAGAAGAGGGGCATCAAGCAGGGACCTAGCTACCATGAGGGGCTAGGCTGGGTGAGCAGGGAAGGGGAGGCCTTTACTCAGCCCCTCTCTCAGCTCTCAGTGACTCCCCAGTAGCCTGTCTCTTGCACCCCAGATGTGTTCCTGAAAGCCTGGAGTGAATGAGTTTAGCTGCCAGCAATGGCCCTGCATCAAAAACTACCAGCTCTAGATCCTAATCTTATTCTGCCAGCCACCTAGAGCAGACCAAGCTTCTCTCTGGGACTTGGTTTCCTTATCTGCAGTCTGGGGTAAATGACACTGACCCTGCAATCTCACAAGACTGTCAGGAGGACCAAGTGAATGTGAAGTCAGCTTAAAATATAAAAGGAATTCCATACCTGCAGAGCTTTAAATGATATTCTATGAGTGACAGGGATGCCATGAATGGTGGGGCAGGTTATACACTGCTCAGCTCCAGACGGTACTATTTACATATTTCTATACACAATCTGCAAAATTGTGGCCTCAGATTGGGTAATGCTACCAATAACTATTAAATGGCAGGTGGATAGAAGGTAACATTGCTTCTGTTGCTATTACTATTTTTCTGCTGAATGACCTCATCATCTGAGAGATGCTCTATCTTGATAGCTTACACTATTCCCACAATGCTACATGTATAATGCAACCTTCAATACTGACTGATTGCTTGACTGCTGACTGATTTCAGATGCTGCTGTTGATAAGCCCCTGGGGTAATGCAACTGACACTGAAGATATGACACTGCATGGCAATTATGCTTCCTTGTATACAAGACATATTTTTAAAAACAGAGGCCACTGCCAGTGTGGCTGGGACTGAAAATGTTGCAAACCAAGAACTATTCCTTGTCTTAAAGGCAGCGGTGGGACAGAGGCCTAATCCTTTTTGATAACTTACTCACGTACACTTTATGATTATTAGGAGTGAAAACATTCTCTGGGGAACCTGGGTGGCTCAGTCAGTTAAGCATCTGACTTCTGCTCAGGTCATGATCTCACAGTTTGTGAGTTTGAGCCCCACGTTGGCTCTGTGCTTAAACAGCTCGGAGCCTGGAGCTTGCTTTGGATTCTGTGTCTCCCTCTCTCTCTGCCCCTACTCTGCTCTTGCTCTCTCTCTCTCTCTCTCTCTCTCTCTCTCAGAAATGAATAAATAGTAAAAAGTTTTTTTAAAAAAGAAGTGAAAACATTCTCCCAAAAATCTGCCCTAAATCTGCTCTAATTTAAGCCCTGTCTGTCCTCTGGTCTGTGGAAGCTAGGAGGAGGTACTCACTAGTTCCCTCTCAAGCTCATGTCAAATACTAGAAATTCTCTCAAATAATCTTTCAACTAGTTGACTCCTCACTAGGCATATAGTTTTGCAGATCAAAGGAACTTTAGAATTCCTGGCTTTGGGTTTCTCGTTAATTACCACCCTTTCAATTTAGCCAAGTATCCCTATTTTATGGAGACTTTTATGGTGGGGCAGGTATAAGGAGAAAGGGAGAAAGAAATAAGCTTTTCTTCTAGAAGACTCAAGAGTGGATGACTTTGCCCCTTCACCTTTATTATGGGTTAGACCCCAGTTACACCTGGATGGACCTCCTTCTCTCAGGGGGAAAGGCCCACAAGCAAAGCAAGAGCCCCTCCGTGACCCTTCATCCCTCCACGACTCACCAACCACATCTTTCCTGCTGCCCCAGAGCCCCTCAGGACACCTCAGCTGACACGCAGAGGGGCTCCCGCATTGAGGGGTCACCTTTGGAGAGGCAGGCAGCCTCTGACCCAGGTCCCCACTGTCTCTGGCGTAGGGGGACAGGGTTGCCCCAGTGGCCCATCTGCTCAAAGGAGCCTCTACATGGCAGCTGAAGAGGTGGAGCTTGGGGACTGCAGCCTTGGCCTCCCCTCAATCCCCTCCTATTCTGGTTTCTTTCTGTTCCCTGCCCCTAGCAAAGGTCGTCTGTCCTTGGGAAAGGGCCTGGCACCCACCCACTCACTGGTCTCTGTGACTTAGAATAGCCGGAGAGCTAACCAGGACCAGGGCTTTAGTCTGGAAAAGCAACTAGTTAATGGAAGAATTTGAGACACTGCTAAGAAGCTAGGGAAGGTGTGTGGGTAGGGAGCCTGGGGAGGGGCTGGTGGGAAGACCAGGAAGAAGGGGTGTGGGGTCCAAAGCCAGCCTTGCGGGAGGTAGCTGCTTAGGCAGTCTGCCTTTGTGCATCTTAGAGGCATGGCCAGGGACCCTGGGAACTGCTGGGGTTGGAGCCTCAGCTGCAGCTTCATGCTAGACCAAGCTGCTTCCAGGCCGGGCTCTCCATACCAATGCCCATCTAGTTCATGCCCGTCACCTCCAGTGATGGGCCCCGCACCCGCCTGGGACAGCTTTCTCTCTCTGGACAGTGGCTGCCAACTTCTGGTATGTTCTGTTCACATAGAGTTGGGCCTCCTCTCACTGGCCCCAGATCTGCTGCCCACCTGAGCTCATTGTTTCATTAGCAACAGCTCGGTCACACTCGGTGCCTCCACTTCCCTCCCCAGTCCTTGCAACAGGCCACCTGAACTCCCTTCTCCAGGCCCCCATCAACAGAATACTAGGCAGCAGTAAAGACGAGCAAATAAATCATAGCCACACTCAGCAGCTCAGAGAAATCTGAAAATCCTAATGTCGAGGAAAGAAGTTAAGACATAAAATACCTGCAGCCTGATTCACTTACATAACCCAGAAATCCAGATGAAATGGAAGCTGATTGTTTAGGGAGGCATGCACAGGGTAGGGATAAAATGATAAAGGAAAGCAAAAAAANATAATAAAGGAAAAAAAAAAAAAAAAAAAAAAAAGCCAAGATAATGGTGACTTCTAGGGATGGGGAGGTAGAGTGAACTGGCAGTGTCCAATTCTTGGCCTAGGTGGTGGCTGCATAGGTTTTTTTCTGTAAGTATTTATGATTTATGTACAAATATATGTTATATATGCTACATTTGTTATACATATATGAATGGATGACTGGATATAACTAAACATAACTATATTCTCTGATTAATTTGTGCCAAAGGGCATGAAGTTATTAAATTATATAGGTCATAGAAGGAGCTATATCCCCACCCATATATATATTTCATAATAAAGTTCTTTTGAAAACTAAATGTCCCTGGAACTTTTGACTATTCCTTACACGACAGGGTTTTCAGATCCATGCTCTGTGGGTCACAGCCCTTGTGGTAGGCTGATGAATACCTACCAAGGATGGCCCTTAATGCAGTCCCTGGTGTCCTCCTAAGAGGGAGGCAGAGAGATTTGACACTTCCACAAAGGAGGTGGATATGTGAAGATGGAGAGTGAGAGGCTGGAAGATGCTGGCCTTGAACACTGAAGAGATGTGGCCACAAGCCAAGGAAGTCTGGCAGTTTCCAGAAGCTGGAAGAAGCAAGGAATGTCTTCTCCCTGAGAGCCTTTGAAGGCGGTAAGGCTGGGCTTGATTTTCACCAAGTGATACTGACTTCAGATTCCTGGCCTCAGGAAATGTGAGAGACTACATCCCTGTTGTTTTAAGACACTAGATTTGCAGTAAATTTTTATCACAAGCCCAAGTGGCATGGATGGAGCACTTTGGGACTGTAAAGGGGGCAGATGACCTGCACAGAGGGAGCTCCAATCATTGGCAAGTAGCAGGACCACTGCCTCAGTGGGTGCAAGTGTCCATGGTGCTGACATGCCTGGGGGGTAAAAGGCAAAGCCAATGGTCCCTGGCCCCTCAGATCCCTCCTCAGGACCATTAAGGTAAGTGAACATGGCACATGCCCCCATAGGATATAAGGAGGCAACAGGGAGCTACATCCATCCTGCCTGCATCCATATTGCATGAGCACCCTTGCAATGGTTTGAGCATAGACCAAAGTCAAAGAAACCTCAAACAGCTTTTAAATATCTATCATTCTCAAATGCCATGATCAGGTCTATACATGTTCAAATCTGCCAATGCCCTCTTAAAGCGTAACCTTCAAGCTGCAGGTGATGTGTCAGGAGGGGTCACCCAGCAGTGGGCCTGGGACTTTCCAACTGCCTGACCTGGGTGCTCTTGAAGGCAGCTTGCCTTCCTATTCTGTCCCCTGAGACTTGTCTCCAAGCCCAACTGAGAGAAGGACTCAGCCTCCCCAACAACTCCTCTACCCTTGAAGTTCCCCTCTTTCTATTCTCAGAGCTTTCATGCTAATCAGGCAGTATGAGTCCTAAGTGATAAAGATACGGAAGGAAGGCTCAAAACTTAGAAGCTTATCACAGCTCTGGCTATGGTCACTGGTCAAAGAGTTCCTCACTGCCTTCTGAAGTGGCAATTGGAACCCTGGCATTCCCTTGAGCTCAGCTCCTCCTCTTCTTTGCACTGAGGGCTAGTGAAAGCCGTGGGGCCATTCTGTTGGGCAGACCAGACCCAACAGAACTCTGAATTCCCTTTGTGTTCCAGATCAAGGAATCTCCCAGGACATGACTCTCTACAGGACCTAGGAGTGATTCCTTACAGGCACACACTTCCCTGAAAAAAGTCTCACATACTTTTGTCTAAAAATAGCACCTATACCCACTGGACACCAATGGACTCAAACTCCACCTTTAGAGACTCATTCTTTGGTTTACATTGTACGTTTTGAAGATGCCACCTTTTTTGGATGGCACGTTAATTCACCAGCATCTCAGTGTGAATTAGTTTACCAGAACCACTTCCCCCAAAGTGGCAAGATAAGAAGTTGGGACTTCAGCTGGGGAGTGGGGTGAGTGAATGGCTATTAACTTTGGCTTCTGGGTATGGCAGTATTTGACAACAGGGCAATTGCAGCAGGCGAACCCACATAAGACCTTCTCTGTGTATACATGCATGCTTCTGCCTCCTATCTGGTCACACACCATTTCTTGGGAGAAGCATCTCCTTGCCCGACACCAAGCTCTGCATATGTCACAAGCCAAATGAGTCTTACTATCCAAGTCCTTGAGTCCAAGATGTGGACACCCAAAACAAGGAACAGGTCAAACAGAGCCACTTGCAAATGAAATGAGGCAAAATTTGAGCTTGCAAACCAGCGATGGCTCTCATCACAAAGCGCAAGTCTTTATTCAGAAAAACAAAACTTTAAACTAACAAGGTGCCTCAAATAATTTATAGTATGGTTATATTTAATATGTGACTTTCAAGCAACAGTTCTGGAATTTAGGTGTCTATCTCTCCTACCAGTGATTATTTCTGAGTACATCTGAAAAATAAGGTGGGACAGTGACATGGGATAATTAATTAAAAAAAATAATAGGACTTTAGGGTTGGGATGGAGGTTAGGGTCCGAGTATAGAGGTGAGCACTGAAAGAGCACCAAAATCTGAACAGACAGCACTAGACCACATGAGATAACAGATCTCCGGCCCATGGCCCTGCGGCAGGCACCCCAGGCAGCCAGTCCACTGCCTGACTAGCAGCCAGCCTACAATGGCTGGGACTTGTTCCATGACTGCCTGCTTGGGCTCTGAGTCTCTCCTCTCTGCTGCTCAACATATCAGGGGCCAGGGATGGCTTGGGGGATGATGGCCAAACACAGAAAACCATCCCAAACCCAGGACTGAGTCAGGGATTCAATGAAGGTGCAGACAGTGAGGACTATGGGAGGTCCACCATTATTGTCCTTACTACTCACTTAAGAGGCAATAGAACCTAATGTTTAAGATGAGGGACCGTGCAGCTCCAAGTGCCATGGTGTACCTACTGGCCCTGTGACCTTCGACAGCATGACTTCACCTTGTTGTGTCTTGGTTTCCTCACCTGTAAAACAGGGTGGTCCTCACGGAGTTGTAGGGAGGACAAGGTGTGTCAATACATTCAAAGGGCTTAGAAAACTCATGGCTCACAAGGCCACACCAGTGTTCATGCTCTTGCTATGGTTCCTTCAGGTGTTGACCTTGTAAACTTAGGGATCTTCCATTCCTGGTTGTACTCCATCTCCAGTGTCTATGACAGTGCCTGACAGATACTAGGTGTTCAATCATCTTTTACTATTTAAAAAATTCTTTAAGCTTTTTATTTTGCAATCTTTTTAGACTTGTAGGAAGGTTGCAAAAATAGAACTGAGTTTCTGTGTTCTCTTCACTCAGCTTCCCCTAATCTTAAATCTTACATCACCACCATCCAGTGAATGAAAGCAGGGGATTCACAATGATACAGTGCTACCAACTAATAAATATATAGACCTTACAATAAATGTTTTTAAGTGATGGATGGATGGATGGATGGAAGGCAGGAAGGCAAGAAGGAAGGAAGGAAGGAAGCAGGAAGGAAGGAGGGAAGGAAGGAAGCAAGGAAGGAAGGAAGTGATGGATGGACGGGCTGTGGGCTGAGTTGATCAAAGAAGGCTTTCTGGAGGGGGTATATTTGAGGTAGCCCCTCGAAGAGAAAGGTCCTGAGACAGAAGAGAATGGATGAAGGGCATTCCAGGAGGGAGGAATCACATGATAAAGCTGTGGAGGCTGGAAGGCCCTAAGGTATGAGGGGAGAGTGAGGGAAGCAGTTTGGTTGAGGCCGGGTGGGACTGGAGGCTGGGGGATTGGATGTGTGGAGTAGCAAGAGGCAGAGGCCACCTCTGGATACCTGGCCTTCTTTTTGTCCAGCTGAACTTCCTCTGTGCTGCCATTGATGCCATAGAGGGTCATGAAGATGTTGGAGTCGGTGCCACCACCAACCACATCACCCGTCCACACTGTCATCTCATAGAGCACCTGCAGGGAGAGGGATGCGGATCCTGACCCTTGGCTTCACCCACCAACCCCACCACCTTGCCTCATTCTCTCCAGGGCAAGACGAGCTCCAAGCTCTATGGCTCTGAAAAAAAATCCTCCCCTGATCAATTGCTATTGCCTGGAGAACGAGAGACAGGCCTTGTTACTCTATGTCCTTGGCTGTGTCTGGTTTGGCGCTAGAGAGGAGTTCAGTTTCTGACAGAGGATGTGTGCGCACAGAAGCATGACTGAAAGCCCCAGCATTCACCGATTGCTTTGTCAATCAAGTCCCAGCTCGAGCTCATGCAGTCAAGCAGCGGGACAGCAGCTTCTGGAGCCATCCATCATGCCATCTGCATCCCGGGTCTGCCACCTGCCAGCTGTTAAACTTGGGCAGCACTCCACCCTGGCCAGCCTCTGCTTCCTCCACTGAGAAACAAGGATAAACGTTTCACAGAGCTGTGAGAGCCACAAATGGTTCGGCCTGGGCCCATGCCTCGCCTTCCATGTGCCACAGGTCAGGAAGCAGCAATTCCTGGGCCATCTCTGCTTCCTGCATGCCCAGCACACACCCAGAGCGTTCATGAGCAGTTACATTTGAAGGAGCTCTGGCTCCATTCACTTGTGAGGTAGGACAGCCACCGATCCCACGATTTGCCCTTCAAGTTGGGATTTTGCCCTTTGGCCTGAGGTTTGCTCCAGAGAGAATGTGTCCCTTTTGCATGTGTTCACTGGAAGGGGAGTGTCAGCCTTCTCTTTCCTGGATGGTGCCCTCGCTGGTTCTTCCTCCAAGAGGAGTCTTGTGGCAAGAGGGGCCACCTTCATCCATGCTCCAGAGTGTCCTCTGCTCCTGGCTTCTTACTCCATTCCCTCTTGCCAGGTGCCCGTGGACTAGCATAGCTTTGGGAGAAGTATGCACATGGCCAGGGAAGTGCTGGGCTGACCCGTCTTCTCTGAACACACCTGGCCCTTCCCTTCCCCTGTGGCTGCCACAGGCAGTATCACCTGCACAGGTGCCTGGTCCCCACTATCCAGAAGCCCTTGAACTCAGCACCCAAGTTATTTGTCACCGTGATCATGCCCCTGACATTAGACCTGTTGGGTGCTGAGTGCTTTGCCAGCAGTATCTAGAATCTTCACCATGATGCTCTAAAGTTAGAAGTTGCAAGCCTGGCCCAGAGGACAAGTTTAATACTTGTTTGCTGAGGAAATGATTGAGGAGCCTCTTGCGTTACCAGGAAAATACTCTCACACCTTAACACGGGCATTGTGGTGGCAGGGGGAGCTATTGGGAGTGAAGGCAGGAGCCTGATGCTTTTTTGCTGTTAGTCAGACACGCTTGAAAAATAGAAAGATCAAAATGAGTGCTTTGACGACTGCATAGAGACTGGCCCCTTAAGGCTAGTCCCCCTGGACTCTTGTGTTCTCTGGGACCATCTCTCTCTCCTTTACACAGACACATCTCTTTTTAGGTAAGAGGTTGTTTCCAGAAAGAGACACAGAAATGGGGCTTTTGTAATTCCGGTCTGATATCTCCTGGGGAGATGGCCAGTCCAAAGATACCTGTGGTTCTTTGCAAAGTGATAAACCTGTGTTCTTTTGTCACATGAATAATAGGGGCGTGGGTCTACATTTCCACAGACTAAAGGGCTCAGGGGGAGGTGCGGCTGCACTGAGTGGGGTGTGCATGTGTGCAGCGGGAGAGGGGGTGGCACACACAGACACACTCACACCCACGTGCATGCTGGGAACTGGGTCAGGACAGAGGTCCCTGGATGAACCGTGTGCTCACCCACACCATCCGTCTGGCCACAGATGGAGATGTCTGGGGAAGGGAGGGGAGGATATTTGTGCTGTAGAAAGTTCTGCTTTCTGGCTCTCAAGCAGGGGAGGAGCAGGCATCTACACTCCTGCCTGTTGAGGTTTTCAAAGCCCAAACTCAGCCCTTCCTTCTTTTTCCATATACAAATAAGCAGGGCTCCCTCAGGTCCAGGGTGATTTCTTCTTATCTTTGTGGGATACCTTCTGACCTAAATCTAGTAGCTCATTGGTTTGGATTCAGGAACAGAGATGAGGGCTAGAGCTTTCTGTTGACCCCACAGCTTTTTGGAGAGGAGAAGCCTATAGTGTCATGTGAACCAGAAGCCTCTGAGCCACCAAATGGCCATGTATACTTGGGCACCAGCACTCAGGCATCCTGGCTGTTGCCCAGCACTGACTTGCAAGTTTACACAACTTGTCCCAGGTCATTTGGTCAGTTAGAGGTGGGGCCTGGACAGGAGCTCAGAGCTCCTGCCTTCCAGCCTTTTCCACTTAAAGAGGATCTCGTGCAAGCAGCTCTAACTGCACTGCAAGACCCCGAAGTGCACAGCATCCCACATGCTATCTTTTCCCACCCCTGCCTTTGGGTGTTGAAGGAGCCTTTGGGAAAAAAATGACTCTGCACATCTATGCAGCTTGCAAAGCTCTCCGTGGACTGTTCATGATCTCATTCATTCTCAAGGTCTCACAGGATGGGAAATGTTATTTCCATGTACTGTGTGAGAAGACCAAGGCCCAGAGAGGCCAGACGACTTGCCCCAGGTTACACAGCAGCAGACCCAAAGAGACCTGAGCAAAGCGAGTTTGGCCAGTACACCAGGCTGCAGCCCCTGCCTGTGCCCCAGCGATGCGTTTCCTTCTTCCTTCACTTCTGTCTCCCCTTCTGCTCTCCCTCCCTTCTCTCCTTCTGCTCTCCCACCCCCATCTGCACAGCCTTCGCCATGCAATATGCACACCCAGGCCCCTCTTTTTATACCTTCACCCCAATGTTCACCACCATAGCATCCAGGAGGTCGAAGACGCGGGAGGTGACACCGTCGCCACGGTCCTTGGCAAGCCAGCAGTTGCAGCGCAATGTGTACTTGGTGCCCTGGGTGGGCACAGCCAAACACAGCTCGTCCACCAGCCAGCAGCTCTCTGGGGAGGCCCCGTCGTGGCCCAGCTGGGAGGGGACATCCCAGGGCCATGAGGGTCTGGGAAGTCCTGGCCACTCAGCATCCCATTCCCCATTCCACACCTCCTTCCTCAGTGCTTCCTCCCAATGTGCTGTGCACGCACTGACCCAGGTCTTTCCCATGAAGGTGAAGATTTTGCAGATAAAATAAAGGTCTCTCATCAGATTATTCTGAACTAATCAAAGATTATTCTGGGTGAGCCTGGCCTAATCATGCAAAGCTCTTTAAAAGAGGGTCCAGGGGCACCTGGATAGCTCAATCGGTTAAGCATCCGACTTCAGCTCAGGTCATGATCTCATGGTTCATGAGTTCAAGACCCACACTGGGCTCTGTTCTGACAGCTAAGAGCCTAGAACCTGCTTTTGATTCTGTGTCTCCCTCTCTCTCTGTTCCTCCTCCACTCATACTCTCTCTCAAAAATAAATAAACATTAAAAATTAAAAAATAAATAAATAAAAGAGGGTCCAGATGTCGGAGATGGGAGATGCTGGAGAGATCTGAAGCAGAAGAGATTGTGTCTTATTGGCCTTGAAAAAATAAACTGCCATGTTTTGGAGAAGGTCCCTGCATGGCAGGGATGCATGCAGCCCCTGGGAACTGGTGGCCTCAGTCCTACAGCTGCAAGGAGGTGGATTCCACCAGTGACCTTGGAAGAGGACCCTGAGCCTCAGATGAGACCACAGCCCCAGCAGCAACTTGATTTGAGCCCAGTGAGAACTTGGGAAGAGGCCCAGCTAGCTCACATGTGGACTCTTGGCCTGGGAAACTGGGAAATCATACGTCTGTGGGGTCTTTTGTTAAGTTTGTGGTAATTTCTTACCAAGTAATAGAAAACGAATACACCAGGCTTTCCCACTGGGTGGGTGGAAAACAGACCTGGCTGGGCCGTGACTCAGTCCAGGTTACCTCGCCAGCTGATGGCGGAGGCCAGGGGACCTTCCCCCACTACCTGCTCTGAGGTGGGGCTCCAGGCTGGCTGCTCTGCCTGCCCTCCACACCCCCTCCCGCTAGGTACGGGTCAGCTCCTTCCCTCCCTCGGGGTGGGCACCATCCCAGGACCAGCACCTCTATTTTCTTGATGATGCCCACATCCAAGCCTGCAACATAGAACTCCTCCACGGAGCCGCAGCTGAAGCCCTTCTTCCCCCGGGGGAAGTCCAGCCAGATGCGGTTGCTGCGCTCATCGTCTTCCCCAATGAGGAGGACGAAGGCCCGGCTGTCAGTGGCTGCGTCCTTGTGCTTTCCAGTGGTGACTGACACGTAGTAGGGAATCACTGCAAGAGAGCCAGGGGCCCAGCCTCGTAACGGGCCAGGTAGACTCGGGGTGGGCTCACACACTTGGAAATGACTTTTGCAGAGCAGAGTGCACCAGAGCTTTCCAGACTGGTGAATTATCTATGGTGAGATAGATAATTCTCTCCAGGGAATGAGGGATCGGTATCTCCCAAGTGAAGATCGTCCTAAAAGAGCATCCTTGCCACTTCTAAAAAGCCCCGTTGACCAATTATCTTAGTTGCACCCAGCACTCCTGTGTGAAGTAGGGTAAGAAAGTAACCTTTCACCAGGCACAGGGGTTAGAAGCCTGAGAAGCTTACAGCAGTCGGCAAAAACAAGGTTGTTAAAAACAAGGTCTCACAGAAAGTAGGAGTTTGGGGAAGAAAAATAAGATAGCATTATAAGTGTAACATGGTAAATGAAAGTTCTAGAAGGCATCCCCATATCCTAAACAGACCGATCAGCATAAAAACTTGCTCAGGTAGTGCAGCATAGAGTTCTACCTGCCCAGCAAGTATCCATTCTCCTTGCAGCCAGGGGTGGTCATAAAATGTAAGCACATATTGTTGGGTGGGTTTCTGGGGGAACTTTCTGACTCAGCTGGGAGGAGCAGCCTTTTACCCCTTACCCTTCCATTCATTCTGCTTGGAATGTGGATGTGATGGCTGGAACTCCAGCAGTCATCTTGACCATGGGCAGCTTTTAGGAAGGAAGTCACTGACTTCATTGGAACTGCTATGCCCGTCTCATTGACTATCTTTGAACTTTTATGTGTGAGAAAAGGAAAATCCCTCATTTGTTTAAGTCACTATCTTGTCTCTGTCACCTGCAGTTACTAACTGACACAAGTTGGAAACCCTTCTCTGGGATCATCTTCCTCAATATCTTGGGAGACAATGCTCTGGTATGGATTAGAGATTGTATGGTTACAGGTTATGTAATTTGTATCTCTTTGCAAGTTTCCAAACTAGACCTTCCTGGCTGGAATTACCAGCATTGTTTTCTGCACCTGCCCGTGGCCTTATTTCACCCTTACAGGAGGGCCCCCTGGCCTTTCACAGGTGACCAGAGTGCTTAATTCAGGAGAGACGCTTTCTTGTGGGTCCCATCATTATTCACATAGTGAGAAGGTAGAATAGAACATGACTGGCGTGCTCTGGCCAGTCCCAGAGACCTCCCACAATGTCTCTGGGGGAGGAATACAGTGGCCATCATGCTCTATACTAAGAGAGCTGAACAGACAGGCAGTGCTTTTAAATGTCCAATAGACAAACACAACTGCTTTATCTCAAAACTTTGGTTGGAAAAATGAGCTTGTCAGGGCTTTATAGCATTGTTTTATGGAGGAGGGGAAAACTGAGGCCAAAGGAGTACCAGGTCACGTATATTATTGTCTAAAGCAGAAATGGAACTTAAATCCCCCTAAAGACATCTTAGGACTTCTTCCCCTACCTGACCGCATCACACTGTGCCTTCCGTCTGCACGGCTGAAGTCCTCCATGTGATGCCCTACTGACATGCAAGGTGTTCTCACCGCTGCTATGGATTTCTGTCTGGTGAGAACTGTCCCAGGCCCTCGGGGCTGAATCTACATCCTGAGAGTCTGGGTGAGGGCAGAGCTCACGGGATAGCCTCCTGGTAGTGGGTCAGTGGATTAAGGGTATCATCACCCTGACTACTCTTAGACTTTGTTTGTCCATTTGCAACAGGGCTGGTCGCTGCCCCTGTAGGGTTGTGGGGACGGAAAGCTTGGTGTGAATTATAAAGCACTAGGCAGAAGTCACATGACAGTGGGGCTAATGCATGGCCTGCCCAAGAAGAGCTTGAACACACATCCTGGCACCTGCCTCTCCTCTGCTGAGCCCCCTGCTTGGCCTACCTGGGCCCTCCTGCACGTAGTCGGCCATGGGCCCCGTCACCGTGGCCATGTCGACGTCTGCCATCTTGGAGCTCAGGGCGATCTCCCAGAAGTCAGCCGGGCTGCTGCAGTTGCTGCTTCGGTCCCCGGTGTACTCCTGCCCGGGAGCACGACCCAGTCCCCATCACAGCTCTGGCCCCTTCTGCCACAGTACGAGGTACGGCTGAGCCAAGTCCCCCACCCCGCACCGCCCACTGCCTTCCCCACACCTTCTCATAAAAGAGCCTCTCGAGCCGCCCGTCTTCCTTCTTCAGGGACAGCCAGCGACCGCACAAGAACAGGAACTCGTCCTCATTGGTGTCATTCCAGATCTCCACCTTCTCCACATACCAGTCTGCGCACCACTTGGTGTTGTCGTGGCGGAGCTTGATCTTGTAGATGACACCCAGGTCAGCAGCCTCGATGATGAAAGTGTCGGCCTGCGGAGTCCAGATGTGGGGACTCGGGTGGAGCTGTGCCCCACCTGCACCCACTCCAACCCTGACCATCCAGTACCTTCCATCTCCCTCAGTTGTTGGGCTGAACAGACCTTCCTAGATGGAAGCCCTCCAGGCCCAAGTCCCTAACACGGAGCGTTTGGTATGCTGAGACCTCCCTCACTTCTCCAGGGGCCCTGTTTTGCAGTTCTGTTCCTCCTGGGATAAGCCTTGTGGATGTTCGGAAGATGGGACATGGGTGGGCGTGGGGCAGACGAGGCGCTCACCCTGGCCCTGGTACCTGGATGTCCTTGGTTACGCTGAGTATCAGCACAAGTCTGGGTGGGAGGCTGGAAGGGGTAACGAGGAGGGGCTCCCCGGGGGGAAGCTGGGAGGCAGGCGGAGGAGCCGCTGGGCCAGGCCCGGCAGAGGAGACAGATCCAGGAGAGGCTCTGGGGGAGGCCAGGCTGAGGAGAGCTCAGGGATGGCAGCTGGGGTGCAGGTGGTTTTATGTGGGGTGTGATGTAAGCCCTCTGGGTCCGATTCTCCCTGCAGCAAAGCGTCCTCACCCTCTTGGGTGCTAGGACTCTGGGGATTGCTCAGTGAGAGGTGGGGTTCCAGGCCTTGAGTGAGGCATGGTCACAACCACAGGCTGAATGTGGCTGGCAGGAGCCTGGAGCAGGGCAGGAGAGGCCGGTGGCCCTGAGCCACAGTGCTTTTCTTCCAGAAGATGGAAGATGTGCTGAGTCACTGCTGAGTGCTGGGAACCCAGAGATAAATAGGATAGGAAGCCTCTGCTCCTCCTTGGGACCCCACAGCCCAGACTGGGAGAGGGGGAGGTGGATAATCACAGCCCAGGGGTGGGGAGCAGCACCTGCCTGAGGACTAGAGGCAGGGCTGGCAAGACTCTCCAGGTGGTAGCATTAAGCCAAGGGTGGCCGCTGGGCCTTTCCGGCGCCACAGCAGGTGACTGCAGGCAGAGGAAACTGCAGGTGGGCAGTGCGAGGCTGACCGTGCAGGCGCAGGGCTCCGACAAATGGCTAAGCTCACCGGAGCAAACCTAGGCACACCCTGTGGCACAGCGAGTCCCCCTCTTTCCTTCTGTCCCGAGGGGACACCTTTATGTGTGCCCAAGGATGCTTACTGCAGGAGAACTTCTACAGTGGAAAACTGGGAGCCATCTGGTGTCCAGTGCTTGGGGGGATGGCTAAATAACCATGGTGACACTGTGTGCAGAATGTCACGTGTGTGGTGGTGCCGAAGAATGAGCCAGCTTCGTCTGCACTCCAATATCCTGACGCAGAGACTGCATGCCAAAGGCAAGCTGAAGAAGCATCCATATAGGGGTGATGTCTTTTATACGTATAAAAAAATGAAAAGCACAGAACAGCAATTATGGATTTTCTATGGGCACCCGTCCATGGATGCAGACCCCTGGCTGGCAGAGTGACGGTCAGCTCTGGCTAGGGGAAACGAGGTGGTGCGGCAGGCAGCCGGGGGGGTTCGGTAAGCCAGGTGAGCTGAGGAAGGGCTAAGGAGCCGATAGGCTGGTCTAGGAGGCATGTGGAAGGGAGACTCTCTGAGACCTGGCTACAGACTGGACGTGGGTGGGTGGGGGGTCCTTTGTGGGGGAGGGTGTCAAGGGGAACTTGCGTATTCTGGAGGAGATAATTAGAGAAATGGAAGCTGCTAGATGCTCAGCAGTGAACTTAAGGTCACGTAAATCATCAGTGACTAAACCAGAAGAAGCTCCAGTTCTCCTGACAGGACCTCAGAACTGGAGAGAAGGAAAGGAAAGGGGTGGTACAGGACGGGACATGGGTTTTTCTTGTGATACAACAATGGCCTAGAGAGAAAAATCGGACTCTGAACTCAGGTGGAATAGACTGCATCACCTTCATTTTTAAGTTCATTCACTTATGAGTATGTACTGTGCCTTCTGTGTGCCGGGTTCCGTGGGTGTGGCCACAGACAGACATCCGGATGTCACCTGTCCACACTGCTGGTTCACAGTGAGCTCACCCATGCTGGCTCCGGGCACCAGCGAAGGCAGGGGAAGGTGAGCTCCCCAATCCTCAACAACACTCAGCACTGACAAAGAGCCAGCATTTCAGATGTTCTAATTCAGTGAACTTATTTTACGGTGGAAGAAACTGAGGCACAGAGATGCAAAGTAACGTGCCCAGGACCACACAGCTAGTCAGTATTAGGAGGTGAATGAATGTAAGTGATCTGGCCCCAGCCACTGGTCTGACCGCTGAATGGCACTGCCACATCCCACAACAGCATAGGTGAGGGAGCCTGTCCCCAGTATAGAGTCCGGGTCACTGCAGGAGCTACTTAAGTGCACTTCTCTGTATTCCATTTTTCCCCAAAATGGATAGACCTCCTTAGCTACCTTACTAGTGCAGCAAATGGTTATATCTCATGTGTGTGTGTCTGTGTGTGTCTGTAATTATTTCTCCCTGATACAAAGTGTTCTTACATCTTTTGTCCTGTTTTTCAGTCCAGGGGTCTAAGTAGCTACCATACGGCTATCCCCACTTCAGAAGCAGTAAACCAAAGCTAAAGGTCAATGGTTCCTAGCTGGACAATGGAACAAATTAATGGAAACACCAGGGCCTGACTTCTCCAGGACCTTGAGGCCAAGGCTGGACTCCTTCCAGACGGCCTGGCCATGGGGTCACCGGGCAGCCGCAGACCCACTTAGATGACATCTGCTATCCCTGTTCCAGACCTCATTTCCTCCTCACGAGTAGGAAATGTTTCAGTGCCAAGAATCATGCCTGGCTGAGGGTCAGGCCTAAGCACACCCCTCCTAAACATCCACCGGTCAATGCAGGAAAGCCCTGCATGTGCATGGCCGCAGGTAAGACCACAGATTGGGTTACCTTGCTCTGATCACTTTGCAGCTGCAACCTGGCCTGCTGGCAGTTCTGGCAGATTTAGGTGAATGCAGTGAAGGAAAAGAGGCTGAGGCTGCGTGAAGGGGGTAAGGCAGGGAGGGCCTGGGAGAAAGCAGAGCTACAGCAGGGAGAGGAGGAAAGTCGAGGTGCTGAGAAGGGAAATTGGGACAGAGGTCTTCCTTTTCCTAAAACCCTAGCGTGTCAGAGCCCTTTACCTAATAGAGGACTTCCTTGGCACCCCCACAGCCAGTCCAGGTCAAAGTGGACCTTAGCTGGGGGCCTGGGGGACTTGTCCATGGCTCCCATGGGCCTCAGTACTGCCCAGAGCTCTGCACAACACAGCTTAGCTGATTCACATCATACTCTTCATTTTACAGATGAAGAAACCAGGTCCACACGGGTTCAACTGGATAAGGAGCTGACGGGAGAAGCAGGCCTCCAGCCCCCACCACTCTGGGGTTTACTACCATGCTCAGGACCTGCCCATAGTGAGCTGATTTTCTGATGACGACCAGCACCCACCCCCCAGTACAGCCAGCATCCTGCAGCTCAAACAGACCTCTCACTTGCCCAAGCCCTACCCTCTACTGTACTTCCACTCGAGATGCAGGGCCCAGGGCCCATGCATAGCCTCAGAGAGGGGACCAGCTGCTCTGCAGGGGGAAGTGCAAGGCCAACCGCTCACAGGAGGGAGCCTGACACCCACAGGTTTGCAGACAGTCTCAGGGACCAAGAGCTGGCCCCCAGCCACCTGGGCCCCGGAGGGGAAGGGAAGGGGATAAAAACTCTGTGTGCCCCACATACCGTTCCTTTCTCGAACTTGTTGGTACGGTTCTCTGACTTGCCAAGGTACCGCTCCCCGGTGTCCCCCAGGTCTCCAAAGATGGTGATGTAGACCTTAGCGTCCGTCCCTGCCCCAGGAATGTTTCCTGTGAAGATCTGCACCGAGTACAGCACAACTGGGCATACAGTTGGACAGATAGACAAAGGGAAGAAAAGAATGGCATTGGCTTTAGGATTGAAGAAACTGGATTTATAGAAGGTATTAAGCTTCTGGCCCAGGTCTCAAGGAGGCATTAGTCTCCTCCTTTTATTTGTTCCACCATGAACATTCTGCTACAAATCTGCAAAGACTCACCAGTGAGAAGTTTGCCCATCCGATCTGGACACAGGTGGCCCCTAAGACCGAGAGGACGGAGGCTTCTCCCAGCAGCCCTCACACCATCCACCCATCCAGTTGTCTGAGCTTCCGGGGGGTGGGGGGTGAGGGGAAGGTGCAGGACACCGCCTGACGTGCGTGTGTGCTGTGGTTGCTAAATGTGCATGCACTGACTCGCCAACAATAACATGCCTACCCGGGGCCCCTGGGTGGCTCAGTCAGTTGAGCGTCCGACTCTTGATCTCCACTCAGGTCATGATCTCATGGTTGGTGAGTTCAAGTCCCGAGTTGGGCTCTGCGCTGACAGCAGAGTCTGCTTGGGATTCTCTCTCTCTCTCTCTCTCTCTGTGCCTCCCCTGCTCTCATTCTTTCTCTCTCAAAATAAATACACATTAAAAAAATAATATGCCTTCCCACTTGAGGGTGACTAGTATCCATGCCAATTCCTTTCAAATGGTTTTTAGAAAAAAATCAAATGTTTTTGAGACTACAGATTTCCCGTAGCATCCATTTCCTGATTTTTAAAAAATGTTTATTTATTTGGGCTGAAATCAAGAGTCAGACACTTAACCAACTGAACCACCCAGCTGCTCCATTTCTCTATTTGCCTTTATTCTCCAACTCCCTGCCATCCAGCACCTGTCCCAGTGACTGTCACCCTCTTCTTCAGCTCCCATGGTCTGTGGGAAGGGCTTGATAAATACTGGTGTGACAGTTATTAAAAATTACTAATGAAAATAAAAACAAATGCTATCTTGTCTTTATTTTGCTGCTGTGGGCTCATTGAGGAAGAATAAAATACCTCTTTCTCCAACTTCCACCCCTAGGGGAAAGGCAAGATGTACATTTTTATGTGGCTAAGAATTTTGTCCCCTCTGTCCTAAAAGCTTTAGAGTTTCAGGCCAAGGAAGAAGGGACTGAGCTGGATTATCCCCAAGGGGAGGGATGGAGATTGTAGCTTTGAGGTGAAGGGAAGAAGTGGCCAGCCTGGAGGTAGGTTGGTTTCCCTAGCCTGTGTGGGGGTGAGGGTTTGGGAGTCCCCTTGGGGGCAGAAACCCCTCATCTGTACACAGAGCTCCTACAGGAAGATGGCTGAGGGGTTATCTGGGAGCACGAACCTCTCATGGCCAAAGAGAGGGTCTCATGATGAAGCCAAAGTGTTTCTGGCCACATAGAGAAACGCCACCTGCATGTCTGCAGAGAACCAGCAGCAACTGTCACCGTGTGTTGGGGGGACATAGGTATCGGTGGTGCCCACGATGGACTAAAGGCCAGGCCCCTCCTGTGAGGCTTGGGATTCTTATGAAACCGAAAAAGAGGGATTCCCCCTCCCTGCAGTGACTGAGATGGACTTTCTCACCAACTCCTGCAAGTGGGCTCAGACTACATTTAATTAAATCAAGCAAAGGAAGATGACGTGAGTTACTCATACCCGTGTATGGAACACGTTTGCGCCCACAGCACGGTTCCTATTATTCTCCTCTTTTCTCCCTTGGACTCTGCAGCATCATTCTCTCCTGTTCTCCATCTGCCTCTCTGGTCGCTCCTTCTGGAGCAGCTTTCCGGGTTCCTGACCTTCTTCCTGCCCCCCAGATGCCTGGTTCTGTCCGCTTCTCTCAGCTCCCCTCCTGCACGCTCTGGGTATTGACTCCTGTGAGTGCCCCGAGCCTGTGTCCCCAATCCTGTTCTCTCCTGTGCTCTGGGTCTACAGCCCTGTCACCTGGGGGACACGTCCACCTTGACTAGATGTCCCAAACTCACATGCAAACCTGAAGTCCGCCCGCTCCCGCAAGCCCCTTTTCCAAAGCTTCTCCCCAGCCCAGCGCTCTGCTCTGCTGTGAGCACAGCTCCCAAGGGCCTGCCCCCTCGGGCTGGGGTTGGGGGGGGGGACCGGGACCAGTCCTACTGCTCCCCCCTCCCCCGGCCCCCACCTTGCTCAGCTCAGTACGCTGTCAGCATTTCATGTGCTGCATGAATAAATGAGATCTGCTCTTTGGTGTTGGAGAGCCAACATTACCCAAGTCTGTCTGGCTGACACTGACACGAGGTCATATTAGGAATCTGGTCACAGTTTAGACGCAACAATCGACTGTCCTTCCCTTCGTGTTTTCTCCCCGTTCGCTTCCCGGCAGCCGCGCACTCAGCCCCGCTCCACACCGAGGCAGGACCTTTGCCGGGAGTCCTTGTCCCACAGCGGGGCGCTGTGTCACTGGGAGCTGTGGACGGATGGCCGTCCCTCTCCCCCCCTCCACCCCCAATGCTCTTTCCAGTCCTTGGGGAAAGGAGCACTGATTCGGCTTCTGGGTGCTGAGCAATGCAGTTGTGCAGTCAAAACCGGCTATTTCTGGATCCTCCTCCCTCCCTCGTCCCGCCCAAGCCACACAGCTCTCGGTGGAAAGATGTTTCCCTAGAAACATCGCCAGGCACAGAGTGGGTTTGTGGCATGTTATTAATACCGAACAGCCCAAGTGTGCCGCTGGGACGGCTTTCCAGGGCGTCCTCTGGGACCCAAGGAGAAAAGGGAATTTTCCTCCAGATTTAATAGCAAAGGGATTTGGGTAGGGAAAGGCACATTACGGAGGCAGCGCTTGTTTTTATCTCTAACCGAGTGGCAACTGAGATCAAAGGAAACGTTAGAGCTATAGCTGGTTTACATCTCCCAGGTTCCACATGGGGCCAGCAATCTTGGATTTTAGTCCAGTTTTTTCCAAGAAGGGATGTAAGGCAACAAATGTGAGCTGGGTTTCCAAGCCCTCAGGGCCTCTCTGATCCGTCCAGACCACCCTCTGGGGAGCCCCTGGTATTCGTTTGGTCACCAGTGGCAGAAAGCCTGTTTTTGGCAAGTGAGTTTGATTTTTGATACAGCTAACGGTTATTTAGGGCTGACTGAATAACCTGGGGATTGACAGGACAATGGCATTGCTGGTCAAAAAAAGAGGTGTGACACTGCCTGTCGTCCAGGAGGAATGCGTGCCTGTGCGTGCGTGTGCTCACACACTCACTCACACACACACGCACACATGCAGTCCAGGATGCTTCTGATTCATACGCATCCTGTGGGAGCAGAGAGGACCAAGCCTTGCAGAGGAGTAGCTGTGTAGACGGGGAGGAGGGAGGCCACAAGGATCAGGAGAATCCAGGCACAGAACACACGGGGGATGCCGTGTCACAGCCAGGCCAGGGAAGGACATGCAGTGAGGCAGCCGGGACCCTGAAGAAGAGCCTCCTGCCATGTATCCGCTCTGTGAACTTGGGCAGGTCAGGCAGTCTCTGTGGGCCTCATGTGCCCTCTCTACGGAGTGGAGATGAAAACAGACCCTGCCTCCTGCGATGCAAAGACTCGGCCTGGCCCGGGACACGTGCCCTCCATGAAGGGCTGCTGCCGCCCGTGAGGAGGGTGCCGCTCTTACTGTCTAGAGGTTCCTCCACTTCCTTGTACACCTGCCTCAAGGACCCATCTCTCATGTATTTCTCAGTGAAGATGTCATAAGGAACCAGTTCTCGAATGGTCTTCTTGTCATCCTCCGACGTGGCAAGCCATCGATCACAAGGGAAAGTCAAGGTCTCTGTGCCCTGGGTTGAGGAGGCAAGAGGAAAATGAGCCCTTCCTGTGGAACCTTCTGACTTCAGTGGTTCATCAGCATGTCAACACCATGGGGACCAAGGACAAGGGTCATGGAGCCCCACAGATAATGGAAAAGCCACCAGGGGAGGCCGGCAGATCCAGTCTTACTTAAAGACTTCAACAGCCACATCAGGGGTTTGCTCTTGAAGGTGGGGTTCCCAGGGTAACTTAAAAATAGGCACCAGAACCCCCCCCCACAGCCTCAGGTTCAGTGGGTAAGGGGAGGGGCTCTGTATTTTTAAATTGCCCTCAGGTCACCCGACCACAGCCACAATCGAAACCTGCCTTCCACATTTAGAATCGTGTGGCTTCAGGACGTTTGCCCAGTTGTTCTCATGGATTTCTTTCTGTGAGTTGACCTTGAGCAGGAGGAAGGGCATACTCGGTCACTCACCAGTAATGTGGCCCCGGGGGTGGGGCACAGAGACAGGGCTGCCCAGACTCTCCTCCTTGACCCTTAAGCCAGGTGCTAAAAGATTCTGCCCTGGACCTGAGCTGCTTCCTGCACTCTGAGTGAACTGGGTGAACTGTCCTCTGATTTTACTTCGACTTAATAAGGCTGCAGGTTCTTGTCCAGAATCCACCTGCATCTCCTCCGGAAAGGGGCAGAGGAAACAGCAGCACAGATCAGCCAGAAACTCACATCTTTATCCGGGAGGAGCCTGCGGATGTCCACGTGGGAGCAGTGCCACCCAGGATTTATGCCCGTGTTGTCGTGGCCAATCCGAATTTTCTCAATGATTTCCCCGACGTCCTCTAACTGTGGAAAGGAGAAAATGCACCACGTGTAGCTGAACAGTTCAGGAAAGTAAAGCTCAGCGACATCCTGTCTCTCCGGGGCATCCACTCTTGAGTCCCTTTGAGCCTCCAGGGGCCCCTTTCTCCCAGTACAGCCCCGCTGTCCAGCCTGGCCAGCCCCCACTCTCCCCTCCACACGCCATGCTCAGGCTTCCCTTCCTCTCTCCCCACTTGAAATCAGCCTAGATTCCAGAACTCAGTTCCATCAACCTTTGGGAGGCTGTCCCCCTTTTCATGGTGGAGCTCACCTCTCTGTCTTCCATTATTTACCATTGTGCAGCTCATTCCCTGCTTGAGAACTGATTTGGGTATCAAGAGGAATTCCGGTTCTGCCGATGCCCTGTCTTGGCAGCCTGACCTTCTCCTTGGCCCCTAAGGGCCACCCCCCCCATCTCCAACCACTCCTCTTCTATATCCCTCAAATTCTTGTCCTTCGAACTTGATGTTCTCTTGCCACAGGACCTTTGCACAGGCTCTTCGTGCCCTTCCACTTTCCTCTTCTTTACCTAAACCTCAACCTCATCATTCATGTCTCAGATCAAGGATCGCTTCCTCAGGGAAGCCCCCTGACCCCCTCAAGAGAGTCAAATCTCTTCATGAGAGCCTCTTATAAAAGCATCTGATAGCACCTCTCCCCTGTACTTCTCACAGTCAGAAGTTTGCCTTCATTTGTGTAATATCCTCTTCTTTACCACTGAAAACCACAAGGGCAGGCACAGCACCTATCTTTGCCCATCGCTCTATCCCTAAAACCTAGAACAGAGCCTGTGAACCCCGGTACTCAGTATACATTGGCTGAAAGGATGAAAGAATGAGCCGGACAATGTCAGCCGGGTTCTGTCACATGCCATCTTGAAACTTAACCATGACTGTATGGCTGGAAGTCCCCCTGAAGGGAAAAGCTGATGCGTGCGAGCTATAGCCAGTGCCTGCAATTCAGGAGATAGCATCTCTTCTCTCCCCTGCCTGGGGTCTGAGGCACGGGGTGCAGGGGAGGGACACTCATCAGGAATGACCGACCCCCTGATCTTTCCACATCTCTTAAGGAGGCAGCGAGGTGGCCAGACACGCGGTGAGGGGGTGTGTGTGCTGACTGAGTGTCTTCAAAGCCACGTTGTGGAGCTGGCCGCCTGGCCGGCACCACCAAGGCCTCAGTGCTAGGAGACAGCAAGTCAGCTCTGGGGCAGGTGAGGACCCTTGATGAGGGAATGGCATCTGAATGACAGATTAAGTCAGTCCTCAAATGCAAATAGCCTCATGCGGAAGTGACCTCTGAACAAAAGGGAACAGCTTCCAACCACTGGCTTCCTTCTTCCCCACACACCCACCCACAGCTGGCAGCCAACGGTAGGCCCATCAGCACTGCTTGGGGGACCCACCGCACTCGCAGCCCCCTCATCCTTTCCAATTGTGGCCATGGCGCTGCCACCTACCACCTATATAATCTGAGGCAGGGCACTTGACCTTCCAGGCCCCAACTTTCTTCTTTATAAAATGGGGGACAGTAATGTCTTACTCAGCTGAAGGCAGAGGCATGGCTGGGGCAACCTCCTGAGGTCACTTCTAGGTCTAAGATCACAGCAATCATTCCGTCAGCTTGGTTCTCCTTCCAAGTGACCAGCAGGGCACCACACTGCTGGGCACTGTGTGAGTCCACAAGGGCGCTACCGCGGAGGTGGGTTCTGCCGTCCTGCCCCCTGCCTCCTTCCGGCCGGCTCACCCTCACTTCACCCTGAGTGCTGTCCCCTGTGAGCCCCTGAGGGGCATTCTGATCACTGAACAGACTGGTGACTTCAGGCTGACATTCGTGCTCTGGGCATTTTATAACAAGGGAAGATACAGAAGCTGTGGGAGGAAGTCCTGGGCCACAGAATGACCACTTGAGGACACTGAGCTGTCAAATGCATTGGGCAGTGGATTCACTGCCCCTCCCTCTGTCCTGGGGCCTCTTTTCCTCTTCCCTCTATCCCATCTCTGAGGTTCCAGACATGTGGACCTTGGCTTCAATGGTACTTTTGGAACCTTAATCATCCATCCAGTCAGTCAGGGATGCTACATCAAGGTGGCCGTCTTAGCTGTGACCCTCAGGGAGCAAGAAGGCCTTCAGCAGAATGCGAGCCATGGATGATGGGCCTCTGGGATAGACTCGGAATCAGAAGAAACCCTAGTATCCTCCAAAGAGGTGGAAGAGTTCAGCAGAGAAGGTTCTGGAATTGAACCGCTGGAGTTCAAATCTTGGCTCTGCCCTTTGTTAATCAGGACACCCTGAGCAAGTTTCTTACCCTTCCCATGCAGAGATCATCATACTAGCAACTCTTGGAATGCCAATGAGGATTCCATGAGCTGATGCAGTCAAAGTGCTCAGAATGGGGCTGGCACAAGGCACGTGCTCAATAAATTCTAGTTATTACTGCTATTTTTTCAGCCACTCCCCATGTCTTAGGACAAAGCCACAGAGAGAGGGAGAGGCTTGCTCATGAGTTTGCATCTGAGCCAGAGCCAGAACCAGAGTCCAGGGCTGTGTGCTTACGACCTAGTGCTCTACGTCCTACCTGAAGATCAGTCAGAAAAGAGACACGGAGAGACAGAGGCACAGCTTTTTTATGTGTTTCCACACTCTCACACTCCCCCAACAGCCAGATAGATTTGAAAAGAAGAAAGAAAAAAGACAGCAACAAATTACTGGCAAATTACAGCTGCTGTTAGTGGGCATTCCATTGATAAAATGCCATGGAAGTCATGCCCGTGTGATCACAGCCCAACCACTGATGGCGTCAGGGTTGGATGACTCAGTACCGCCATCTTGGATGGCTGAGCTGCCATTCTGTGAGGATAAATGAATCACCCTCGAATTTCCTTTGTTAAAGACTCCACCAAGGTGGTGACCTTTCCACAAGTGCTGACTCTTCCCAGTGAAGGTGGAGAGGGAGCGGGGCGTCCCTCAGGGCAGACACTGGCCAGGGAAGGAGGATGGGGCTCTGGACTTTGATTCCCATCAGAAGATAAGGGGCATTTCTGCAAATGTCCCCACTACCTGGAAAGTCCAATCTCATGAGATGCCTAGCTCTTCTCCTTCAGAGCTGTCCCTTCTAAGTCTTGTTTCAGCTGGTCCTCTATCCATCATGTCATTCTCCTTCTGTCCCTCCCACCAAATCACATGCTGTGTTTATTTCCAGCTCTGGCCCTGGGCCGTGATGTTCCCCTTGCTAGGAATGCCTCCCCTTCTTGTCTCTCCTTTGCATTCTCGATCAGTCCCGCATTTGTCCTCATCACCATGCGCTGGCGTCCTGCAGGGCCTAAGAGCACGTATTCTGAGCCAGTACTCCTGGGTTTGAATCCTGCTTCCAGTATACCCTACCTGTGTGAATTTATGTAAGCTACTCCACTCTCTATCTCAGTTTCCCCATTTTTACACAGTGATAATAATAGCACAGAGCTGCTGCCAGGGCTAAGTGAGTTAACAGATAAAGCCCTGTGACAGTGTTCTCTTACCCACAAGATCAGTTATTCTCTCTTGTTGGCCTTGTGTGGGGGTCTGGGTTTCTCCAGCTGGACTGCAAGCCCCTTGCAGGCAGAGTCTGCCCCACCCCCTTCCTCTGCCTCTCCCACCCAACCTAGCACACAGCGGAGAGCACAGAGGAGGCACTGAAGGGCACAGGATGCCAAGGTGCTGTGACCGATGCCTACAGTAGACAGGGAACGAGCAACCCCCCAGCCCAGAAGGGCAGCTGGGGAACATTTGGGGTGTCTGGAAGCCAAGCTCTCTACACAGATACATGTGTGTTATCGCTAGCATCGGAGGTGGCCCCAGTGGAACTGGGATTGTGTCTCTATTTCCTTAAACCTTGTCCACTCACTGTCGCCTTAGATCCTGACACTAGTCCGGGTGGGGCAGGGTGAGGTGCCAGTCCCCCTGGGTTATTCAGATGTGCTGAGTAAGGCCCAGCGAGGCTGGGTGAACTGCCTGGCCTCTTCACCACCAGCAGCCCGGTAGGGTGCCTCCGCCCCCTCTTCTGGTGCCACCCCCTGCTTCTCAGCCCCAGCCCTCCCCACTCTCCCACCCCCCCTCCGGCAGCCCACAAAGCCCAGGCACCTCCATAATGAAGCGGGAGGCCGACTTCCTCTCAAAGAACAGCTTCTGCTCCCTCTTATTTGTGCACAGGTACTTCTGCTGGGTGCACACAGCATCGCAGCCATAGATGACGATGAAGATGTTGGCGTCCGTCCCGGCAGCAAAGACATCGCTGGTGTAGAGGATGATCTCGTAAGGGACAACTGAGGATGATGGATAGAGGGTGAAGTCAGAGGGGAGGCGAGAACAGAAAACAAATGTGGGCAAGATCAAGTTCTTCATCGGCACCATGGCCCCAGTCCCCAACACGGGGAGCTGCAGCCCAGGGACCTAGACCTTCATGTGGTTGCTTAGCAACCACAGGTACAGGGGGAGGGGGGAGGCAGTGTCATGTCACACTTACTGCCCACAGACAGCCCCAGTCACCTCAGATTAGGGTCTCTGTGACTCTCACATCACAGAGCTGGTACAACAGTTTGGCTGAAAGCACAGACTATCCTGACTATCTGTGTGACCTGGGCAAGTCACTTAGGAGTCTCAGTTTCCTCTTCTGTGAAGTGTCCACCATGGTCCTTAGCTGTAGACACTATAAACAGGAGGATTATATTTCAGGGGGCAATGGACCAATCAGATCAGCGGTTTACAGGGTGAGAATCCTTTCTCTTCTCACCCTCACTTGATCCACACTGGCTTGAGCTCCTAACACATCCATAATGCACCTGGCCCTTGCTGGGTTGGATGCAGGGTGGGGGTGGGGGACCTTGTGTACTCCTTAAAAAAGACCTATCAGTGTTGTTGGCAAGCAGCTTCCCGAAAGGCACTTACCAGAGGGGTAGAGACCAGCATTGCCCAGTGTGTGGGCCACAGACTCTTCACCTCAGAAACTCTTTGGCGTGCTTATTATACACTCAGATCCCCAACCTTACTTCAGATTCTCTATGGGATGGGTCTAGTGATCTAAATATTTAACTCAGACTTTACACTGTAGTTTGATACCTATCCTTCTCAAGCTGTTCCAAAAAACAGAAATGGAAGGAAAACTTCCAGACTCATTCTATGCAGCCAGCATTATTCCCAAACCAGACAGAGACCCCACAAAAAAGGAGAATTACAGGCCAATATCCCCGATAAACATGCATGAGACCAGTAGTTTAAAAGTAGTTTGTTAACTACAGATTGAGATCCATTAGCAGGTTATAGAATAAAATTTAGTGGGTAGGCACCAGTATTTTAAAAAATATATGGAACTGAATAAAAAATATCATTGGACATCTCACAGTGAGGCTAAATTTGTGACACTTATTTGTCTCAGATGCATATAAATGTATCTTTACTTACTCTAAGTCACAGTAATAAAAAATATATATGGAAAACCCAGAGAAACAGTTTAAGTGGAAATCTACCCTATTCTATGGTCTTGACCTCGAAAGGAATCACATCAAAAGTCACCTTCTCCCAGGTGGCCCCAACCTTCTCCAAATTTGCTCCAAAGCCAGTGAATTTTCTTTTCATTTAGTACGATGGTTACTCTGCTGTAGAACTGGGACACTTGTATTAATGGTAAGTGTCGTTTGTGGAGTACTTGCCAGGTGCCAGACTCTGTACTAGGCATTCTACCTTCCTCATCTCCATAGCCTTGACAATGACCTCTGGAGGAGGTATCATTGTACTTTATTTTATAGATGAGAAAAACGAGGCTCATACAGGTAAGGTAACTTGCCCCAGATCATAGGGCTGGTCAGAGGTGGAACTCCAAGGTGAACCCAGGCTTGTCTGACCCCTAAATCCTGTGTGGTCAACCTTTAAGGGTGCTATTGTCATGAACTGGAGGTGAGTATTGCTCCCTACCTACAAGTCACAGGGCCTATGACCTATGGGGGTGATTGCCATTCCCACAATGGCCGGAACAGGGTGCTCACCAAAGTTAAGGGAAACGGCATCAGCAATAATGGAGGCAACTTCCCGAGTCCTCTTGAGGGTATCTCCCTGGTCTAAGGCCTAGGCGGCCTTGAGCAGAGAAGACTACAATGGACTTGAGCTTTCCTGAGACTATCTGGCAGCGGGAAAAGCCCTAAAAATATCTGGACAGGAACAGCCCACCTTCAGCCCTCATCCCTAGGCCCCGGGGTCGGATTTGCTTCCTGATTTCCAGTTCTGCCTCTGGATTGAGGAGCTGTGTGTCCTTGGGCAAATGGGTGTATATCTCTGGGCCCTTTTCTTTGTCTGTAAAATGAGAGGGTTTCAAACAGAATCTGTGGCTTTCAGACTGTTTAACCGAATTTAATTTTCAATGGAAAATTTTGAGGGAGTTCCTAAAAATACATTTAGGAACTCAGGTGCCTGGGTGGCTCAGTTGGTTAAGTGTCCAACTTTAGCTCAGGTCATGATTTCACAGCCTGTGAGTTTGAGCCCTGTTTTGGGCTCTGTGCCGACAGCTCAGAGCCGGGAGCCTGCTTTGGACTCTGTGTCTCCCTCTCTCTCTGTCCCTCCTCCACTCATGCTCTCTTTTGTTTCTCAAAAAATAAGTAACCATTAAAAAATTTTAAACAATACATTTGGGAAGAATGCTCTGAAAAAACTTAACTTTTTAAAGCTGAGGAGTGGCTCTGGACAGCATGAATTGGGAACTGTTCCCTCTCATCCTTTCCCCTCCTCCACCAGCTGCCCTGAGACACCCCCTTCAATACCAGCAATCCCCAGAACACAGGCATAAGGCTAAGGTGCCCCCCCAGCCTTAAAGTGGCATGATTCTGACATTCAGGGCTCCATGCTGTATGGAGCCTGTAAGTTCAGACCGTCACAATGGCCCCCTTGCTAACTGCCACATCTCTACTGTGTGGGCAGCACGTTTCTGTCGGCCTGGAAGCAGGGCCATCTTGCTGTGTCCCGGTTTCACGTGTACTGGGCCGCCTTGACGAACTGCCAAATCTAGTTCTAAGCCTTCTAGGCCCCTGAGAATGACAACTGGCCATCCTGGGACTGCAGCTCCCCAGCCCTGGAAGCTCCCTGGCTTTGTGCCCTCGAGGCTTTTCCCAAACAAGGAAATAGGTTCTGAGCAACAGACCCTCCTCTTGTGCACCTACTTGGGGAGAGGGACACTTTGAGGCTGTTCTCCAGTCAGAAAGGCAAGCCTCTCCTTCAGTGTGTGTGTGTGTGTGTGTGTGTGTGAATGTGAGTCTAGGACAAAGGGCAAACGGGCTTGCTTTAGTATCAGGCTAGAGCTGAATATATTCAAGGTCAGGTCATGCAAATTCAGGCCTGTGTGAGGGCACGGAGGGAGAAACAGCTACTTCTGTCTTGAAGTGTCTCACCCAGTATGCTGCCAGCTCTGTGTACATCTGTCAGGTCAGTGTGTCTGTCCTAGACTGTAGGCAACTCCTGGAGGCAGCGTCTACAACCAGGGTTTGCTTTGTATATGCAGAGATTTTACTAGAGGGAAATGTCACTTTGTTTCAGCCTTTGGACCAGAAAATATCTTGATGGATCCGGTCTTTTCCAGTTTAATTGCTTTAGGAAAAAAAAAATTCATCACTGATTCATCCCATGTAATTATGAGCTGTTTGGTGGAAGTTGTTTGGTATAGCTAATTATTTGGTTAGGAAAAAAATTATATTCTCTGGGGGTTTGGTTCTGATTTTAGCACATTTAAACAGATTTTTATAGTTTGGTTGATTTCAGTTTGATTCTCAGTTCCTAGTATGTCCCTACAGGTAAACAAACATATAATACATACTTTCTGACAACTCGGGAAAGAAAGTGTCAAAACTTCACCAATTGTTCCCTTTCCTCCCCTCCTTTACTGGTGAAAAGAACTACATTTATCATCTTTTCAAGTTCTCCACCCCCCACCCCCAATCAGGATAAAATCTTACAGTGGTGATTTCTTGGTCACGTTACTAACTGGACTGAACACCGGTGACGGGGCCCATGTGACTTCTCACAGTTAGACTTTTGTCTTCCCTTCGGGGGGTCTTATGACCATTATGTATTATTATCTCTATTTTGCAGACGAGGAAAAGGCCCCAGAGAGGTCAGGCTCTCTGCTTGTTGGCACCAGCTGGCTTGGGCCCACTGGATCCAGGGCACTGCCCACAGCCCACACGAAGCCTAGAGAGCTGGGGGTGGGGGGTGGGGTGGGGAGGAGGCACGCCTGGCCCCGGGGCAGGGCTGGAGGAGGGGCTGGGACCAAGATGGGGTAGTGGGTGATGGGGCCTGGGAGGAGGGCCAGGCTTGCCGCGCACAGTCCCTACACGGTGTGTACAGCCTCGTCTGAAGCTCCGCGTGGAAGAGGTCCCTGACGATGGCACCGTCGTCTTCATTCTTCGCCAGCCAGCGGCCACAGGGGAATGTCATGCACTTTCCGAGAGACGGGGCGTCCACCTCTACCCAGTCCACAAACCAGCCTGGAGCCTTGCCTGAAGGGAAGGAGACAGAACCCAAGGAGCTCTACACAGACAGCTTACTGTGGGCAACCACAGTGACTCCCAACGTGCTTCCCGGCCCTGTGGCCGACGTCCACAGCTGCACGGAGCCCATGCCGTTCCTTCCCCTGGGAGCACTGCTAAATAACTCCTGTTCAAATGAGCACCCGGCTGAAGCTGACACTCCAGGCTGCTGTCAGGGAAATTAACAAGAGCGAATGAGCCTGCAGAAGAGGTGACAGGAGATGACAGCAAGCACACCGTCCAGGGTGGAAGGCACTCTAAATAGGGAGCTCGGAGATGCCAGAGAGAGCTCGTGTTAACGGGGATATCATAATTTCACCCAGCGACAAGGATGACACTCCAAGCTCTCTGGCCTTTGGTCTTGGAGGATTTCAGGAGGGTCTTTCCTGTCAGTTTGTGGTGCATGAAGGGAAGGCAAGTCTGTGAAGGATGGAGGGTCTTCCCTGGAAAAATGAGTGATTAGGTTTAAAGAAGGAAATGGGAGCCGAGCAGAGAGCCTGTCTCTCCATCCCAGGGTCTAGGAGGCCAGCCTCCTTCCCTAGCCTTAAAACACTTAAGGGCCAAGAACACAAGTCCTACTTTACTAAGAGAGAACAAACCTTGTCTGGCTGGAGTGTCAGAGGGGTTCTGGGAAGAACTAACTAGATCCATGGTTCTCAAGGTGGAGTCCCCAGACCAACAGCCTCGTGTGTGAGAAACAGAAATGCTCAGTCCCCCGCCCCCACTGCCCCAGACCTACTGAGTCAACACCTGTGTGGACGGGGCCCAGAAATCTGTGTTTAACAACCCCCCCCAAGGTGGTTCTGTTGCTCTCTCAAGTCAGAGAGCCACTGAGCAAGACTGGGGATCCTCAAATGTGGCTGCACAGTGAAACTACTCAGGGCAGGGGTTTGGGGAAATCACTGGTGTCCGGGCCCCAGCCCAGGCCAATGAGACTGGAATCTTCTGCATGCAGCTAGGGCCCAATGGGTTGAAGGGTTCGAGGAAGTCGTGTCATCATGGAAGGCAGGTGACATTCAAGTGTCCTGCATATTCGTCCCCAGCCACACAGGGACCTGTCTGTGCTCCTTGCATTCTTAGCAGAAAACAGAGGGGGAAGGAAGTCAGACCTGTGTTGTCATGGCCAATCCTGACTTTCCACAGGTCTCCCAGGTCCAGGGTCTCCACGGTGAAGATTTCGATGCTGTCCCTCTCAAACTTGTCACTGTTGGTCTTGGAGGATTTCAGGAGGGTCATTCCTGCCAACCAAATGGCCCCCATGTGACTGGTTGGACCTGAGACCTTCAAACGAGTCTGACTACCCCTTTTAGTCCCTCCTCATAATGACCAAATTCTTGTAACTCTCATAAAATTTGCAGCGTGCAATTACTGTCCACCAGGCACCTTTGCACATTTAGCAATTTTTTGGACGTGCGTGTGGCCTTTAATTGAGCTTTGTAATAAGCCTTCAAGGTGTGTACTTTTATTTCCAGTTTGTATCTAAAGAAAAGGAGACACACCAAGAGGGGAAGTCCTTATTCAAGTCCATCCAGGAGAAAGCGGTGGGGTCCTAAATCAGTGTAGACTCTGCTTCCACATCCCTCACTTGCTCCACATGGGGAGGAAGCCAGGGAAAAAACCACCCTCCCCATGCTCCCTGGGGTCTCAGGGGCACCTGAACAGAAGGAGAAAGCTGGGGGGTGCCTGGGTGGCTCCGTCGGTTAAGCGTCTGACCTCAGCTTAGGTCATGATTTCACAGTTTGTGAGTTCGAGCCCTGCGTCAGGCTCTGTGCTGACAGCTCAGAGCCTGGAGTCGGCTTCAGATTCTGTGTCTCCCTCTCTCTCTGACCCTCCGCTGCTCATGCTGTCTCTACCTCTCTATCAAAAATAAATAAAACATTAAAAAATTTAAAAAAAAAAAAGGAGAAATGTGGCAGGAGTCACAGAGAAGAGACCAGTTACTGTTTGGACTGGGAGGTCCTTCATTATGGTTTTGATGACTTCAGGAAGAACACGGGAAATGGCAAAAAAAAGTTTCAGAAAGGCCTGGAAAATGAATGACCACAGGATCAGGCGCCATTTCCTAAGGCGAGGACATTGAAGGGAAGAGGATTCATATGGCTTCCAAACAGTTCTAAGGTGGTAGACAGAAGAATAAAGACAGGAGAGGGGATGGGGGCTCTCTGCCCTCTGGTGCACAGTAGGGCAACTTAGTTAGATTTAGGAAGTCTCTCTAAAAGAACCAGTGTTTACAATCCAGGTAGACAAGTCACCTTACATGGAGATTTTTAAGAAAAAGGGAAATGCTTTCCTCCAACAATGCTAGTTGTGTGCCATCTGTTAGAGTGTGGGGCATGCAAGAATACACGACAGGGAAAGGTCGGTCTCCTCAATAAGCAGTGCTGAGAAAACTGGAAATCTCCATATAAAGTAATTAATGTGGACCCTTATCTTTCATTGTGCACAAAAATCAACTCAAAATGGATGCAGATTTAAACACAAGACCTGAAACTGTAAAATTCCTAGAAGAAAACATAGGGGGAAAGCTTTGTGACATTGGTCTTGGTAATGATTTCAGGGATATGACACCAAAAGCACAGGCAACAAAAACTAAAGTAAACAAGTGGAGGGGATGCCTGGTGGCTCAGTTGGTTAAACGTTTGACTTTGGCTTAGGTCATTATCTCAGAGTTCATGGGTTTGAGCCCCGTGTCTGGCTCTGTGCTGACAGCTTGGAGCCTGGAGCCTGCTTTGGATTCTGTGTCTCCCTCTCTCTGCCCCTCCGCTGCTCATGCTCACTCTTGCTCTCTCTCTCTCTCTCAAAACTAAACATTAAAAATTTTTTAAAAAATAAGTAGGATTGCATCAAACTAAAAAATTTATGCACAGCAAGGGAAATAATCAAAAGAATGAAAAGGCAACAGAATGGGAAAGAATATTTGCAAACCATGTAGCTGATAATGGGTTCATTACCACAATATCCTACAACTCAATAATAAAAAGCTAATAACCCAATTAAAAATGGGCTAAGGCTTAAATAGACATTTCTCCAAAGAAGACATACAAATGGCCAATAGTATATGAACAAGATGTTCATTGTCATTAAACATCAGGGAAATGCAACTCAGAACCACAACCAGATCTCACCACACACCTGTCAGGGTGGCTGCCATCAAAAATGAAAAGACAACAACTTTTGGTGAGGATGTGAAGAAACTGAAACCCTTGTACACAGTTGGTGGGAATGCAAAATGGTGTAGTTGCTATGGAAAATAGTATGAAAGTTCCTTAAACAATTAAAAATAGAACTACCATAAGACCCAGCAATCCCACTTTTGGGTATATATTCAAAAGAATTGAAATCAGGATCTTGAAAAGATCTTAGCCCTCCCATTTCACTGCAGCACTATTCACAATAGCTGAGATGTGGGAAATCCCTACATGTCCATTAACTGATGAACAGATAGAAAAAATGTGATCTATATATGCATATAATGGAACACTCTTTGGCCTTAAGAGACAAGGAAATTCTCCAGTCTGCAACAATGTGGATGATCCTTTAGGGCATTACACTGAGCAAAATAAGCCAGACACAGAAGGACAGCTATAGCACGATTCCACTTATACGAAGTATCCAAAATAGTTAAATTCATAAAATCAAAGGCTGGAATGGTGGTTCCCAGGAGCTGGGGAGAGGAGAGGATGGGGAGTTATTAATCATCAAGCATACTTTCCATTTAGTAAGATTAAGGAGCTCCAGAGGTCTGCTGTACAGTCCATACTTACAGTCAACAGTGATGCATTATACATTTCAAATTTGAGAGGATAGAGCACATGTTAAGTGTTTTCCCACAATAAAATAAAGTAAAACAATACAAGGGAATTCTTAAGTATTGTTTTTAAAAGAGAAAGACAGAAGCATGACCAGGATTTCCTTGGAAAGTTCTGTTGAACCCTAGTCTCTCTGGGGAGGAATGTGGGTGAGCCTCGGCCTTGCACTACGTTCTTACCAGTGTTGTCTTGCGTGCCAAAGAGCGTGATGAAGACATTGGCATCTGTTCCTGCATTCTTCTTGTCCCCAGTCTTTACGGTCACTGAGAATGTGGTAGATTTGTCTGCCAGGAGAGGAGTGTGGAGAAGTAAGTGGTAGACTGCCCCTCCCGTAGAGGGAGGAGGGCGAAAACATACTGAGTACATTTCTACATTCATGTGGGCCATTTCTAGGAATTGCTTTACTTGTAGCGTGTGTTGTCCTGCAGTTGCCTGTAGTCTGGAAACTTCCTCGAGGCAGAGATGAGGTCCCCCCACCTCCAGCTCACACAGGAAGCTCTCAATTAAACTGTAGGATGCTTAGGGGAGACTTGGGGTGACTGAGAGTCAGAGGCTCATCAGCCAGGAGCCTGGTTTGACTCCTCCACGTTGGGAAGTTTTAGGGATGTAAATTTCAAGGAAGGGAAGCATTCTAGAATTCTTGAAAGTTCTTGCTTTCCTTTGACAAAAATGTATTGAGGGGATTTATGATGTGCCTGCAGGGGAGAATACAAAACTAAATCAGAGGAGGCTACAACCTATTCTAATTCTATTCTATTCTATTCTATTCTATTCTATTCTATTCTATTCTATATTCCATTCTATTCCACTCCATCCCATCTTATCCTATGTTATTTCATTCTATTCCATTCCACTCCATTCCTAATCATAACTCCANAGGGATGTAAATTTCAAGGAAGGGAAGCATTCTAGAATTCTTGAAAGTTCTTGCTTTCCTTTGACAAAAATGTATTGAGGGGATTTATGATGTGCCTGCAGGGGAGAATACAAAACTAAATCACAGGAGGCTACAACCTATTCTAATTCTATTCTATTCTATTCTATTCTATTCTATTCTATTCTATTCTATTCTATTCTATATTCCATTCTATTCCATTCTATTCCACTCCATCCCATCTTATCCTATGCTATTTCATTCTATTCCATTCCACTCCATTCCTAATCATAACTCCGTGCCTAGCCATATACTTTATACCTAGCCTTATGCTAGGCGTGTGGGAGTATGTCTCCTCATCTCCCCATTCTTCACCTCCCTGCCATGGAGGAACAAGAGCAGTACAGACACTCTGCCAGAGGAGGGGAACACGGAGACCGAGGGTGGGGGAGGGGCAGAGGGAGGGAGGCTGGAGGGAAGAAACCAGCTCTAGTTTAGGAAACCTTTCTGCTCCAGGGCCAGGTTGTCGAGGGGGTTGTTGTCACCACCTCCTCCACGCTCATCCTCGCTCGGGGGCAGCACATAGGACTCATCCACTGGCAACAGCTCCCGGGACAGCTGGCCGTCATCCTCCTCCACTGCTAGCCAGCGCTGGCACGGAAAGTAGTACCTGTGGGGAGGGGAACGAGGAGGGGTTAGGAACGTCTCTTCGGAAAGGTTTCATTAAAGAGCAGTCCTGGGCTGCAAAATGAGAGGCCCTCAGGGGCCCCAACACTCCCCATCTGCCATGGGCCTCCCTCCTACCCAGCCTGGGGGTCACCCCGTGAGAGTCACTTGCCTGGAGCGGAAAGTAAACATGGGGACATGGTTTCAAGGCACCCTGTTGAAAATGGATGTGTAACAGTTGCCTGGAGCCTATTAAACCTTCTCTCAGGGTCATGTCGGAGGTATCTAGAAGAGCTTCCAGGGTCTCTTCCAGCCTTTTCTAGAATTAATCTGGTAGCCAACACTACTTTAGCAAAGAATATTATACACAGTAGGTGTTCAGTGCCTAATGGTTGAGTAAATGGATTTTAATGGAATGACACCCAACTATGCTTCTGGAAGATACAGGGAGGGTGGCTAAGGAGCTGCCATAGCAGACAGCTGCACCATCTAGGGAAGGGAGGTCCACACTAGACTCCTCAGCGTAGAGGCTGAGCCCAGTTGAAATGCAGATACCTGGACAAAGGGAGTGGGGACCCAGGGATGACGGAGGTGGCAACATGAAGTTAATTAAGGACTCACTTCTGGAGCCATACTGGGTTTGAATCCTGGCTCTGCCACTTAGAGTCATGTGACCTTGAGTAAGTTTCTTTACCTCCCTGTGTTAGAGTTGCCAGATTTAGCCAACAGAATCACAGGGCTCCTAGTTAAATTTGAATTTTCAATAAGCCATGAATAATGTTTTAGCATAAATATGTCCTACCCAATATTTGGGACATACTTATACTAAAACATTACTCACTGCTTCTCTGGAATTCAAATTTAACTGGCCATTCTGTATTTTACCTGGCAATGCTACTCTGTGTTTTAGATTACCATTCTGTAAAATGAAGATCATACTGTTTATGTCAAAGTTGTTATGAGGATTACATGAATTAAACATTTTATTTTATTTTATTGTTTTAAAATTTTTTAATGTTTATTGATTTTTGAGAAGCGGAGAGAGACAAAGCACAAGCAAGGGAGGGGCAGGGAGAGAGGGAGACACAGATTCGGAGGCAGGTTTCAGGCTCTGAGCTATCTGCACAGAGCCTGACGGGGGGCTCGAACCCACAGACCATGAGAGATCACAACCTGAGCCGAAGTCAGACGCTCAATTGACTGAGCCACCCAGGCGCCCCAGAATTAAATATTTAAAAGTGCTGGTAAAAATACTGGGCTCTCAGTTAGAATTTACTAATACTATTGCTGTTGTTACTCTTACTATTGTACTTCCCGTTGTTTCTCTTCTGCCCATGCCTGGGATCTCTGGAGCTTCTGTGCCGGGCAGCTCTCCTTGGGCCCCCAAGATACTAGAACAACTCAGAGGGTTGGTATATGCAGCCCATGTCTACACTGGGGACATTCCACCCAATCTCCACCCCTTCCCACCAGCCTGGATGCTCAAGATACATTCAGGGACCGATCAGGGTCTGGAGAGGAGGAAGCAGTATAGGCTGGAGGTCTCATCCTTGTCAGAGCCCACATTCCTCTATAGATATTATTGCCTCCCAGCGCCAACATGTTAGAGGAGCAGAATCTCAGCCCACAGGCTCATACGGGCTGCAGGGGGATGAGTCTGTGTTCACGGACATGGATTCCAGGGGTGGGAGGAGCTCAACCAAATGCAATATAGACTAAATTGCACTTAAATTAGGGTTTAAGTGAAAAATGTTTATTGTTCCACTTCCCAGTCTTTAAGTTATGAATGGGAAAGTTACGTTTTTTTATTCAACGAATTAACTTATGAATAATAGGCTTTGGCTCTAAATTATGGCCAATTAAAGGAGCCACAGAAATAAAGAAAGGAGTGGGGTTGTGGCAGAGGCGGAGACAAGGAGAGTGGGAAGCTGGAGCAGAACAAGGACAGAGGGAGAGAGAGACACAAAGATAGAGTGGGCGACTCATCCCGGGAGAGAGAAAAAAGTCAGCCAGACCGCAGGGGTACGGCACTAGCCTGCCCACACTGGCCCAGCATGTGTGTACTCTGGAAGCAGAGGTTGGCTTTCCCTGAGCGACTGCTCCAGTGTCCCTGAGGCCCCTGCACTGGGACATTAACGCCCCTCAGTGTGCCCAGAGTGGCAGCACCTCTTCCCATCTCTCTTCTCTGAGCCATCTCCCTGGATGGGCAGAACTGGAGCAGGGGCTGGGACTGGCCTGAGCGCTGGGCCTTCAGTCTCTACCCCATGACGCCAACAAGGACCCACAGAAGGCTTCGCAGAGGATTCCCCTCCCCCTTCCTCCCACAGCAGTAAGTCCTGCTCAAGCAGGTCTCTGGGTGCCAGGGACGGAAGTCGCCAGGGACTCTGAAAGAACAAAGGAGAAGAGCGGCCAGTGGCTGTACCGGCCAGGTGTGGCCACCACCCTGCTTAAAACAAGGCCACTGGAAGGAAAGGGATGGCTTGGGTGAGTGGGAGGTTAAACTGATTATTGGAGCAAATCTTAAGTTTCACTCAAAAGTGAAAAGTGGGGGATGTTGGGTGGCTCAGTTGGTTAAGCAGTTAAGTGTGTGACTTCAGCTCAGGTCATGATCTCATGGGTCATGAGTTTGATCTCTGAATTGGGCTCTGTTCTGACAGCTCGAAGCCTGGAACCTGCTTCAGATTCTGTGTCTCCCCCTCTCTCTGCCCCTTTCCCACTGATGCTCTGTCTCTCTCTCCAAAAATAAATAAACATTAAAAAAAAAAGTAAAAACTAAGAAGACTGCAAAACTTAATGCTGTAAAATGTATGTCATTTGGTATGGACTTCCCCATTTTGTGCACAAGTGCTGGACTGTATCCGGTATGAGTCAGCAGGTGGTACTGGGGCAGGTGGCATGACCACAAGAGCATGGGAACTCGGGAACGCAGGGTTTGTGTCCCTACTCTCCCCCTAGAAAGCTACGTGGCCCCTAGGCCCTGAGTTCTACCACTATGAAGGCTGATAAAATCATCTGTGGGGTCTTTTGTGTCTCAACATTCCAAGGTCCCTGAAAAGTGAGTGGTTCCAGAGAACATCTTGTCAGATGAAGCTCAAGGGGAAAAAGTCCAACAAGCTTTTTGTTCAACTCTTGCAGGGAAGCCCACCCCACAGTATCTGTCTTTAATGACAATCTAGGGGACCCTCAAGCCACCAATCAGAAGGGGAATCTATGTCTTAGGGCTGAAAACAGGTAGAGAAAGCAAAATATATCAGACTGAATATGGACAAAACTAGGGACACTAAATATATTCCTAACTTTTGTGGCATTTGCCTCTTCCTCTTTGAACTTGAACGTATTAGATTTTAATGCAGGTCAAAAAAGCAGCTAGTTCAACTATTAAAGGAGGAAGGAAGACATGACACAATGTCACTTACTTGTCAAGTCAAGAGCTATGGAAAGGGGTGAGAAAGTAGCAGAGCCAATGAGTCAATAATTTAACCAAGATTGTGTTAGTTCAAGACAATGTATCCCCCTCAAATCCCACCATTTCTGTCATGTGTTCTGAAATCCAAACATAGCTTGGGATGTTAGGACTTTGAATTTTTAAGTCCTTGCTAATATGATTAGAATCTCTGGGCTGTAAGGAATCTTCAAGAGTCAGTGTGTGATGTGTCACACCTCTTTCCACTACAAGAATGACCATGGAAACATGTGTTGAGGAAAAAGTTCCATCAGTCTGGGTCCCTGAGAGATCACACTGACCAAAGTCCCCTGATGCCCTGTCCTGGACACGCAGTGTGAGCAAGAAGTGAGCTCCTGTTGTTAGGACACTGATATTTAAGGGCCATTTGCTACTCAGCAGAACCTAGACTACTCTGATTGATACAACTGGAGATATCAATGTGGGCATTATTCTCAAGTAAATGGTCACTGAAGTGATGAGAATGGAAGTTTGCCCAGAGAGCATAAATTTGTCTGTCTCCCCCAACAGGCAAACTAACCCCATGAGCTCAGGGTCTTCTTGCTTGTTGCTGTGTTCACAGGCCCTGGCATACATCGGCAACCATAGGTATCAGCAGTTTTGAAAGGCACTATCTCCTATCAAGGTGAAATATTCATTTCCTCCTTCAAATTCCTGCAATAACTCTGAGTTTCTTAATTGGCCATTATCATTTCCTTGAAGATGCATTTTCTTTTTTTCCAACATTCCCCTTAGAATGTGCTACCTAAAGTCAGCCCAGGGCTCCAGGAATTATCTGAGCAGAGAGGAGGTGGGACCAGCCTCTCCTCGATCCAAATATGGCTACCGATATAAAAATCAACCTGACACTTTTTTAAACTATTTTTTCTTCAGAGTGGCCAAGGCGGGGGTGGGGGGCTTCCCAGGCTAGCGGAGGCAGGAGGCGGCCAGAGATAAATTTCCCCAGCTTCACCATCTTCTCCTCGCGCAAAGGACCAGAGAGGTCCTTTCATGAGGGAATGTGAGCCTGTGTGTAGAGCCCTGGTCCACCCACGGGAGACCTCAGACCCCAGGACAACCCACTCAAAGCCACCCACGGCTGCAAACCACCATTCAAAAGCCTTTTCTGAATCATCCTGGCCGCCTCCTGCCAGCGTGGGACTCCTACAAAGGACCTCAAGCACTTGCTACTAGAAGAGAAAGAGAACTCTCCTTTTTTAGCAATTTGCATTGCAGATCAATCCACCTCTGCCCTCCCTCTCCCCCCACCCCTTCCTCCAGGTGTTTCCAGTCGGGCTCAGCTGCTCTCCAGAACTGGCAATCTTGGAGGCCAAAGGGACTGGGCATGGCCCTGCTGACACCCTGCTGAGCCCTAGCCTTGCCAGGACACCCTGCTTGGGTGACTTCACTGTGGTGGCAGGGGCTCCAGAGATCACATCCTCTCTAATCTCTGCTCAAGCCAACATCTCCCACAAGTGCCTCCCTGCTCCTTCTGTCTTCCTGCCTGGGCCTCAGAAGACTCTCTGGGAGGGGCACCTCGGTGGTTCCTTCGGTTAAGCTTCAACTGGCTCGGGTCACGATCTTGTGATTCACCAGTTCAAGCCCCTGTGCTGACAGCTCAGATCCTGGAGCCTGCTTCAGATTCTGTGTGTGTGTCTCTTTCTCTGCCCGCCCCCCCCAAAATAAAAACATTTTAAAAAATTAAAAAGAAGGGAAAGCTGGCCAGCTGGGGGCCTCTGGCTGTGGAGCAGCAGCCCCAACCTCCCACCTCCCTTCCCAAAGTTCTTTGTGCTCTTTCCCTCATGCACGAGGCAGACAGAATTACCCACCACCTGCTGTTCGTGCCCCTCGGCTCCCACATCACACAGCTCAGCCACTTTAGTGCCCTTTGTTCCAAACACCAAACATCATGGTCTGTGAAAGCCCATCTGAAATGCCACCTCGGACAGAGGAGCACCCTGAAACCCCCTCGCCAGCCCCTGAGCTCCCTCAGCATTTGGGGGCACCACCCTGAGACAGTGGCCACCTTGCTCTGTGTTCCCGGCTGCCCCAGGAGCTCCTTCATAATCCTGCTCACGCCCGTTCCTTCCTAGCTGTGCAGCCACTTTTAGATGTCGACTGACTGGATTCTTACTGCCACGGTGCCCCTTTCGCTGGGTGCCAGGCACGGCGCTGGCCCTTACACGGGTTATCTCAAAGCTGTGAGGGAGTTTTATTATGCCCACTTCATGGATGGAAGAACTGAGGCTCAGAGGGTTTAAGTGGCTTTCCCAAGGCCACACAAGTAAAGAGAGGAAGAGACAGGGAATGAACCTAAAACATCTGCCTCCTAGACCATCACAGTTTTCTGTTCTTCAGGGGGAGAGTCAGAACCAGCCACTTGACCCTCGTGGCATGGCATGTATTTGCTGAATGAATGAATGAATGAGTCAATACAGCAAGCACGATCTGTATTCATTAGTTGATGTAGTAAGTATTTATGGAAAGCCTGTTGTGCACCAGGCCCTCTTCCAGGTACTGGGGAGGACACAGCGGGGAACAAGACACGTGAGATCGTTACCTTAGGCAGGGACCCTATATTCAGTTGTGGGGAGAGGAACAATGATGAAATACTGCAGTTGATTCTATAGGTCAAATGATAAGTGGGGTGGAGAAAAAGAAACAGAGAAGAGAGAAATAAGAGGTCCAGGGTGGGAGGTGGGGCCTTGATGAGCAGACGACAGCAGAGCAGATACCTTACCTAGAGAAAGCATGCGTGAGCCATTAGGGGAAGGAGGACCAGGAACAAGGAGCAGCACATGCAAAGGCCCTTGGCCGCTGGGTTCGAGGAACAGCAAGGAGTAAGCAGGAGGGAGACCAGGACCGAGAGTGAAGGGTGGGGCCAGGCCCGTAGAAGGGCTCTGGCTTTGACCTGGGAGGGAATGGGAGCCTCTGCAGGTTGCGGAGCAGAGGAGGGACACACCCCCGAGGGCCGGACTGCTATAGACACAGGAGGGACCAGGGTGCGGCAGAGGGACCAGGGCTAGTGAAGATGGGTGGGGGGTGGATTCCGACTCACACCAGGAAGACAGGATGACGAGGGAGGGGGAGGAGACGAGGGAGCCAGGAATGGAGGAGGGAAGGAAAAGAGAGAGGGAGAGAAGAAGGGGGACGAGTGTACCATTCACAAGAGTGATAAAAATACAAAATATTTGGCCATAAACATAATAAGACTGTGGAAAACTGTAAAGCATCACGGGGATACCAGAAAGAACAACTGGATACATGGAAACGCATACATGGGGCAGCACTTAATACTCTAAGTACACAGTTCTCCACACATATAACTAATGGCATAACCTTCAACATTCCAACAGGATTTTTTTTTTCCAAATCGCTTAATGTCTTGATTTGAGAAGGTAAGAAAAGCTAATATTTTGAAAGAGTAATGAAAGTGGACAAGTACGGACAGATATTAAAATAGATCATAAGGCTACAATAATTTAAAAATTGTGGGGCTGGCCCAGGAATGTCCAATCAATGGCACAGACTTAACTGAGCCTAACGGGGCTGCGAGGGGAAGCTGGAGATGTTTGGCTTGTTCCTGTCCTTCTGTTTTTGCCAGTACTTTATCCTTTCTCAAGCTGAAATGCCTTAGATTTGCAGAACATCTTGAGAAGTAAGGTGGGCTGACATCTTTAAGCCCATTTATCAGAAGAGTGAATGAGAGCCCACAGGCACGGAGCACCTCGTTCAGGGTGACCTGGCAAGTTTCTGGGAGAGGACCTACCACAGCTCGGGACCCCGGTTCCCAGCCATCGGGTTGTCCCACTGCCCTTCTGTGCCGTCACAATGACTTCATGGAAAGCCGTGACAGCAGGCCACGTGTGAGGTGTGCTTTGGCTTCCTCATCTGAGGCAGTCTCTTGGGCTGGTGGGGCAGGGTGGAGGTGGGAGAGGGGGCGAGCCTCCTCAACCCCCCCTGTGCTGCACAGAGACTAGCGCAAGAAGAGGGCTTGCTCCAAGAGACACCAGATCGCAGACCAAGAAGTTAAGTCAACACATGCTTATTTACTGGGTGCCCACTACATTCCAGATACTGGCAGGTACTCTGCAGCCCTACAGAACGCTCAGGATCGTGCCCGCCTTTGTCTCTGCCTCCCTCTGCACCTCCTCACCACCCCTCCAGCCTTTGTTCATGTCTATGGCTCTGTGGCTTCTTTTGCTCAAGAGGCAATGGGGCCTGATTGTAGAGACACACCAGATTCGTCACCGATGGTCTGGAGTTCTAGTCTTGACTCTGGCATGAATTAGCTCTGTGGGTGTGGCTTCACCTCCTTGGGACATGGTTTCTTCACCTGTCAGGAGGACAATATGCCTTCCCCAACCTAGCTCTTTGTGGTAGCTGGGAATCTGGAGCAGGAGCCAGCAAACTATGGCCTGCGGGCCAAATATGGCCCCCTCACCTGTCTACATCCCTTAAACTAAGCATGAATTTTACATTTTAAGTTCATTTATTTTGAGAGATGGAGGGAGAGAGAAAATCCCAAACAGGCACCAACCACACTGTCAGCACAGAGCCTATTGTGGTGTGCAAACTCATGAACCTCGAGCTCATGACCTGAGCCGAAACCAAGAGCCATACAGTTAACTGAATTTTACATTTTTAAATGGTCGAAAAAAAAATCTAAGGAAGGGTATTATTTTATGAGATGTGAAAATGACATGAAATTCAAGTTTCAGTGCTCATGAATAAAGTTTTATTGGAACAAAGCTACCTCCACCAAGTATCACCTGTGGCTGCTTCACTGCTGCAAAGGCAAGGAGATCAATTATGATAGAGACCAAATGGCCCCAAAGCCTAAAATATTTACTATCTGGCCTTTAGAGAAAAAGTTTGCTTACCCCTGGTCTAGAACATTAACACACGGTACTGGAAGCCACTTCGTATGTGGAGACACTGATGAGTGACTGAGCCTAGGCATGGAGACTAGGCCAGTGTCCTGTAGGGACAGGAAACCTGACCTTCTGAACGGACAAATCTCCAGAACTAGATTGGAGGTCCTACCAGACTGTCACCTGAGAGAGCAGGAACTCCAGGAGCTCCCAGGGAGCAGAGAGAGAGAGGGGGAGTGCCCACCCAGCCAGCCACGGGAACCAAACTAACATACAGCCACCTCACACCCACCCTCCGACATCCCAGCCACCCCCTCTTGACCCTCTTTCCAGGACTAAGAAGCAGGCTGGGCCTTCCCTCCCTTCCCTCAAGCCCCTCTCACGTGATCTCGTTGTTCATGTCGGTGATGTCTACTCTGTCCAGGAACCAGCCTGGTCTGTTGCCCGAGTTGTCATGGCGAATCCGAATCTTGGTCAGAGCCCCCAGGTCAATAGCATAGATGGTGAAGGTATCTGTCTGGGAAGGGCCAGGGAAGCACTCAGAGAGACGGTGCCCCCAACCCTCTGACGCATCTTGCCATCAGCCTCATCCTCAGCACCTGGGGCACCCTGGGGCCGGCAGTGAGACCCACACCATCGAGGGAGAGGGGTGTGGAAACTGCATCCAGTTGACTGGTGTGCGGACTGCACTCTTGCTTTTTAACCTGCCCACACCAGGGGTCTTCTCACTCTGTGTCCCAAAGGGTGGTGGGGGGAGTGGGAGGCCAGGAAGGTGACCGTGAGGGGCAGGGTGTGTGCTGAAACCCTGTGCTATGTGTGCACATGTGTGCATAAGCCCCTTCAGCCACGCATTCTGACTAAGCATTTGGGATGGGCCAAAGTGCAAGTCCAAGGTGAGGTACAGAATTCAAAGTGTAAATCCGAAGTCAGAAGCAGGAGACTTGTACTCCCTCACCACGTAGGGAGGAAGACAGTGCATGGAGCACAAGTGTACAGGTGCGCACTGCAGGGGGCAGGCAACAGCAGGAACGCATAAGTGAATGGGATTCCTCTTGGCTATAACTTCTTAAACTCTCTATACCGAGAAACAGTCAAGTCTACAGAAAATTTGCAGAAATAATACAATAAAGTTTTGTGTGCCCTTCACCTACATTTTGCAACATTTGCTTTCTCTTTCTCTCTCTTTTGCTATTTTTTTTCTGAAACATTTAAAAGTAAATGGCGGATACCTTGATCCTTCACCTTTGAATTCTTCACCAAAGCTTTCCTAAGAACAGGTGATTCTTGTATAATCACAGGACAGTCACCAAACTCAGGAGACAACATCGACACACAACACTATTATCTAACATACAAGCCCGTGTTCAAATTTCATCCATTGTACCAGTTACGTCCTCTCAAACAGTTTTCTTCCAATCCAGGATCATAGTGGCTATGGAAATAAACCCTAAGCCTCAAGTCATGGCAAGGGAGTATTGAAAGAAAAAGCAGGCAGCCTCTGAAATAAATCAGAGGGACCCAGAAGTACTTTGATGGGTTTGGTGTCTCTGTGTGGATGACGGAATGTGGCTTTAGGATCGGGGCAGGAATGAAAAAGGTGAGCTGAGGAGTCATCCAGCCAAAGGATATTGTAAAATCTCGAAGGAAAAGATGACAGCTGGATTTTTCCCACTTTTCCCACCATACCTGGAAGAGGGGTGTGTGTGCATTTCTTTTAACGCTCGAGGCTCCCACTAGGGAGGGACCAGGCCTCAGTCCAGGCTTCTCAATTTTCTTTCAAGGATCCCATGCCCCACCCCCCTAATTAGGCTCATCAAGCTTCCCAGAGGCAGCTCCCACCCCTAGCTCAGCATTAACACAGCATGGGCAGGAAGACTCCCTGTCCTTGAGGTGAGCCTTCCAGATTTCCACACCACATCTCTGTCCCTCAGTCCTGTCCTCGGAGAACACCTCTCATGGTCAGTCTTAGACATCCAACCCACACTTACCCGCCATGACCCAGTATACCGCTCTCCTTCCTACCCTGTTCTCCCCAAAGTGCCGTGGGCACTTCCTCCTTGAACCCTGGCTCTGCCCACCCAGCACCTGAGCATCTGCTACCCGTAATATCTCTGGTTAGGTCCTGCGAGCTTCGTGGTGTTCTCCTCCCCAGGCCTGTCTTACAGCCCCCACCACAAGGCACCGGAGCTCACAGAGGAACGAACAGCTTCCATCCTGTCTGGCTGCACTCAACAGAGCCCCCTACTGGACATCATGCTGGTGCGGCTGTGGCCTTGGAAATCAGCTGANCCACCTGGCGCAAAGGCCAGAGAGCCTCCACTCTACCTGTCCCTGCTCAAACTTGTTGGACTTGTCCGACTTCTTCAGGGGCCGCTCTCCCGTGTCCCCATACTCTTCCCCGTAGATGGTCAGGTAGACGTTGGCATCGGTGCCGGCCTTGGGCACGTTCCCTGTGATTACCTGGACCTCGTAGGTGTTGGCTGGGGACGGAGAAGAATGTGGCGTTGAGGACACCCAGGCCTCGGGGTGGACCTGAGGCTCAGTCTCTCGGATCCAGCCAGCTTGTGGAGCAGGAAGGACCTACAGAGTCATCCACAAACCTGGAACTAAACCCGTCCCTCCCCACTGCTCAAGACTTCCCTTTGCCAGGAAGCCCAAGAGCCTACGAGTCAAGGGAAAAGTGCCCCTGGCCTGCCCTCCACCTCCCGTCCCACTTTCGGTCATCGTGAGCTATATCCAGGCTCCCCTTGAGAGCCGCAGGATGAAGGCAGAGCTAACCCCAGACAGAGGCCTGTCAGGTCAGGAGACCTATTTGGGAACTGTGACCGGTGCCCCGCTATGGGGCTGCCACGGGACCGGAGAGCTAGACTCCCGCCTTCACCGGGCCCCCTTCAGCGGACCGGCAGACCCCTCCTCAGGCTTACGCTCAGGACCCGGCCGGCCTGCCGGCACCAGCTCCACGGCAAGTTCATTGTCTTCCTTGCCCCGGGCCAGCCAGCGGTGGGCTTCGAACTTGTACTCCTCAATCACCTCCTGCATCCCGGGCCCAAACTCCTCCTCTTCCTCCTCCTCTTCGGTCTCCTCCTCCTCCTCCTCCTCAGACGAAGACTCCTCCGACGAGGACTCCTCCTCCTCCTCCTCCTCCTCCTCATCGCTACCCTTCTTCTTCTTTTTCTTTTTCTTCCTCTGCAGCTTGGCCTTCAGCCGCTCCTTCCTGAGCAGCTGCCGCAGCCTGTCCTTCTCCTTCTTCTTCCGGGCCTCCTCCTCAGGCGTGAGCTGCACCTGCCGCACCACCAGGTGCCGCAGCCACAGCGTGTCCACAAACCAGCTGGGTCCGAAGCCTTCGCCCGTGTGCCCCAGCCGGATCTTGAAGACCTCACCCACGTCCGCTGCCTCCAGCTGTGCAAAGTGCAGGGCAGTGGCTGGGGGGGGCCCTGGCGTCCTCCCCGCCTCCCCCGCGAAGCCAGGCACGGGCCTGTGTGCAGAGCCGCAATGGGGAGGCCCAGGGCCTAGAGCCCAGAAGCTTCCACCAGCTCCCTCTCTCTCATCCTGCGGCCCCCCACCCTCCACGCACACTTCCTTCTTTCTAACCCCCCAGTCATGGTCAGGACGGTCTCCCTGTCTCTCTCTCTTCTCCCCCCCACATCCACACATGCACGCACACACACATGCACATCACACTCAGGTCCGTGACTCCTGGTTCCACATCTCTGCCATGCACTCCCCCGACCCAGAACACCTTTACTCCTTCCTCTAACTCCAAGGAAATCCCATTCGTTCCAGTTCCTGAACTTGATTACTACTTTCCTTTTCAGTTTGTGCTTTTCTGCATTCTTTTTCCAAAGTTTTTTTCAACATGAATCACATACAACATAAGCAAGAAAAAAGAGTTATTTAAAAAAAAAAAAAACCAACCCCCTCCCCCATGTCCCCAGGGACCCCAGGCCCCTCCCCCAGCACACGGCCTCTTCCTTCCCTGACAGTGCAGAGGGGGCCCAGACCTTGGCCGTGGTTCTGGACTGTCCCCGATGCCCTCCCTGTCCATGTGAGCTGCTTCCCGCCCACTTGAATGGGGGAATTGCTAAGACAGGGACTGTTCTTTCTTGCTCCTCTCCGGCCTGGGGTCCAGCACAGTGTGGATGGATCTAGCTTTTCTTCAGACGATTGGGTCCTCAGCCCTTGATCTGCTACTCTGTTCTAAGCCTCACCGTGCAGTGAGGTCTAGCTCCTGCAGAGCTCAGGGGAGGCGCCACACGGGGTCCCTGCTGGTTGGGCCACTCTGTTCTCCATTCTGTGGGGCCCCTTCTGGGTGTCTGACACTTTCCAAAGCCCAGTGCCACCAATTTTGCCACATCTGTCCTGGGGACTGGGGACCTGAGTTCCTCAATGCCCCATGACTGGAGTCCAGGCCTAGAGGAGAACTCAGGTCTTATGACTCTGTTTGTGAAGCCACAGTGTAGTCACAACCACATTTCTGAGAAAATTGGGAAGGAGCCAAAATGGGAGGGAGCCCAGGAGCCCTGAGAAGAGGCATTTTTTTTCCTCTCAGCTCCTTAGGGGATGGGGTCTGGGCCTGGTAAGTTCATTCTTCAGCACATTAGGTCTCCTCCTCAGCATTTTCCGAGTCATAGCATCCCTGCCATCAACCTCTCCAGTCGGGCCTGCTCACTGTCCCCTCTTCCCACACCTACATCCGGCACCACTTCCAGCCACATAGCATGCTGGCATTGGAAGATGCCCTGCTCTGTTACATCCCCACAACTGGCCACAAATTCCTGAGAACATTCTCTGACCTTGACTGTTTGGATCCTTCTAAGGACTTTCAAGCAGGCCAGGGCGGCACTCTACGGCTAGGCTTGAACTTAGGAAGAATTGAAGCTCAGAGAGGTGAAATGTTAGGGCCTCTACCTCCTCCGCAGAGTCATGGGGGGTTGGCCTCAGCAAGGCCCCCTCCAGCGCTAACGTTCTGTACACCCTGGCCCAGCTCAGCCAGGCCCTGCTGGGCACTGGGGTAGGACTCTGCCAAGAACCAAGTGGCCTGAGGCACATAAACACACACAGAGCACTCAGCGTGAATATGCTCCCTGCACACATATATCTGTTACACACACACACGTGCACTAGTATCCCATATGAAACATACATGCATCCCACCCGCATTCTCCTCCCCCGCCAACAGCAACATGCTTATATTCTCATCTCTTCCTCTTCTCTACTCAAACGGAAGTGCAGGCTCCTGGGGCATCGAGAATGCAGGCAGGAGGCCCCCTCACCCCCAGATCCTGCTTCGAAGCATGGCCCTGCCCACAGGTGGAGAGAGCTGTGGGATCACAGGCTGGCAGTGGGTGCAGTAACCATGGGCTTCAGGCCATATTTTGTCAAATTAGAATCACCTACTCCAGCGGTTCTTGAAATTGGCAGCATGTTAGTCTCCCGGCAGAGCTTTTACAAACATACCCTGAAAACACATCCCACCATAGAGGCTCTGACTTAACTGATTTGGATGTAGGCCAGAGGGGCCCCTTTTTATTTTCTTAAAGCTCTCCAGGTGATTCTAGGAAGCCAGGGATGAGGACCACTGATCTAGTCCAATCCCTTCACTTTGGGGCATCCACCAGCCCTCTGTGGGCACCCCCGCTACCTTACCCACACACACCTGGAATGTGTCCTTGGATGCCCGCTCAAAAACTTTGGAGCGGCTGGAGAGGAAGAGCACTTCTGTCTTGCCGTCCTCGCCGTAGATCTGTATGTAGACTTGGGCAGTGGTGCCTGCGCCGCCCATGTCCCCCGTCCAAACCTCAACCTCATAATGGACCACTGGGTGGGCACATGGGGGGGAAACAGGACATTCAGTAATATTACTAATAGCAATCAGAGCAGCAAAACAAACATTCCTGACCCTGTACCATGCCTGGTGCTTCACCCTCTAACCCTCTCCTCAGCATCGTGTCATCTAACCCTCTCCTCAGCATCGTGGGGACTATCAGGGCCATTTTTCAGGTTGACAAACTGAGGCTTAGAGGGATTGAGTAGGTGGTAGAAATGGCAAACTCAGACAGTCAGACTTCAGAGCCTAGTCATCCACTGCATCACATGTGACTTCTTGGAGCCAGAATGAGGAGTAGTTAAAACGCCAGTGAGCACTCTCTGCTGTGTGCCTACCCCTGGGAAGACGTCATGGAGCAGAGAGAAGCAAAGGCTGTGTGTTTGCCTCTTTTCCTTATATTCAGTAAAGGACAGGGACTGAAGTTAGAATTTTTTTTTTTTAAATATATATATTAACATGGGGTTTGAACCCATGACCCCAAGATCAAGAGTAGCATGCTCTAACAACTGAGCCAGCCAGAGACCCCTGAAATTATAATTTTCATTTAAATATATGCATCTTTCAGATGATATCAACAGATACATCTACACATAGAGAGAGTTGTCTGTATTTTGAAGTAATACGTTAGCAAGCGGTTAGAGGGTGGAAATGTGTTACAGATATGCACCACTAGAGGGCACTTCCCGATGATGAGCGAAATGTCTTCCAGAACTATGGAATCTTGGTTTTTCAGTGGCTGCGGCAAGACTTGCCCACTCAGCAATGCCATATGATGATATCATGATTTTTATCTTCAAGGTAAGACTGTCATTTTCAACAAGATGGAGGATCTTCCATAACCACAGCGTTATGAGAGATTTGGGGCAGAAAATAAGAGGACTGGCTGAGAGCCTAAAGAAGTTGATCTAGAGATACCAGGATCAGCTGGGAGTGAGGATAGGCAAGTGTATGCACAATGGGGGGATTCAGCAAAAGGTAGCATTCTGAATGGACAGAACCCAAAACCACATTCCCTCTGTCAGATCCTAGAGTAACAGGCAGCCAGAATCACACAAAACTACGATAGATAAAATGACCATTCAGAGAGCAAGAACCAGCTATTGGAAATTAACATGTAGTAGCTGAAAGAAAATATTCCATAACAAGGATAAAGTCAAGGACAGCTCGTAAGAACAAAAGAGGAAACTTCTCAAGAACAAAATAACGAAAGATAGAAAGGTAAGAAAAGTAGAAGAATTTCAACATCTTACCAAGAAAACAGAGGACAGAGAATTAAAAATTGTTAAAGAAAGATCCACAAAAGTTTCAGAATTAAAAAATGCTTCTAAAAAGAGCCTGTGATGAATCGAGAGTAATGGATGAAACTACAATCACAAAAGGCAGTGAGGACATCATGAAATTTCAGAATGCCAGATATAAATATAGGATCCTACAAATTGCTAGAGAGAAAAAACCCTGAAGGGTTTGATAACAGAATGGCATCAGACTTCTGAACTGCAACACCAGGAGTTAGAAGATGGTAGAATAATTACTTCTAAACTTTAAGGGAAAAGGAGTTCTAACTCAGAATTCTATAACAAGCCAATTCCTGATCAATTGTGAGACATTTACAGACATGCAAGGTCTCAATTTTTCACTTCCATGCACATTTCCCCAGTAAGCTTTTCAGTAAAAGCAAAAAGAAGGAAGAAACCAAAAAAGAGGAAGACATGAAGTCCAGGAAACAGGAAATCGAAAAAGAAAAGAATTTCCAAAAAGATGGGCGAAAGAAAGTCCCAAAAGGACAGCTTACGACAGCCTAGAGAGCAGGAGAACAGAGGTTGCTAGAGGAATGTCTTGGGGCAAGGAGTGAGCAGAAGGAGGTAGAGAGGAAACAGAATTATGAAAAGAATTTTAGTTCTATTGGAGAGATGGAGATAAAATGATTTTATGGGAGAATTGTTTCATACCCCAACCCAAATTTGTATGTTAAAGTCCTAACCCCTAGTATCTCAGAATGTGACTTAGAGATAAGAACTTTAAAGAGAAAATTAAGTTAAATTGTGGCCATTAAAGTGAGGCCCTAATCCAATATGCTTGGTGTCTTTGTAAGAGGAAGAGATTAGGATACAGACATGCAAATGCCCAAAGGAAAGATCATGTGAACATGCAGCAAGAAGGCAGCCATTTGCAAGGTAAAGAAAAGGCTTCAGAAGAAATCTGACCTGCTGACAACCTGATTGTGGACATCTGGCCTCTGGAACTATGAGAAAATAAATTTCTATTGTTTAAACCATCTAGTCTGTGGTATTTTTTTTAATGGCAGCTCTACCACCCTAACACAGATAGATGGGTATATGGAAATAGAGACAGGAATATAGAAAACTACCCAAATGAAAACTGAGGCTATTATTAACTCCAGAAAAAATAAAGAGTTGTACAAAAATTGAAATGTAATCATCATACAGTAGATGTCTCAGTAGCGAATAATACTTACATAGTTGTAATAATGTAAAAATTGAATACTGATTTAATTTTGTTGAAGGTTGGAAGGAGTGGAAGTGTGTCTGTACACACACACACACACACACACACACACACACTCCTGTGTGTTAAAAGAGCTAAACCTCCTCTTCCATTGTGGGAAGTCAAGAGTTCATGTCTATGAATAAAATAATCAAGAAATTGGGAAGCAAATTATTAAAAATATGGAGATAAATTTCAGAGGAAAAGTGAAAGTAATTGTTACCTCTGAAGAAGGGAGATGGGAAGGGGAACGGAACTACTGCTTTTTAAAAATCTGTATCTTGTTAACTAGTACCTGTATTACTGTGATGGAAATCAAGTTCTCACTTATAAAAAGAGAAAGAATCGATTCCTCACAGTGGCAGGTACCATTACAGAGCATGTGTATAAGACACAGCCCTGAAAGAACCTACAGGATAGTTAGGAAGAGATCACCTTGAACTTCACCTTCATTCAGAGATGTTGTCACCCTGTCCAGAAAAGTCCCCCACCCCCATGCCATTACTATCACCCTATCCTGCTTCATTTTCTTCATAGCTCTTACTTGGCATTGTATTATATATTTATTGTTTGCCTCCCCTGACGGAATGTAAATTCCACAAGGGCGAGTTTGGCCTATTTTGTGCCGAGGGCAGTGCTGGCTCAGAGAAACAGTAAGTGTATATACTTACCATATAAATGAATAAATAAACAGCTTTATCTCCTCAGTCAGTCTTCCCAGGAGAAGACACAGACTATGTCTCAAACTCCTGTACTCAGGGCTGAGAATGCACATTTCTTAATAGAGTCATCTGCTGCCTTTATTCCAGAAAAAAATGTTTCATCCACTGACTCCTCATTTTCTGTATCTGTAAAGTGAGCCCCCTTTCCCCTCCTAGAATCATGATACCACAGGCAGTCAGAAGCCCCATTATCTCCCCTAAGCCTCCCCCTTGGAAACAAGCAAGTCATCCCACAGTCCCTCCTCCTTCCCCACGGCCCCATCCCACAATGCTGACAGCCCAGCACTGCTGCGTCCATACACTGCTGGATCTCCACCACCTCGCTGGGGTAGAGCTCCACCTCCAGGCGCCCATCAGCTTGGTTCTTGTCCAGCCAGCGGTTGGCAGGGAAGGTATACTGCTTGCCTTGGCGGGGCACGCGGACCTGGACGCTGCCGAGGAACCAGCTGGCGTGGATGCCTGTGCTGTCATGCCCAATCACCAGCCGACTGATCTAGAAAGAAACCCAGGGTGCAAGTGAGCAAAGAGCTGGTGCCCAGAAACCTCCATGCCTCCATCCCCCGCCCACCACCAACACTGGTGCAAACTGCTGTCCTCAACCCAGACCTTCAGCTCCCCAGAGGAGGGGGGCTCAGCAGGAGGAGGCTGGGTCCCAGTCTTTCCACCATCAGTCCGTCGGGGGCACTAGGGAGCCACTTCTGCCTGGAGCCTCCATTCCCTCCTCTTAAGAGGAGCCCACTCTTGTGGTAGTTGTGAGAAGCAGGTTGGGGAGTGGCTGTGACTCCAGGATGTCCGTGATAATGTTGCGTGGTGGCCACACAAGGAAGCAAACATCCAAAACATTAACCATTTGCTTCGATAGCCGTGGTACTGGTTTGGCTTTGTTTTAAATAAGACGCTACTGTACCCACTTCTGTGTTTCTTCTCTGATGTACCCCTTGGATCTGTGCTCAATCGCTTCTCTCGCTCTTGGCCCTGAGGAACATCTGTCTCTTTCCAGTAACACTCAGTGGTCTGCTTGCTGTGCTATTTTACATTTTGACATCTTTGCATTTAGCACAGATGACTGCGGAGATCATCATGTTACCATCCTCACAAGAACTTGGTTCTTCAATGTCAAACCCCTTTAGTGTGTGTGTGTGTGTGTGTGTNTCTGTGCTGGTTTGAAGGGGGTAATGCTAGCCATGAGTCTGGTGCCAGAAGGCTAGATTTAGAAAATTGTCCCTTTAAACCCTGTTCTCACTCTTATGAGTACTAAGTGCCTCTTTACAGCCGAATTTGAAAACAGCGTCATAACTGAGTGCATGTAGCCCGGGTCCCCTGGAATTATAGGAAGGAAACCAGCTTTGTTTACAAAGCCTGAGAGCCTTTTGGGTGAGTGCCAAGGGCCACAGGAGAGCTTCACTGTCCATGGTACTGGGACAGCGATGGGATCAGTTGGAAGAGTAAAGACAGGGACAAGTGTCTTCTGCCCAACAGAATGGGAAGCTCCTTACAGACAGAACTCCTAAAGTTCTTTCAATTCCAGAATGCCTAGCACCTACATGGAGCAACTGCTCATTAACAGCCAGCTTACTGAGCACTGACTGTGGGCATGTGGGTGCTATCAACATGGTTAATGCCAATAACAATCCCCTGGCATCCCCTGTTGTTATAAAAGAGGACAAACAAAGGTGAAGTAACTTATAGGCAAGTGCAGGTAAGTGGCAACATGGGGCCTTGGGCTGTCAGCAGCCAGAGCTGGCTCTCCCAACCTCTCGGCCACACTGCTTGCTGAGGGGATTTCAGGCACACAAGGAAAGGCCCCAAACTCCATTCCCCTCCCCTCAGATGTCTCATCTATCTGGGGCTGTTGCCAGAAATCCTCAGTAAAGGGAACAGCATCTCACTCCACGATTATTAATTCAGCTGAAGATGTAAGTACATTTTGGGGAAGGAAGACTGTGATTTAAGCTCATTACCATCAAGGTATAAATGACTGACGTGAGAGCACTTTGATGGAGTACCTGAATAGGGTGAGGCTCAGAGAGAGGGGAAAGGGACAAGAAAGTGTGGTTGCAGACGGGAGCTTGTCGGCATCTCAATTCCTGCTAGCCACACACCTTGAGAAGGGCAGGTGCTAAGAGGAAGGCCAGCTCAGACATTTCTAGAAAAGTTTTCAATGCTATGGTTGAGGGTATTAGATCTGTGTTTTCCCAGATGAAGTGCTCAGACCTATAGCAGCAGGGCCACCAGGGCCTTGACAGATGGAGACCCTCAGGTGCCATCTTCTAAGGCAGAATCGCTCCAGTGTTGCTGGGGTTGTGCACTGAAATAGGTTTCCTGAACATAATTCATAGACGTACACTCAAGCTGGGAACTGGGAAGTATTTTCAGCCCCTCTTTTCATGTCTTCCCTTCTCCTCTTTTCCTTCCCTGTATGCCTGTGTCCCCTTCTCCCCTGAGACTCAGCGACATTGGTCACGGCTATGTAGGTAAAGGAAATGTTGGAACTAGACACTGAAAATACACATTCCATCCCTAAATGGACTCTGGGGGCTTAACCACTGTCCACATACATTCTGCTGGGTCATAGCTAGAAAACAGTGTACTTTACTAACCCCCAAGGAGGCATTTTTTTTCCATTAAAATGGGTTCCCCCATGTGCATGTGACTGTATGTGTGATGTGCATATGTGAGTGTGTGATGTGTGCATGTGTGTGATGTATGCATGCGAGTGTGTGCTGTGTACTGGAGAGTGTGTGATGTGTGTATGTGAGTGTGTGATGCATGTGAGTGTATGATTTGTGCATGTGAGTGCATGCATGCACATCACATGGATGTGATGTGTGCACGGGAGTGTGTGTGTGCATCCACACGTGGACACATTCAGGGTGGGTGAGACCATGTCACACGGTCTTGGGAAGGAGACTTACAGTTCCAATGTTCAGGGTCTCCAGCGTGAACTCATCCACCCGACCACGTTCAAAATAGTCTTGCAGGTTGTTGTCAGAGACGAGAAGAACTTGCTTGATGGTGTCAGATTTATCCCCATAGAGCTTGATGTAGACCCTGGAATCCGTGCTGGCCCCAGAGACATCCCCTGTCTTCAGGCTGATGTGGTAGCGGAAGTCTGGGCAGTCCAAGGTGGGAGGCAGGGAGGGAGGGGTTAGAGCAGGGCTGGGGGGGGAAGGGCTGGAGCAGGTGGGCGGTCTGCAGCCAGGGCGGGACACTGGGTGGGGGGTCAGCAGCCGAACCCTTGCTCTCCGTAAGTAGCCTCGAGATGGGGCAGGGCTCCCTTCATCTCTGCGGGTCCCCTCATCAACAACGCTGGGACGCTGATCCCCATTTGGCCCGCCCACAAGGTGTGAACATGCTAACAATGGGAAAGCATTCAAAGAATACTGAGTGTAAAAGACTTGAAGGACCTCAGACAACCACCCTGTCCAGTTTCTCATCTGATGGATGAAGACACTGGAGCGAAGGAACGTCAAGCTTTGCAGACCGTGTTGAGCGCGTTATATACGCGGTATTATTGCTAAGCACTCTGATCTCGGGTTTACAAGTGAGGAATCAGAGCTTTAAAAGGTTACATGTTTGGCCCAAGATGTCAACGGTTCAGAGACAGTTGGCCAGGAGTGACAGTGGCCCTAATGTGGGCCTGAGGCTCCCGGGCATGAAACGGGATGCCGTGCTGCTGTTCTTCCATTCCGTCACCCAGAAGGGTCTGCATCGTCGGTGCACAAGGGAGGACAAACACGTCTGGCTGGCTGGTGCCACCACCTTTGTTGCTCTTAACAACAGCGGCCTGTGCACACTCAAGGGCCCACACCCAATGCCACAAAGAGACTACGGAGAAGAGGATTCCAGATCCTCCCTCAGAGCCTCTTCCTCTCCACCCTCCCCATTGCCGCCCTCCGGGAATGACGTGAAGAAGGCAGCGGCCAGGAGGATGTCTCTCTGATCAGGGGCACACCCGCCACCTGGTCTCAGGACAACTTACTCTTCAGTGTTGCGTTGCTGTCACTGGGCAGCAACTCCCGGACCAACTGGCCATCATCCTTATCCTTGTCCAGCCACCTGTTGGGCAGGCAAGGGGCTGTTAGTTCTTTGGCCAACAACCAACCACCACGCTGTTCGCGCGGAGTCACCAGGGAGGCCAGAACTGGGAATTCGGCAGAGCAAAAGGCTCTGGAGACGGTGAGAGCAAAGGGTCCCTGCCCGGACTGGGGAGGGAAGATGGCCCTGAGGCGGTGGCACTAGCTGAGGTGGGAACAGTGACAAGGAGTTAGCTGGGAGAAGAGGGAGGTGCCACCTCCGGAGGACAGCAAGTGTTGGGACGGAGCAGAGGCTCCAGGCGTTGATGGAAGGCCAGTGTGGACGCAAGGCAGCGGGGGAAGGGCAGCGAGCCTGCAGCAAATGAGGCCGGACAAGTGGAAGGGTGACAGGATGTAGGACCTTGGCAATCACAGTAAAGAGTTTGTCCAGGGGCGCCTGGGTGGCTTAGTCGGTTGAGCGTCCGACTTTCGCTTAGGTCATGTACTCGCGGTTCGTGGATTCGAGCCCCGCGTCGGGATCTGTGCTGACTGCCAGCTCAGAGCCTGGAGCCTGTTTCAGTCTGTGACTCCCTCTCTCTCTCTGACCCTCCCCTGCTCACACTGTCTCTCTCTCTCTCCTAGAAATAAAAATAAAACATTTAAAAAAAAAAAAAAAGAGTTTGTCCTGATATCCACGAACACCGGTGTCATTGTTATCATCAAACACAATCACCTCTTTTTGGGAGAGCCTGCCACACGCATGGCACTGTGCCGAGCGCTCTGGGGAGAGGAGGAGGCAGAGACGATACACCGAGATCAGTAAAGACACAGCTCACCCCTTAGAGAACCTACCATTTAGTTAAGAAGACAGGACAGACCAGCCAAGGTGCTGAAGACCAGGACAAGGAAGGCTGTTGAATCAAAGTGCAACAGGAATTCAGAGCAATGAGGACAGCTTGTGGCGAAGGGGCTGTGCTCTGAGTCCTCGAGGAATAATGGGATTTGCCAATAAGGAGAAGCTGGGTCTGGACCCTACAGGGCTGAGTTTGGTGGTGGTGTCTCCTCTATATGTCAGAGTGGGCCATGGCCCCAGCTCTCTGCTGGTCACCCACCTGGGGGCAACATATTGCACCGGGTCACCCAAAAAGCGCTATTCCCACTGAGCACAGGATGTAGCCTGAGAAATCAGACGACTGTGCAAATACAAGGTGCCTAGGCCCCAGTACTCATGAGGGTCTGTGACACAGGTAACAGCAGCGGAAGGGACACCTTCGGTGATCTCCAGAACCGTGGGGAAGCCAGAGTACCTGCCTCTTAACCAGGATCTCCCCATCCTCTGCATTAGAGGTGGTCTTGGCAACCCAGCCCTGTTATACTCCTGGCAGGGAGGCACCTTCCTGAAACCGCAGTCTTTCTGCCAATATACCCCCACCTGAGGGTCAGCATCCCCAGCCCTTCTCTCTTGCTCCCGCCCCAAGCTCATGAACTTACACCCCCACGGGGCCTTACTGCCTGCCAGCTGTTAGCTCACATAAATGTTAGTGGGCAGCTAAGTGGTTACACTCGCCATGGGCTTCAGTCTAGAACAACACAATCATTGGGATTCTAAAACATGAGGATGCAATTGTGGAATTCTGATGCGGACATCAGCAGGGGGCGGAGGGGAGGCAGGGAGAGATATTTGAGAGCAGGAACTACTGCCTAGAGCCCCTCCAGTCAACCTGTTAGGAGCCCCACCTCTGTCCTGTGGAGGTCACTGCCTGCAGAGGTCACCCAGCACTTCCCACAGATAGAGACTGCAGAGAAGGGTGTGGCGCGGCCCCCGGCAGGGGTGTGATGGAGCCAGCACACCCTCTGCCATCAGAAAACACACACACTCTCCTATCCTTCTCGCCACCACTCACCCATCCCCAGGCCCACCCCAGCAGTAGAGGGACACCATGGCTTGTCATTTCAGTTTCCAATGAAGTACTTGCAGGGTGTTAATAGAGATTTCCAAATATAGCCATTTTCTTTCAGCTTTAGACACTTGGGCCCAGGTTCAGAGTGAAGGGCTGCTAAGTGGGTGAGTCCATTTATTGGTGATTTTATTGCTGTTTCCCTGGGCCCACAAGAAGGTACACACATGCACATATACATGCCCACCACACACACACACGCACGCACGTGTGCACCTGACAGAGCTAAACTGCTCATCCTACCTGACCCTGGCAGAGAAGTCTGGATAAAGAGACCTGCTTTGTTCTCTCCCAGGGAGTTAAACAACAGCTCAGGTGAGAAAAAGCAGCAGCTTGAAGCTCAAGCTCTACTTCCAGGTTCTTCAAAGTCCTCCTGGGTCCTGAGTCGGCAAATGCCATCACCACATGCCTCAGCAAGGTACAAGAATCCATTTTCTCAAAACTGCAGGAACACTTTAAGTGTTTGGGGGCAGAGAGGGCTCCAGGGGGTCTGGGGGCCTTAGCTTGCCTTGTGCCCTACAGTCAGCATCACCTGTGTCTTTGGCAGACGTGGCTCCTATCACAGTGCAATCCCATTTCATCCTCCCCATCACTGTAAGACACATGCTGGCAGGAAGGTGCAGAAGACCAGAAAGGTTAAGACATTTGCCCAAAGCCACACAACAGGGACATGGCTAAGACTCCTGGTCCCACACTCCCCCTGCATCATGCGTGTAGCAATGATCCCCTTTCCAGATTCCCCATCCTGTTACTGACCCATCTCAGGGCTCAGTCCTCACCATTCTTCACCCATGTTCTCTCCGAAGGATCCTATGCATTTCCTTGACTTTAAATTCCATTGTTATGCTCTCATTTCCTGGATCTATTTCTCAAGGCCTGATTCTGCCTACTTGACTCACAAGCATCTCAAACCTAAATGCCCCAGCTAAACCTCCAGAGTTCCAGAACTTCAACCCTCAACGCTTCCTCTCCAGGCTCCCCATCTCCACCCTCAACCCTTCCTCCCCAGGCCCCCCACTTCAGCAAGAGCATGACCTCTGCCCATCTACCAAAGGCAGAGACCTGGGGTCTCCAATTACCCTCTCTCTTGTGGGCACATCCTACAAGCTCTATCTCCGGGATCTGCCTCTGGTGTGGCCCCTTCTCCCCACCTCTACAGCCACCACCTAGAGCCAAGCTGCCATGTTACAGGTTTAAATGTGTCCCCTAAAAATGATATGTTAAAGTATTTTTTAAATGTTTATTTATTTTAGAGGGATAGAGACAGAACATGAGCGAGGGAAAAGCAGAGAGAGAGGGAGACACAGTCTGAAGCAGGCTCCAGGCTCTAAGCTGTCAGCACAGAGCCTGACATAGGGACCTGAATTCATGAAATGTGAGATCATGACCTGAACCTAAATCAAGAGTCGGACACTTAACAGAATGAGCCATCCAGGTGCCCCAATATGTTAAATTCTTAACCCCTAGTACCACAGACTGTGACCTTATTTGGAAATAGTGTACTTACAGAGGTAATCGAGTTCAAATGAGGTCACCTTAGGGTGGCCTTACTCCAAAATGACTGGTGTCCTCATAAAAAGGGAAATGTGAACACAGAGATAGACATGCACAGAGGGAAGGTGATGTGAAGACACAGGGAGAAGGTGGCCATCTACCTGCGGCCACCAGAAGCTGAGAAGCATGGGGAAAACCCTGTGCAGAGCCTGCCTACACCTTGAATTTGGACTTCTGGTCCTGTAACTGTGAGACAATAATCCTGTGGTGTAAGCCACTCAGTCTGGGGTGCGTTAGCACAGCAGCCCAGCAAATTAATACGTGCCATCAGGGGCCCTGCAAAGCCTCCTGTGAGGCTCCGTGTCCCCTCTGGACTTTCCATCCAGAAGCCAGAGGAGACCTCCTAAAATGGAAGTTGCCTAAAGCCACATAGTGGCTGCCTGTCCCTGCCTGACACTTGTCTCCGTCCACCTCTGACCTCACCTAGTGACCTTCTCCTTTGCTTTGGTCTCACTGAAGTTCTTGAACCCTCAAGCTCTTTCCCTGGTACTTTCCTTTTTATTCCTCAGGAAGTCAGCTCAACTGTCCCCTCTGCAGACAGATACTCAGCACCTCCATCTTGAAGCCACCCCACCTCTGTGTGGCTGGTCCCAGCAGCCTCCAGGCCATCATGCGGTTTCCTTCATCCCATTCTTCGCAGTCCATGAGTATGGCTTTCACTGTTTATTCACTTCCTTATTGTTTAGTCCCATTCTAGGCTACGCACTGTAGCCTAGAGGTCAAGGAGCACGTGTGGAACAAGTGATTAATAAATATATTTTGAGTGAATGGGAGTAAGTCCGCTCCATCCAGCCATCAGCCAGGCAGCCTCCTGGTCCAGTAGGGGAAAAGGGGTGAGTGAGGGACTTGGAGAGTAACCAGAACTCTCCCACCTCATCCTTCATCTGCATGAGCCAATCAGCCCCTTGCCGGCCTCTGCATGAGTCCCCTCCTCAGTCCCGTGCCTCATGCCACCTCTCCAGCCTGGATGAACCCCCCCCTCCTTGCCATCCATCCACCCTCTGATCTTCTTAAATCTTAATTTTTTTTTAACTTTCATTCTGCAGCTAACTAACAGTGTGAGATAACTCAGTTAAATTCTGAAATTGCCATATTGTATCTTTAAAAAGTAAGAACACTGGTACATAAATAGACACAGTAGCAGCGCACTGGGACCCGTGAATCGGGGTGTCCGCACCTGCGGGTTGGGATGGGGATGCAAGTCTAAGCACCATCAGGAGGGCCACCTCTTTCTTGCACCAGCAACATGCTTAAGCCACTACCTTGCTCCCCAGTCCATGGTAGTGGGTAGGGCTCAGTCTTCCCAAAGCCGGGGCCCCACACACCTGAGACAGGGGAACTCCACGTTGTCACTCTCAGGCTGCCCTTCTTCTCTCACGAGCACGCGCTCCAGGAACCAGCCGCTGCCCGCGCCTTTGCCGTCATGCCTGATCCTCACCCGCCTCACCTTCCGCATGGTGACCGACTCGATGGTGAACTCATCAGCCTTCAGAGGCGGAAGACAGCAAGGGCAGTTGGACAGTGGCTCCCAAACACCAAGGGAAAACACAGGTCCAGGAATCAGTAACGCCAGGGCTGATGGGTGGGCTACTGGCCTTTCACAGGTAGGCTGGGGGATACCTAGAAAGAACAGGTCTAACCCCTTCCCCAACTGCTCCCACTGGGAAGCCATTCGATAGCAAGTTCCCAACAATGGAGTCTATGTTTTTTGGTTAAACAATGGCCATTCCTTATGATCTCCTTCTAGGCGGCAGATCTCCCAGGAGGATGTACACAATAGGCTGTTACCAGTCACTAACCATTTATCATGAATGAATTCCTTGGCTAATCAACTTGGGCTCCTCCTATAGAAAGATACTGGCTGGGGGACCAGTAGTCTTGCTAATTTCACAGTCCTGCCTGCTAATGGGGCGGCAGAAATACAGTAGGGGCTGGCGAGGCGCCAAGCCTACATGAGCACATCTGGGAGCCTCCAGGAACAGGAACACAAGTGTGGGACTGAGGGACAAAGGAGTCAGAAGAGGTAGAAGGAAAAAGTAGGAAAGGGTAGGTAGGTGGGGGGGAGAGAGGAAACGTATAGATCTATGTGACGTCTCCCCCACCGTTCCTCCCCCGTGAACTTCCATGTACCTGCAACACTCAGATTATTTTTGCTACCCAAGAACCAGGGCAGCCTGGATTGGCCGCAGAGAGACCTTCACTCGGGTCCCAGGGCTTGCCTTACCATCGCCAAGGAAGAGGCAGCAGAGGGGGAGAGAGCCAAGACCTAGGTAAAGTCAGCCTGCAAATCTGCTTCACCTGGTGGGCACCTCCAGCCTCACATTATTGCAACAACGACGCTACTGAGCACCTGCTCTGTGCTGCAGGCCAGGTCTGGTGGCCGGGGCAGTACATTCGCATCCCTGATCTTCACATCAGCTGCCTACAGGTAGGCATCCCTTCCCCATTTTAAACCTGGGAAAACAGGCTGGGGGAACGGGGCTACTGGCCCCAGGCTGGGTTTGCCCCCAGATCTGCCTGCCACTTTGCCCATCTCCCCGCTCAGCCTCCCCGGGAAACCCATCTGACAGGTGCGGAAAATGAGGGGTGCACCCCGCACATCCGTAATACGGCTAGGAGCAGATCCCAACTCTTCCACTCCCCGTTTAGTGTTCTTTCTTGGTTTTTCTCTCGAAAGGAAACGACAAGGTCCCCCAGTGGTCATGTCGAGGGGAGAATGGAAGTTCCTAGCTTTCCGTCCACTAGCTGCCATCCTCCCATCCACAGGCAAGGTGCCCACCATTCCTCCCTGCCTGGCCATCTCTGAGGGAAGAGAGGTGCCGCTCCTACTTCCCCAAATGTCCTCCTATTCAGCCCCCTTCTCAAAGCTTAAGGGTGGGGAGGGGACCATGACCTCTCCGGGTGGCTCTTCAGGTCCCAGCTGAACAGTCCCAGACTGGAGGAGGTCATGCATGTTAGTTTGCCATTCCCCTCAGCAAGCCTCTCCGACAGCTGGGCCCCAGCACCCACATCGGCTCTACGTTAGCAGGGAAGGGAAGACAGAAGACAAGGGAATAGGACCTGGGACGCAGCGAGCGCGTGGGGGAGGTGCATGGCTGACTCACATTGCCCTTCTCAAAGAGGTCCGTGTTGTTCCTGCAGTTGTAGAGCAGCCGCTCCCCGGTGTCCCCCATGTCGCCAAAAAGGCAGAGGTAGACATTGGCATCGGTTCCTGCACCTTCAAGTTCTCCGGTGCACACGGTCACACGGTACCGGGCCACTGCCAGGTAGAGAAAGGGACATAGTGGCTGGCCTTCCCCTGCTCCCAGCACTGGCCCCACTATCCTGCCTCTAAGCGCCTCCTCCCTCTCTCCCTCCAAGTCTTCCCCGGCTGACTCTGCTCCCTCTCCAGCTACGCAAATCCCGGCTCAATCCAGTCAAGGATCAGCTCACCTGCAGATGCCTCTTCCCACAAAAACCAGAGGCTCCCAGTCCCAGTCAAGCATCAGAATCCCCTGGGAAATTCCTGAAGAATGCAGATTCCTATGTCCCACCTAGACTTCCCAAATCTTAGTCTCCAGAGGTGGGATCCCTAAAACTGCTCTGTTTACATGCGCCCCCAGGAGACTCTGATGGGGTTGGCGGTGTTTGGGGATCACAGGTCTGATTCAAATAATCCGACCCTTGGTTCCATCTAACCCAGCAAGACTCTTTTGTCTTAGGTGGTTCTCCAATTCATATGTGTCCTGTCTTCGCAAGTCAGATGATTTTTCTTTGTGAAACAGAACCAAGCCCCTTTTTTCTTCAGAAACGAAAGGCACAGAGAAGGGCATTTGCGGGGATGAGCACTGGGTGTTATATGGTAACCAACTTGACAATAAACTATTTGTAAAAAAAATAATAATAAATAAAAAAATAAAAATAGTGGATACCAAAAAAATAGTGGATAAAAAAAAATGAAAGGCACAAAATGCAGCCACCATGGGAAGGACAACAGCTCCTTTCTCTGCTGAAAATGTACCTTGGAGGAGGTAGACCTGCATCCCTGTCCATCAAAGCCTCCTTTCTCCCTTCAAATAAGCTTGAAAGTGAAGTTCATTCATTCAGTCACTCATTCGCTCATTTGTCCTGTGTGTGTTGACTGAAGCCTAGTCGGTGTCAGGCACCATTACAGGATAGATTCAGCAGTGAGCAAGACCAACAGACTCCTGCCCCCATGGTTACAGCAGAGTTGAGAGTCGGCAGGTGGAGAGGAAAGATGGACAGTAAAATCATAACAAATTATAACAAGGAAAATTTCCAAGTTATGTCTGCAACAAAGATTACATAGGAGCAGGGTGCCCTAGAGTGGAATGGAAGTGGGGCGGGGGAGTGTGGTGAGGGAGTGAAAAGGATTTAGAGATGCAGTGAGGAGGTGATGTCTGGTCAAATGCTAATGAGAGGAGCCAACCACAGGAAGCTCTGCGAGAAGAGGGTACAGGTAAGTGTGAAGCCCCAGTGTGGGGATGAGCAGCAAATGTTCCAGCAGAGAGAAGGCTAGTATGTCTTGGGGAGGAGAGGAGGGGGGTTAGATGAAGTCCAGAAATAGACCAAGGCCAGCACTGGGAAGGTATGACAGGTCAAAGTAAAAGTGTGACTTTCTAATGGGAAGCCATTATAGCACTTTTAGTAAGTAAGTAATTTGATCTGATTTATGGGGTTTTTTTTCTTTTTTGGAATAACTTTAAAATTTATTTTTCTTTCATAGTTTATTGTCAAGTTTGTTTCCATGTAACACCCAGTGCTCATCCCCAGAAGTGCCCTCCTCCATGCCCATCACCTCCCTTCTCCTCCCCCACCCCCATCAGCCTTCAGTTTGTTCTCAGCATTCAAGAGTCTCTCATGGTTTGCCTCCCTCCCTCTCCCCACTATTGTTACCCTTCTTCTCTCCCATGGTCCTCTGTTNAGTTCCTTATAGATTTTGGATACTAGCCCTTTATTCGATATGTCATTTGCAACTATCTTTTCCCATTCTGTCAGTTCCCTATTAGTTTTATTGATTGTTTCCCTTGCCGTGCAGAAGCTTTTTATCTTGATGAGGTCCCAAATGAGGTTCTTCATTTTTGCTCTTGATTCCCTGGGCTTTAGGGATGTGTCAAGAAAGAAACTGCTGCGGTTGAGGTCAAGGAGGTTGTTTCCTGCTTTCTCCTCTAGGGTTTTGATGGTTTCCTGTCTCACATTCAGGTCCTTTATCCAATTTGAGTTTATTTTTGTGCATGGTATGAGAAAGTGATCTAGTTTCATTCTTCTGCATGTTGCTGTCCAGTTCTCCCAGCACCATCTGTTAAAGACGCTGTCTTTTTCCCATTGGATACTTTTTTCTGCTTTGTCAAAGATTAGTTGGCCATACATTTGTGGGTCCAACTCTGAGTTCTCTATTCTATTCCATTGGTCTATGTGTCTGTTTTTGTGCCACTGATTCATGTTTTAAAGAGTACTCTGGCTACCATATGGAGAACTGATTGTAGGGGAAGAAGAAGGAGAGAACTGATTATAGGAGTGAATCAGAGAGGCCAGTTAACAGAATATTACAGTTGTCTAGAAAATAGAGGAGGGTACTTAAGGCTGGGGTGCTGTGGAGATGGAGAAGCCAGTAAAGATATATTTTTGAGGTAGAATCAATAGTACTTGGTGATGGATTGGATAAGTAACTGAGGGAAAGAGGAATCATGGATGATTCCTAGGGTTTTGGCTTGGGTAACTAAATAGTATTCCCAATAAAAAGTAGGGATGCCTGGGGCGGGGGGGAGATAGGTTTGGGGATATGAATCAATGGTTCTGTTTGTTCATCATAAATTTGTGGTATCTATTAGATGTTCATAAAGAGAGGCCAAGATGGCAGTTGCATATGTGTCTGGGGAGTCAGGACTGTTGGTAGGACTGGTCATCACTGGCACATGGATTCCACTGAAATCAATGGGACCAAATGAGATCCCCCATGGAGAGGATGTAGACAAAGATTAGAGGGACACCAACATTACAGATCAAGCCCAGAAGAAGCTAGCAACTCAGATGAGAAGCAGCCAGTGAAGCAGGGGAGGGGTGCGGGGGGGAAAGGGAGGAGAGAACATGTCTCTGAAACCATGAGAAGGGAGGAATGATCGTCTGTAGTAAATGCCACTGAAGACAGACAGTGACCTTTGGTTTAGTTACATGGAAAGCACTTGTGTCAAGGACAAGAGCAGCCTCAGTGAAATTGTGGGGGAAGGGAAGAAGCCCTACAGCAAGAGTCTGAATAGAGAACAGAAAGTGAGAAAGTGGATACAGCACCTGGATGCCTGGCTAGAACTCTCTCAAGAAGTCTACTGTGAAGAGGAATACAAAAGGGAAGTAATAGTTGGAATGGGGATTAGGTTTAAAGATGTTTTATTATAAAATATTTAAGATGTGAGATACTAGATTATTATACCAAATGGAAATGGTCTTGTGAGAGAAAAGAAATGATAATGCATGAGAGAAGGCGAAGTTCTTTAGAGAGGAAAAAGATGACTAGAGCATAGATAAAGGCCTAGATTTTCTAGGGTTCAAGAAACTACAACTATAGAGACTGGAAGGAGGGTAGAGGTGTAGCCTCAGAGGCAGTGACAGGTTGTGGGACAGCCTTAAGTATAAACTGAGATATACGGAGTTATAAATTTAAAATGAGGCCAGTCCACAAGGCTGCATGTTGTACTACAGTAAGTCTACAATAACTGAATAGGTCACTTGTTGACTTTACCTACAGTTTATCCAGGCAAGCATGATAGAGAGATATAAGGGCAGAAAAGATAAAGGCATCTTTAGAGGCAGATTACAATGGTGGACCGTGCAATCTTAGCCAGGTATAGAGAAAACTGAGTACAAGAAGAAGGTGATAATAAGATGAGTAGAATATAGGTCTTGATGCAGTTAAAAAATGTTAGGGTGAGAAAGGCAAAGCTATGGAGACAGTAAAAAGATCAATGGTTGCCAGGGACTGGGTAGGGGGGAAGGGACAGAAAAATAGGCAGAGCACAGAGGATTTTTTAGGGCAGTGAAATTAATCTGTATAATACTATAATGGTGGATACATGTCATTATAAATTTGTCCAAACGCATAGAATGTACAGTATCAAGAGTGCTCCACAAGTAAAGTATAAACTCAGGGTGCTAAGGATGTATCAACATAGGCTCATTAATTATAACAAAATGTATCCCTCTGGTCAGGGATGATGATAATGGAGGGGGTACACAAGTATGGGGGAAGGGAGTACATGATAAATCTTTATACCTTCCTCCCAATTTTGCTGTGAACCTAAAACTGCTCTAAAAAAATAAAGCCTATTTTTTAAAACTGAAGGAGCTATAAAGATATTCCCAGATAAACAAAAACTGAAAAAAAATTCATCACTAGTAGACTTGCCATACAAGAATATTTAAAGGGAGTCCTTCACATTAGACATTAGACAGTGGGGTGTCTGGGTGGCTCAGTTGGCTAAGCGTCTGACTTCAGCTCAGGTCATGATCTCACAGTTCGTGGGTTCAAGCCCCACATCGGGCTCTGTGCTAGCTCAGAGCCTGGAGCCTGTCTTCGAATTCTGTGTCTCCCTCTCTCTCTCTGACCCTCCCCTGCTCCCTCTCTCTCTCTCTCAAAAATAAATAAAACATATTAAAAAAAAGACATTAGACAGCAACTTGAATTCACCCAAAGAAATAAAAGAACTGGGGAAAGTAACAACATAGTAAATGTGTAGACAGTATCATGTAATTTTTTTATTGTAATTATTTTCTTCTCATACTTTGTAAAAGACCACTGCATAAAGCAGTAAATATAAAACTTCACAGGTGGGTTTAAAATATACACAGACATGATTTGTATGGCAGTATAGCACAAAGGAAATGGAAGAGAACAAACCTACATTGTAGCAAAGTTTTAGTATATTATTGAAATTAAGTTGGTATTAATCTGAACTAGATTGCTATAAGTTAAGAACATTAATTGTAATTCTCTTGGCAAACATTAAAAAATTACAAAAAAGATACATTAAAAGAAACAAGGAACCAAAACAGTACGCTAGAAAATATTTATTTAATACAAAAGACAGTATTAATGTAAAAATACAGGAAAAAAAAAACAAAAATTGAAACATAGAAAACAAATAGCAAAATGGCAGGCATAAATCCTGCCATATCAGTAATAATATTAAATGTAAATGGACTAAATATTTCAATCAAAAGGCAGAGTGTGATCATCATCCTGCAGAAACACGATGGGTCTTTTTACCCCGTATTTACTCAGATACCAAGGCTGATGATGCCACATATGTACCAAGAGTGAATATAAGATGTATTATTCATATAATGAGGAGCTCTGGGGAGAGGTATGGTAGGTTCCCAAGAGGGTCCAAAAATGGCTGGAGATAGCAGGGAAGGATGACTAGCTTGGGATTTTATGGTAATTAAGAGATGAGAATTCCCTTGCCAGGGTCAGGGCTTGCATGGCTTGAACTTTCCACCAGTGCGAAGAGAGGAAGCATCCAGTCTTCTGATCAAATTGCCCAGGTATTAGGCAGAAAGGGGGAGGGGTAGTGTAGCTTGAAAGTTGTCAGCAGTCAAATATCAAAAAAAGTCACACTATTACACAGAGATTGGCAAAATTGATAATGGATATAACTATCTGCTATATAGAGAGACACACTGTAGATTCAAATACATAAATAGGTTGAAAGTAAAGAATGGCTACCAGAACTGGCCACCAGAAACAGACAATCTGAATAGATGTATAACAAGTGAAAAGATTAAATCAGTAATCAAAAGTCTACTCACAAAGTAAAGCCCAGGCCTAAATGTCTTCACCACTGAATTCTACCAAGCATTCAAACAAGAATCAGTAACAATTCTTCTCAAATTCTTCCAAAGAACAGGAGGGAATATTTCCCAACTCATTTTATGAGGTCAGCATTACTCCGATATCAAAACCAGACACAGATATCACAAGAAAAGAAAATTACAGACCTACATCTCTTATGAATATAAACGCAAAAGTCCCCAACAACATACTAGCAAACCAAATCCAGCAACATAAATAAGAATTATATACTTTGACAAAGTAGAATTTATCCTAAGGATCTAAGTTTTGAAAATCAATTAATGTAATGTATCATATTAACAGAATAAAAAACAAATATAACATGAGCATTTTAATAAGTTCAGAAAAAAATATGAAAAATCTAACATTTATTTTCAATGTTTATTTATTTTTGAGAGACAGAGACAGAGCATGAGCAAGGGAAGGACAGAGAGCGAGGGAGACACAGAATCCAAAGCAGGTTCCAGGCTCTGAGCTGTCAGCACAGAGCCCAACACAGGGCTCAAACTCACAAACTGTGAGATCATGACCTGAGCTGAAGTTGGACACGTAACCAACTGAGCTATCCAGGTGCCCCAAAATCGAACATTCTTTTATGATAAAAAAAAAAAAAAAGTAAACCACCAACAAACTAGGAATAAAAGGGAACTTCATCAACCCATAAAGTCATCTATGAAACCCCAGAGCTAACATAAAACTTATGGTGACAGACTGGATGCTTTCCTTGGGGTCAAAAATAAGACAAAGGTATTTGCTTTTCAACATTTGTTTTCAACATGGAGGTTCTGGAGGTTTTAGCCAAGGCAGTTAGGCATCCAGATTGGAAAGGAAGAAGTAAAACTATTTCTATTCATGGATGGCATGATCTTATATATACAAAATTGTAAGGATTCCATTATAAAATATCTTAACTAATAAATGAGTTCAGCAAAGTTGTAGAGTAGAAAATTAATATACTCAATCGACTGTAACTTCTATTCTCTTGCAACAAACAATCTGAAAATGAAATTAATAAAACATCTCCATTTAAAAGAACATAAAAGGAATAAGACATGAATAAATTTAAGAAAACAAGTGAGAAACTTATGCTTTGAAAACTACAAAATACTGCTGCTAAAAAATTAAAGATTATTTAAATAACTGGAAAAGCATCCCATGTTTACTGATTGGAAGACTTAACACTGTTAAGTTAGCAATACTTGCCAAATGGATCTACAGATAAAAGACAACCTCTGATCTCTTTGTGGTCTCTTTGTGATCTCTTTGTGGAAACTGAAAAGCCAATTCTAAAATTCATATGGAATTGAAAAGGACCCAGAATGGCCAAAACAATCCAGAAAAAAGAATAATAAAGAAGAAGTGTTGGCAAGGATGTGGAAAAATTGGAACCCTCACACATTGTTGATGGGAATGTAAAATGGTGTGCCTATTTTGAAAAACGGTGCCGTAAATCCTCAAAAAGTGAAACAAAGAGTTACCATATAACCCAGCAATTCCACTCATGGGCGTATATCCAAGAGAAGTATATGTCTACACAAACACTTATACCTGAATGTTCACAGTAGCATTATTCATAATAGCCAAAAAGTAGAAACCACCCAAAAGTCTATCAGCAGTTGAATGTGATCTGTCAGTACACTGAAATATTGCTCAGCAATAAAAAGAAATCAAGTACTGATAGGAGCTGCGATGTGGATGGACCTTGAAAATATGCCATGTGAAAGGTTACCTTTTACATGACCCCACTCATATGAAATGTCCTGAACAGGCAAATCTTCAGAGACAAAAACAAAATAGATTATTGGTTGTCAGAGTCTAAAGAGTGGGGCAGAGGAGCGCCTGGGTGGCTTAGTCGGTTAGGTGTCCGACTTTCACTTAGGTCATGATCTCGCGGTTCGTGGGTTCGAGCCCCGCGTCGGGCTCTGTGCTGACTGCCAGCTCAGAGCGTGGAGCCTATTTCAGAGTCTGTGACTCCCTCTCTCTCTGACCCTCCCCTGCTCATGCTGTCTCTCTCTCTCTCTCCTAGAAATAAATAAAACATTAAAAAAAATTCTTTTTTTAAATAAATAAATGAAGAGTGGGGCAGAGGGGGGAGTGAGACTGTTAATGGATACTGTGTCTCTTCTGGGGGCGATGAAAATATTCTGGGATTTGACAGTAGTGATGGATGCATGATTTTATCAACATACTGAAAGCCACTGAACTACACACTTAAAATGGGTGAAGTGTATGGGACATGAATTATACCTCAATAAAGCTCCTGTTTTTAAAAATGGGCTTACACATTGGTGATTCGTCCAAAAATGAAGATAAAGTATATCAGGAATGAGACAAATCAGCAAAAAGTTGAATTCAATGCGCACATTCTGTTTTCAGTAATATACCCACTTTTACTTGGAGATGGAGAGACATCTGAAAATCACATTTGACCATTAAACATGTAGGTCTGTTAAGACACAGAGTGTGTAGCCACAGCTCTGGTTAGAAGAACAGGTAGAGACGGGACTTAAAAGAATCAATTGTCATCTAATACAAGTTCATATTGTCTATAGACACAAGTATAGACCTCTACAGAAAATGAGGATGCTAAACTTCCACTGATGGGTCAGGTAGGAGACAAAGACGAATTCTGAATTGTTACTAAAAGTATTCATAGNCCTAGAATTTAAATGGCAAGTTCTATACACCAGAGTGGATTTCTTCTTAACTGACAATGTTTAGGTTTTAAGCAAATAAAGTACCAATTAATGTGAAACTCAAAAAAAAAAAAAAAAGAACAGGTAGAGAATGACTGCTTGTCCACAGAGCTGGCACAGATGGCAGTGGAACGAAGGGGTTGGGTGAGGAAGCATCCTGCCCCTACGCTGCCTCTTCACAGGGCCACAGCCCCTGAACTTGGAGCCTCTCTGCCTTCGCCAGTCACCTCTGCTGAAATGCAAACGCAGTGTTTTCAGCCTTCAGCCTTTGCGTAAGTGAGGCTGACGCTTCTGAGTGTAGCTCCCAGTGATAGAACTGGTAGCAGCAAGAGGGATGAAGGGCCTGAAGTGGAGTGAGTCCTGAATCGGAGAAGCACAGAGGGGAAGAAGGAACACCGGCCTTGCTGACTCAATTCTGGTGGGTAGTTCTGCAGTGTTAACTGTAACTACCAGGCAATTCCCAGAAGCAAACTGATAAGGGAATGCAGCAATCCCTCTGCCTGGGAATTCCAGTCCTCTTTGTTCAGGAGCACAAAGGTCCATGCGGTGGGAAGTTCTTGAGGCTCCTGACCTTCTCCAGGGGGCCCTCCCAGCCTACCAGCCACTAAGGTCCTGAGTGGCTTCTCAGGTCCTCAGCTCCTTCCTGGCAGGAAGTCGATGGACAATCCAAAATAACTGTATTGCTAGCTATCAGCAGTGTAGACTTCCAACAGACAGGGATGTACTACCAGAGCCTCTTGTAACTTTAATTTAAATATTACAGCTTGGGGGCACCTGGGTGGCTTAGTCGGTTAAGCATCCGACTTTCGCTTAGGTCATGATCTCGCGGTTCGTGGGTTCGAGCCCCGTGTCGGGCTCTGTGCTGACTGCCAGCTCAGAGCCTGGAGCCTGTTTTGGTCTGTGACTCCCTCTCTCTCTGACCCTCCCCTGCTCACGCTGTCTCTCTCTCTCTCCTAGAAATAAATAAAACATTAAAAATAAATAAATAAATAAATAAATATTACAGCTTGGCCTGATTAACATGAAGCTTCGATTTTCAGCACTTGAGTCCAGTGGTCTCCTGCCCACTCATCAGCGGTAAGTAATCACTTCTGCCGAGCCTGCAGTGGAGAATGCAGATCGCATTGCTTCTACCATCTCACCGAGCTCCTGAGGGAGGGCAGGGTGCACATACGTGGGAAACGGTGTGCCTAGTCTGTGTCCTGGGGCTGCATTAGTCAGTGAGGTCGCTCCCAAAAGCCTCTCTCTCTCAGACATGGCATTAACTGCTTCTTTGACCCTAGTTTGTAAGTAAGTAAGTAAGTAAGTAAGTAAGTAAATCAGGAGTGCACAGTTTCAAAGTTAGAGAATTGGTTTTAAATTGATACTTATTTTATGTGAATCCGAGACGCTCCACTTAAGGGATTGCCAGGAAGCCCTGTACATTATCCACTAAGCCCTGGTACCAACGGGGGAAGTGGGACTTGCCACCAGCTCTGTTTATTGTTATAGAAAAGCATCCAGATAAAAAAAAAAAAAAGAGAGAGATCCAAGTTCCCGTAGAGGTGCGTGAGGACACCGGGGTGGGTGTTCCAAGCACAAGAGAAATTTATGTGGGCTGGATCAAACATGTGGGAGAGAGAAATCCAAGCTGACATGGGCTCAAAAGCACTGCCAAGGACCAGAAGACATCAAACTGACTTAAGAGCCAGGACAGGCGGCTCTTTGATCCAGCTCTTCATTACAGACTTTTTTCATTGAAATGGTTCTTTAACAGCATCGCAGAAGACAAAAACCAACAGCTACGACAGCCCCACATCCTGTACCCTGTTTAAAGATGTTACGTGCACGTTTACATATGTAATCTACAGACACGCTCACCTCCCCACCCCTCCTGCCACGATCCCTCTTTACCTGTCAAATCCCGACGCAGAGAACACCTAGCTCAAATGGCACTTCATCTAGACTATCTCCCAACATCCTGGGCACAAAGTTCACCTCGCTGCTGGGTTTCCATGGCATTCTTTCACCAAGTCCCGCCAGAGTCCCTTTCAAAATCTCTCTTGAATTTATCCTCTCTCTAGTCTAGCCAATCCTTGCCCACTCCCAGGACCTCTTTTTCTCTCCCCTCGATGACTTTTTTTTTTTTTCTTTTTAAAGTTTATTTTTGAGAGTGAGAGAGACACAGAGAGTGAGCGGGGGAGGGGCAGAGAGAGAGAGGGAGACACAGAATCCGAAGACAGGCTCCAGGCTCTGAGCTAGCTGTCAGCACAGGGCCTGACGTGGGGCTCGAACCCATGAACTGTGAGATCATGACCTGAGCTGAAGTCGGCCGCTTAGCTGACTGAGCCACCCAGGTGCCCCTCCCCTCGATGACTTCTTATAGACTTGCCCCTAAAATCTGTCCTCCACACGTCCAAGAGACAGGCCAGGAGAAGCGCTGGGAGTAAGGAGCTAGAAGGAGGTTTCAGGGCGTGGTGGAGTGTCATCAAGTTCACGGCAGGGCTGGGAGGCAGAAGCCTTAGCCAGCGGGACGCGTTGCTCAGAGGAGCTTCACGGGGCTGATCCTGAGTGAGGCATGCGGATGGAGGGGCCTGGGTAAGTGGCTGCAAGGTAGCGATCAGCAAAGTGGTCAAGGACCAGGATGTGGGTGCGAGGATTTTCCTCATGAACATTGCAAGAAGCAGCACAGAGGCTCAGAAGTCCTGATGTGCAAAAAACTTGGTGCAAAAAACGTAGTAAGCTTGATTAAAATGCAGATTACCAGGCATAGGCCTCTGGGAGCCTAATCAGCATATCTGGGGTGAATTGAGTCCCCCTCCCCCCCCATTCATATGTTTAAGTCCTAACCCAAGGTATCTCAGTATGTGACAGGATTTGAAGGTAGAGCTTTTAAAGAGGTGATTAAGATAAAATGAGGTCCTCTGGGTGGGCCCCGAACCAATAGATTCCTGTCCACATAAGAAGAGAAGATTAGGACACAGACATAAGCACACAGGGGAAGTCCCTGTGAGGACACAGCAAGAAGGCCACCATCTGCCAGGTCAAGGAGAGAGGCCTCAGGAGAACCCAACCCTGCTGACACTTTGATCCCAGGCTTCCAGCCTCTAGAACTGTGAGAACATTAGCGGCTGTTGTTTAAGCCCCTGGTCTGTGGCATTTTGCTGTGGCAGCCGGAGCACAGTAACACACTGCCCTAGAACAATGGCAGGAGGCGGGGGTGTGGAGAATGACCAATGGGCATGTTACCCCACCTTCCCTGAAAGAGGAAAGTTAACCAGAGGCCACCAGAAGACGGGGTTGATGGGGCAGAGGCGACATGTGAGATAGTATGAGCTCCAGTGTGAGGGTGCAGAGGGAGTCAGGCGAACTCCCTCCCCCTAGCCCCACAGTCTGTGAGGAGAGAAAACAGGGTTGGATGGACAGGAGAGTCAGGCTTCAGTCGGGGTAAGGAGGAGGTGGAGGGCAAGAACAGCCTGAGCATTCTAAGTAGAAGGACCTCACTAAAATGACAATATACCGGTATTTTCAAGATTTAACCAAATAAAAAATGGTTTCATCCATGAAGCTAGGGGAGAGGGACAAGTACAGACAACAGCAACAAGAATTTGGGAGCTTGAGAGCCCCTGGAAAAGTGATTGATGCTTTGGCATCTGGTTCCTCACCAGCAGCATGGGCACCACCTAGAAATCTGCGAGACACACAGGTCCCAGGTCCCATCCCAGACCTCCTGAATCAGAAACCCTGCGGGTGAGGGCTCCCCGCCTCCACCACAACCAACACCACACGGTGTTTTAACAAGCCCCCCGGGTGATAGTGCACGGGGAAGTCCTGAGGAGCCCTGACTTACCAGACCAGAGAGAACTGATCAGAGCTCTCACTTGTGAAATTTGAGAGGCAACCAGCAAAAAGGCTCAGGAATGACAGCACTGGGTAACTTCAGACACAGGGAGTGAGGATCCGAAGTCCTGAGAACTGGCTAGAATGACTGAGGAAGGGGTTAGGTCCCAACACCCCAGCCCCACTGGTTCATATCAGGCTCAGTCCTAGAGCACAAAGGGGACAGATCTGATAAGATCTGTTTATTCCTGCCTTGATGGACTACATATTCTAGTAACTCTCAATTTGGAGCAGAATGCTGTTATTGATCATGTCTGTAGGGACACAGAAAATATTACTAAATGTGAAAAGACAGTGCAGACCCTGAATCAGGAGGTGGGAGACCTTGTTCTAGGTCTGACTCTTTCTCTAACTGTATAATCAGGGCAAGAACGCCTCACTTTCCCGGACTGCACCAGGCTATTTTAAAGGTTTTTGAACCCAAATATTCTATGGTCACATTTTTATTTAAAATGAAGAAGAACCATAAAGTAGATGATATGTAATTGCAAGCACTGCCTCGTTAGACTCACAGGGTGCTTTCTTAGTAGATATTTGCTATGTGGGGTTTCTAAGTTTTTGAGTATTTACCTCTATTTAAATCATTTCAACAAATATATACCAGAGCTTCTATTGGATATACCAATGTCTGAGAAGTGACCCTATCCAAATATTTAGAAGGATTACTGGAACTATGGGTATCATTACTTTCTATATATTCTTAACTCTGTAATTATATAATATTATACTATTAAAAATTAGGGACTACCACAGTGATAGTAAATAGAATAATTAACTTAAGTGTCAATCTTGATCAATTGCTAATGTCTGCTTGGGGTGCTATATTGAGAGTGTTGAAACTCATTTCAGACTCAATGGGAGAGAATGCTGTGATCACTAAGTAATGTCTGCCAAGGTCAAAGGACAGGACATGTGCTGTGTCTCTGTCTATTCTGCTACTATAACCTAGAGGCAAGATGATCTCCCTTTACCCCTTTGAATGTGCCTGGGCCCCAGACTGAAAGCTTAGTTCCTCTCCTACTGGCCTTAACTAGAAATAGAGGGCTCATCAGGGACAGCCAATCATGGCCACAAGATACAGCCTTCTCTTTGGGGGACCATTTCATGCGGAATTTGAAAAGGATGTTTCTTTAATGTCAAGAAGGCTGTGGAGAAACATTGCTCAGTGCAGATTCTTCTCATCCCCTCATAGTCCACCTGAAGACCCATAAATGTCCCCTCCTTCCCCCATACCCACTGTCACAGAGCGCTGGTGACCTGCCTTAGACAGGCTCCTTCAAGCCAGTATTAAGGCTGGGAACTTCTACATTCATCCTGGCATTTGGGGGGGCCTGATGAAGTACTGTGGACAAGACTACCAGCTTAAGGGCCAGCCCCCGCTGACACACCGAGGAGGAATTCCACTGCCTCCCCCAGGATGGTCGGCACTTACTGGCCATTATCCTCCGCACTGCGGGGCCCTCCGCAGTCATTTCCCTCACGATCTCATTGTCGTCTTCGTTGGCATCCAACCAGCGATTGCAGTTGAAGTTATACTTGTCCTTGGTCAGGGTGTTCATCAGGGTCATCTGGAATGAAGTCCTGGGGTGAGCAAGGGGGTGTCCGAGAGATATACCAGGCCCTGGGGGCCCCGTTCTGCTACATCTAAGGGAGGCCACGGCCATCCCCTCAAGATGATTTTTGTGGGAAGCAGAGTGCCTGATTAACACTTATTCCTCTTGGTCCCTTGCACCTTCTTAGCAGCCAGGTGACCAGGGAAGAATGAGTCTCTTAAACACCTAAGCATTTTCTTAGTCTGCTCTGGAGGTCTTCTCCCCATCAGGAAGTCCCCATGTCCTATGTCCAAATTCTCACTGTGAGACCCACACTTACCCACCCCCGCTCCCAACATACACAGACATATGTGGCAGTGTCATTAGAAAGGATCCCTCTCCCCACCACCTCCCAAGCCGAAGATGGCAATCTCACCCTCTCTAAATGCCATCCAGAACCAGGGCTCCTTCTGTCATGCCATGCCCGAATCTTGTAAAACCTGCCAAGATCCGGGAGCTCAATCTACAGGGAGAAATCACAAGGCTCGGGTGGGTGGACACAATCAAGTGAAATGTATTTATCCTCACAGCTGACCCCCTCCCCAGAGGGCGCCCACCCTAGGCCACTTCTTCAACAGTGAGGATGGCTTTGCTTCAAGCCACCCTTGTGGACTTTGTCCTCTCGTGCCCTTGCAGCCAGGGGCACGTGAGGGCAAGACAGCCATGCAGGGCTAGGCTTCAGTCTGGCCTAGTGAAACTGAATAAAAATAACTGACCCACAGTAGGATCCAGAATAAAGAACATCTTCCAAGCAATAAACTCCCAGTAGCAGAACCCATATAGCAACCCTGCAAATTAGCACAGGCCCACAGTCCCAGAACTCTGCTGGGCACTAACACAGACAAAAAGATCAATATAGCAGTCACGCCCTTTCCCTAGGGGCTGGTAGTCTAGCCGGGAAGACAAATACATGAAGAGCAATGAACTGAGTGCCTAGCAGAAGCACCAGCGGGGTGCTCTGGGAAGAGAGCTGAAAATTACAAATCATTCTCACCTAAAGGTCAGAGCACACCTCTGTTGGCAAAATAAGCCTTGCTCTGGTTAGATATGCACCAGAAATTTAGCGTTAAATTTACAATTTACCTTAAGTTTTGCTCCTCTCTAATTCATTCCCGATCAGGCGGTTTGATGCTGCAAATGATTCTATGATTCTCCAAGCTTCTAGGCTCCTCAAGAGCATTCCCTACCTGCTTCTTTCCCCCAGGCTTGGTTCTGGAGTGTCTGATTCAGGTGAAGGGCCAGATCCAAAGGGCACCCCTGTCAATCAGTGCTTTGCTTATAGATCGCTCTGACACCCCTTGCAAGGAGCTGAATTTCTCATTGTACCCTTTTGTCCTCAAACTGGATTCAAAATCTGGCTTAGAAAACCATCCCTATGACAAATACGTCTTATGTCCCTCCCTCCCTCCCACGCCACTACACTTCCCTCCTACCCTAAATTTCTCAATTATGCCTGGTTTGAACCACTTGTTGTTGGGATTCAGGAGAATCTCATCCGTCCGCCCCTTCTGCCCATAAATCTGGATGAAGATGGGCGAGTTGGTACCAGCTTTCTTCAAGTCGGTCGTCCAGACCCACAGGGACCAGGGGAACTCTGCAGAGACAGGTCAAGAATAAAGAGACTTTCATGTTACCAGTGGGGAAAAGGAGCAAATCCAAGGAGTCCAGGACTGAAGCACAGATTGCACCCAGGGGTGGTCCCCTCTCAGAAACCCGCTCTAACAGGTGCCAATATCAGGAGCCCAAAGATTCCCTGCTATTTGAAAGAGGATACCTTAATGTTCCTTTTAATGGCAAAAGCCTATTAGTATGTTTTAAATAGGGAGAGGATTAGACTCCCTGCACCCTGTGTATATTCAGAGTGCACTGTGTTGAACCGTTTGGTTTAACATCTAGCACATCACAGCAGCTTACTCAGTTTGAGGTCACAGGGATACTAGGCCCGGGTATGTAACTCTCCGCCGGGACGCAGCCTGGACTTGGAGAACTGAGTTCTGCGGGGCCCATTCCCTTCCTTTCTAGAGAAGAACCAAGAAGCAGAAGAGGACTCCTTCGAGGTGAAGGTCTTGCCCAGGGGTCTGACATCCTGGCCGCGGCTGGCCCTGCCTGCAAGGCCACCAGCCTCTGGGGCCCCTCCACCTACTTTTCAGCCTCTTCTTCCTGAGAGACACCATCTCGTAGAGCTGCCTCTCGATCAGCCCATCCACTTTCTTCTCATCCAGCCAGTTGCTGCAAGGGAAGGTCTGTTGGATGCCGGTGAAGGGGCACAGAATCACCACCTGGGAGGGCAGACGACAAGTCTCCTGCAGCAGGTGCCCTGGTTGGGACCCTTACAATGTTTGACAGCCTCTTCATATTAAGGGGGTCGTCTACATTAGGTTCCTCAAAGAATGGCACTTTCCTTCCTGTTCTCTGCCTCATTAAATCTTCCATCAAGAAATATCTCCCCCAAGGAGTCTTCCCAAGTAGGTATCATCCATCCTCCAATTTACTAGCTCAAATCTTGAATCCTTCCCCCTACACGGTAACACCCTCTTTGAAGACCGTATTTCTTTATGCACTTCATAAAATCTCAGACCAGGTCAGATGAACTAGAATACAAAACTAATTCCCTATATTTGTCTTGTAGGGAAAAGGTCAATCACATAAAAGGCAATGAATATCTGGAATTTAATACAAAAACAAACTGCTCTCTTCGGGGCTTGAGCCTCATTAAACCTTCTTTCCTACACTTTAGTCACATTCTGAACTCATGAGTCTATTAGAACTCAGAATTGTATCCAGCCTAGACCACTCACATTAGAGATGTCCAATGTGACACCACAGTGTCTTGTGACACTACAAGATTTTCTATCAGCCAAGAAATTTTGACTCTTCACATTGCTAGATTCTCTGATTTATCTTCTTTTTACCTTGAAATGAATTTTTAAAAATGTTTTACATATGTTTGAGAGAGACAAAGACAGAGTGGAAGCAGGGGAGGGGCAGAGAGAGAGATACACACAGAATCTGAAGCAGGTTCTGGGCTCGAACCCACGAACTACGAGATCATGACCTGGGCCGAAGTTGGACGCTTAACCACCCAGGCGCCCCAACTTGAAACTTATTTAACTCAACCACTGATCAAGCATTTTGACAAGGTACTGTCTCACTGGCTATTTGTGGTCAGTTGTTTATATTTATTACCATTGACTACAGTTTCCTTGGATTGAATTATTACACTTACATATACCCAGATATCTCTGAGAGTTCAACTAATACTTACTATCTGACCATCACAGCTGTATGAAACCTTGACTTATAGGCACCAAGGGGAAGGGAGATAAAAGATCGGGGAGTCGGGGGAGTCTGCACACCTTCAACCTCCCTGAAAACTCTCCTCCCTACAGCTAACTGATGCCTCAGGCAGTAGCCTCCTCAAACACTGTAGTCCTGTGACACAAATGCATTAGCAATTAACACAGTCTACCCCAACATGCATTCGATATGTGGGAAATAAGCTGAGGTCCAGAAAAGGGAATGGAAGTGCCCAAATTTGCAGTTAGTTGGTGTCCGTACCAGGAGCATAAATGTTCCTGATTCCTAATTATTAGACAGGGGCCTTTTATACCCATCAGCAAGAATTTCAGGATTCTTGTTAAGGCCAAGGTCCCCTGGGACCCATTACTGCACTCTAACTTTTGTGCTGAAGAGTATGTGACCATGTATTCAGAAGTGGACCTACCCGTACACAAAGTTGGAGGATACTCATACGGGGTGATCTGGGGGCACAGAAAGTTATAACCACCAACAATTATTGACCAGCCTTTCTTTATTTCCTCTGAACAAACCATGCAATTACTTCCTCCTAGTTTACTCTTGAATGGCTCTCTAGTTGTTACATGCGTGTTAGTCTCATTTGATCAACAAGATAGCAAACTCCTAAAAGGCTGAGGTTGTGTGTTCTCATCCCTTATGGCTCCCCCAAACATAGCTCTAAGCATACAGTAAGTACTTAAAATACATGTTAAAAGTTCTGCTTCTGGAAGAGGTAGTCCAACAAACAAGGTAGTCTTTAAAACTTCTCACCACTGCAAAATACCCATAGGCCGGATTAATAACAGACAATATAATTGTATATACACTGTCAAGCTGCCATGAAGTTATAGAAAGGCCACAAGAGCCAGCAAAACTCAGAGTAAGCAGAAGCCGAGGGAATGGGCATATGTGAATGGCAAAGTTGGCGCTGCACCCAAAGCGAAAAGACAATACCAGACACTCAAGAGATCAGGAAACCAACAAACAACTGAGAAGCAGGAGCCCTTGGGCTTTGTGAACTGTAGGGTCTGAACTACAAACCCTAATTAAGGAGACACATGTGAAGGAGCTGCTCCCTCAGGAAAAAGGTGGGCAGGGAAACATCTGCAAAGGGATCCTATCTTCTCTGCCTTTGCTCCAGACAGATAGTAATAATCTTCCCCTGAGAATTAGTTACCACAAGCCTGGTCACAGGCAGAAGAAGTAGAAATACACATACACCTAGATGTATCGAAGGGAAACATCAGCATGCTAAAGACAAAGAGAAGATAAGAGCACCAGCAGAGTAAAGAGAGCTGATAGCAATTAGACTAACGGAAGCCAGAAAATACCTGGGGGAGCGGAGAGGCAAAATAACTCAATCTAGGATTCTGTACTCCAAAACTGGCTTTCATGAATGAGGATGAAATAAAACATATCCTAAATGAAAAAAAAACAGAGCCCACCACCAACAGACCCTAACCAAAGGAACTTCTAAAATATAACTTCAGGAGGAAGAAAATGGACACCAGAGAGAAGGTCTCTGATGCAAGGAGGGATGGCAAGCAAACTGGCAGCATGTAGGTAAATCTAAACAAAAAATGATTCTACAAAACCATATCTCATGTGTGGATTTGAAAATAATTTAAAACAGAGCTAAAATACTAATCGAGATTAGCATGCGGCCCAGATGCAGGGTTATTACCATTAGAGATTTTCAAGGTCCTTGCCTAAAAGAAAGTACAGTTGGTGACTGAATTTTGGGTTTGGCACATTAAATATGTAGGGTAAAACTGCAATAGTGACCACTAAAACAACACAAAACAAACCAGAAATAGAATACAATTTCTAATTTAGTATCAAGGAAAAAAAACCCAACCAATCCTAAAGAAATGAAAACTATAAAAGCAGAAAAACCAATATGCCAGAAATTACAATAAATATAAGTGGACTAAGTTTGCCAGTTAAAAAAACAGATGGTGTCAGACTGGATTATGTAAAGATTTAGCTCACCAAGAGGTTATAGTAATTCCACACTTAATAACATAGCCTCACACTGTGTACAGCAAAAACTGTTAGCTCTATAATAAGAAATTGAAATATCTACCACTTACATGAGAAAATTCAACACATCTTTCTTAGTAATCAATAGATCAAATAAAATGCTAGTAAGGAAATAGATAATTCAAGTAACAAAAGTATTAATAAACTGAACTTAATATATAAACTTAATCTTAAATTCAAAATCTTAAATTCAACTCCTGGAACAATGCATAAATTGAACATGCATTTTAAAGTAAATCTCAAATCTCTTTAAGTGGCATCATACAGATTATGTTCATTGGCTGAAATGATATTAAATTAGAAATAAATAACAAAACACAACAAAAGAACATGTATTTAGAACCTAAAACTCACACTTCAAAATAGCTAATGGGTCACAGAAGAATTTTATGTAGAACAATAACTAAGCACAATTTTATGTAGAACAATAACTAGGCATAAAGGAAAAAGCTAACAAATTGCTCTTCATCAATATGGAACTTTCTGCTCTTCAAAAAACATTGTCATGAAAATGAAAAGGAGGGGTGCCTGGGTAGCTCATTCAGTTAAGCATCCAACTGTTGATCTCAGCTCAGGTCACGATCTCACAATTTGTGAGATCGATCCCCATGTGGGGCTCTGCACTGACAGTGTGGAGCCTGCTTGGGATTCTCTCCCTCTTTCTCTGCCTCTCCTTTGTTTGCGCGCTCTCTCTCTCTCTCTCAAAATACATAAATAAACTTAAAAAAAAAAAAAGAAATGGAAAAGGAAAGCCACACATTCGGAGATTATACTTAATACACTACAAACATATATAGAGAGATATACCTGACCAAAAAAACCTGTATGAAGAATATATGAATAGCTCTTATAAATTAGTAATAAAAAGGCAAAAAAAAAATTAGATAAGCAAAAAATACTTCACAAAAGATATACAAATGACCAATAAGTACGTGAAAATAATGTTCAACATACATGGTAGTCAGAGGCATATTAATTAAAATCACAATTAAATGCCATGATACGCCCATTATAATAGCTAATAAATAAAAAGCTTGACAATATCCAGTGATAGTGAGGTTGTGGAACTGGAATTCTCATACATTGGAGGGGCGTACAAAACATTCTAGCCACTTAGAAACCATCTTGGGAGATTTTTAAAAAGTTACGTATATATTTACCATAGGATCCAGATATTCCACTTTTAGGCACTTACCCAACAAAATTAAAAACATGCTCATACAAAGACTTGTACATGATTATTCACAGCAACTCTATTCACAATAGTGAAAAGCAAGACAAAAACCATAAACTGGAAATGACCCAAATGTACATGAATAGTTGAATGGATAAACAAACTCTTATAAACCCTAACAATGAAATACTACTTGGCAATAAAAAGAATAAATTGCTAATATGTAAAACACAGAGAAATATCAAAAATACTATACTGAGTGAAAGAAGTCACACACACGTGTGCGCAGGCACACACACAAGAGTGCACACTGCATGATTCCACTTATATTAAATGCTAGGAAAGACAAATCTCATCTTTAGTGACTGAAATCACGTTAGTGTTTGGAATTGTAGAGACTGACGGGGACGGGAGGAACACAAGAAACAGGCTGCAGTGATGGAAACTTTCTGCATATCGGTTCCGGTAATAGTTACACGATGTATGAATTTGTCAAAACTCATAGAACTATGTGATTTAAAACAGTGTAATTTTTATGTCAATTGTACCTCAGCAAAGTTGGCTTTTAAATGAAACAATAAAATTAAACTGAATGATAATAAAAATATTCCATATTGTAACATGTGGGGTGCGGCTAGGGCACTACTCTGAGACACAGTCATAGTATCAAATGCTTATATGAGAAAAGAAGGCAACTGAAAATTAATGGGCTAAGAATCCAATTTAAGAACTTAGAAAAATAACTGGGGTGCCCGGGTGGCTCAGTCGGTTGAGCATCTGACTTTAGCTCAGGTCACGATCTCACAGTTCATGAGTTCGAGCCCCACATCAGGCTCTCTGCTGTCAGCACAGAACCTACTTCAGATCCTCTGTCTCCTTCTCTCTCTGCACCTCCCCTGCTTGCATGCTCTTTCTCAAAAATAAACATTAAAAGAAAAAAGAATTTAGAAAAATAGCAACAACAGAAACCCAGAGAAATTAAGAGAGATAACAACAGAAACCGAAAACATGTGAACGGAAATAAAATGGACTATAAAAAAGTCAAATCTTGATTATTTAAAAGGACTAAATAAACTTTTTGTGAGAACGGTATTTTAAAAAGCAAGAAGGCAGGAACAAATGATGTTAGAAACAAAAAGAGGGTCATAATTATAGATGCAGCAGAGGTTAAAAAGATAAGGGAATACTGTATAAGACTAATGTTGTAAGTGCCAATACATTTGATACCTATAAATATATAAATTCCAAGAAAAAATGTAGCTCATTTAAACATTCAAGAAGAAACAGAAAACCTAAATAATTCTATAACCAGCAAAACGAAAACAACAACTTTTTAAAATCAGTAATTTCTCTCTCTCTCTCTCTCTCTCTCTCTCTCTCTCACACACACACACACACACACACACAATTTTGCAAGAGACTACAACCAAACTTTGAGGGACAGATCATTGCGATTTTATATACCCTCTTTCAGGAAAGAGAGTATTTCTCATTTCATGCCAGGATCAAACCTGTCAAGGACTACATGAGAAAAGAAAATTAAGGGCCATGCCCCTCATGAACATGCACACAAAAATCCTATATAAAATGTTGGCAAACCAATTCCAGAAGCATGTAAAATTATAACCCCTTATGACTAAATATGTCTTAAAGAAATTCGGAGTTGGTTTGCCACTAGAAAATGCAGTCATAATTCACCAAATTAATAACTAAAAGAGAAAAAGCCTTATGGCTATTGCACTAAATGCAGAAAAAGCATTAGATAAAATTCAACAATTAACAATAAAAACTTTGAACAATACAGAAATAGGACTTCCTAATCTAATTTAAGACTATCTACTAACAACCCTCAACAATCATAATTAAATAACCAGAAAATTAGAAGCAGTTCCTTTAAATCAAAAACAAAACAAAGATGTCTACTGTTAACCCTTCTGTTCAGCAATGTACTGCTCATGTGGTCAAATACAAAAAAAAAAAAACAAATTAAGTGTAAGATTTGCAGAGAAAGAAACCAAACTGTCACCATTCACAAACAACAAAGTTTATTCTATAAAGAAACTTCTCCCAAAATCCAAAGACAAATTATCATAATTAAAGTTCAGTAAGATAGCTATTTGTAAATTCAATGTACAAAAGTACTTATATTTCTACAAATAGAAGTATTTCTATTTCTTCTTTTTTTAAAAAATTTTTTTAATGTTTTATTTACTTCTGAGAGAGAGAGAGAAAGAGAGAAGAGAGAGAGCAGGAGAGGGGCAGAGAGAGAGGGAGATACAGAATCTGAAGCAGGCTCCAGGCTCTGAGCTAGCTGTCAGCACAGAGACTGATGCAGGGCTCGAACCCACGAACCGCAAGATCATGACCTGAGCCGAAGTCAGACGCCCAACTGACTGAGGCACTCAGGCACCCCTATTTCTTCTATTTTAAACAAATAGTTTAAAAATATAATTTTAAATGGGTATCATTTATAATAGGAACAAAAATTGTAAGGTCTCTATGAATATATGTAACAAAGATGTGCAAGACCTTTATCGAGAAAAATATAAAACTATATAGAAAAACATTAGGGTGCCTGGGTGGCTCTATTGGTTAAGCATCGAACTCCTGATTTCGGTTTGGGTCGTAATCTCATAGTTTGTGAGACTGAGCCCCTTGTTGGGCTCTACACTGACAGCGGGGAGCCTGGTGGGGATTCCCTCTCTCCTTCTCTCTCTGTCCCTCTCTGGCTCACACGCATAAGTGCTTCCTCTCTCATTCTCTCTCTCAAAATAAATAAACTTTTAACATAAAGAAAAAAGAAGGAAAATATTAAAGAAGACCTACATTTTAAGAGGTGTACCATGCTCACAGATATAAAAAGTATCTAGTAAAGGTGTCAATTCTTCCAAATGGATCTATAGATCCAGTTGAATTCTTTTGAACACAATTCTTCATGGAACTTGGCAAGAAAATTCTAAAATTTCTATGGAAGAGTTAAGGGTCATGAATATTAATACACTCCTGGGGAAGAAGAATACAATGAGCAAATTTGCCCTAGCACATACCAAGACTTGCATAAAGATATGAAACGATGAGGGTGAGTATTGTATTAGTGTAGGAATAAATTAAATCAATAAATGGAATAGACAAGAAAGCTCAGAAGCAAAACCATACATTTGGGGAATTTGACAAGACTACATTGCCTTTTTAGAACAATTGGGAATTACTATTTAGTAAATCAATGATTCTGAAATTTCCTTAATGATAAGAATTATCTAAATATCCTGATTACCTAGAAATTCTGACACAGTAGGCTTGCATTGGAGCCAAGGAATCTATATTTTAAAAGAATTCCAGGGTTTTTTTAAAAAAAATTTTTTAATATTTCTTTGTTATTTTGGGGGGGGGGGGCGAGGGGAAAGAAAGAGGGAGAAACAGAATCTGAAGCAGGCTCCAGGCTCTAGGCTGTCAACACAGAGACCAACAGTGGACCATGAGATCATGACCCGAGCCCAGGTCAGATGCTTAACCAACTGAGCCACCCAGGTGCCCCTGAATAGATTACTTCTAAATTAAATATTCTCTTGCTCAAAGAACATTGTAAGCCAAGCTATGAAAAGATACTTGGACATATACTATCAACCAACTGCATGTCTGTACAAAGATATATGTATAGGGATGTCATGGCAACATTGCTTATAATAGAAAATATCAAGAAACAACCCCAAAATGTCTGTCAATAAAAGAATAAATAAATGGTGATTGATTCATGCAATGGAATGAATGTGAAATTGATGAACTACAGTTTCCGTTACCAATTCAGATGAATCTCTAAAGCAGTGTTGAATGAAAACTGCTATGTACAAATAATACTTCCACAGATACAACTCATAACAGTGCACGCTCTTTGGGGGAAAGAAAATTTTATATTGAGGAAGGGTACAGTGGAGTTTCAAAAGTATTGGAAATGTTCCATTTCTTAAGTGGGGTGGTAGACAAAATGGATATTTGTTTCCTTATCATTATCTATAGTTCACTTTTATTGAGTGTATGCTTTAAAGCATAAGTATTCCACAATGCAAACGTATTTTCAAAAATACTTGTTGATTGAGAGACTTGTAAGCTGAAGAATCAGGATAGTTTGTAACTATCAACTTCCACCTCTGGATAAGCTACCCTGCAGTCTGGCCCTTGGATACGTGCACAGAGCAGCCCTCACTCCTGACCATAAGCAGAACAAGATGGATGGGCATGTTACCAACCCAATTGCCCATGTGCTCTGTAGCTGGTCCAAAGGAAGCAGGAAGCAGGTCAGATTGCATGTGCAAGTTAAAGAAGAGAGGGCTTGAATCAGAAAGGCCCCTCTCCGGGGCATCCCTTACCTTCTCACAGTACCAGCCTCTGTTGACACCTACGTTGCCATGTCCGATGGAGACCCGACTCAGGGGGCTGAGGAGGACGGCCAACTCGACGTGGAAGATGTCTGTGCGGCCACGGTCAAACACACCGCCTTCCAGGAAGACTTTCCCACTGTTCTTATTCCCTCTGGCCCCATACATAACCAAGTAGATTTTGGATTTCGTCCCGGCGCCACGGACATTCCCAGTGAAGACCGTGACAATATATGAAATAGCTGGTGCGGAAGCAACAAGGAAGGAGAAGGTTAGTGCCCGCTGATTACAGAATCCCACCCAAGTCTCCCCTCCCTGGCTACCGCCTCCCTAGGCCCTCCCTCTTCGTCATTCCCCCCCGTCCTCTTCCCCAGGGGACACCCAGTGCCCCTCACCACTTTGTGCTCTCTTTTTCAGAGTTTGGGGGTCAGTGTATCCGAGTTTAGGAGTAAAGTACAGGTATCACTCTAAGAAGCTGCCAGCCCTGATTACAAGAACTACCAGGGAGAAGGAGGAATTTGAGTCAGCTAAGAATAGTACTTGTTATTAATGTTAATTACCATGTGCATATTATTAATAGCTGCCGGATGAATTCTGTTATGTCTGATTTAATTATAATAGTCAACTCCATTAATGGAGATTTATACTCAGGGCTAGCTGATTCATTTCGCTTGCTCTTCAGCTCATCGCTTAAAAAGATAACTTTTAATAGAGGGCACTAACGTCCTTCTTCACTGCCTGACATGGGGGGTTGAGAGAAGAGGGAGGGAAGAGGTCGGGCCATTTGGGGTTTTGGTCAGTCGGGAGGAGAGATGAGGACATGAAGTTTGGGGCTAGAGCCAGCAAAGGGAGATTAGCTGTGAGAATGGACTAAGAGAAAACACCAAAGACAAACATCTGGACAGGAAGCTCTGCTAAGGCCTGGCCTCCCTCCATTTGGTCCCAGAGTCTAGGGTAATGGCCTGCGCGTACACACCCCTTCTCCCTACCCCCGCCCCCACCCCCAGCCCTGGGCCCTGGAAAATGAAATGAAGATCCTAAATGTCTTTTCGAGCTAGCCACATGCAGCTACGGGATGCCTGATTCATTCAAACATTTACACCTTCCTTTCTTCAACAAATGCGGATTGAGCGCTTACTACACCCAAGGCTTCAGGGAGGCGAGAAGATGAAACCAGCCGTGTCTCCAGCTCTACTTCTCCAGAACACACCCTGGCCCAGGCTGCCAGCAATTCCCAGGCTCTGACAGGCATTTCTCTTTCTCCTCTACCACTGGAGGCCAGTAAGACTAACGCGGTTAAAGGGGTCAGAGCAGACCCCTACTGGGGCCTGGGGGTTTTTGTTGTTGTTGTTTGTCATTCTGTTTTGTTTTAAGTAGGCTTCATGCTCAGTGCAGTGCCCAACACGAGGCTTGAACTCATGACCCTGAGACCAAGACCTGAGCTGAGATCCAGAGTCAGATGCTTAACCAAATGAGCCACCCAGGTGCCCCTCCTCTCTGTTTTTGAGCAAATAATTTGTGAACTTCAGTTACAAATACCGTGCAAGGTTGGAAAGGGCTGGCGCAGAGGAACGTTTGATTTCCTGAGAGCATTCAAGGTCCGCCCAAGTGTCTGGTGCAAAGGAAGGGAGTACCCGTCTACGGGAGGGAGGGAAGGAGGGCTCAGAAGGAGTGACGGGAGCAGGAGTTTGGGAATGTAGAGAAGAGAAATGGCATTACAGGCTGAGGAGAAAGACACTCTAAAGATAAAGTGAGAGAAAGGGTCAGGCCAGCGGCTCAGGGAGGGGAGGGGGAAGGCATGGCTGAGGAGGAGGACAGGGGAGGGGAGGGAAGTCCCCCACGCCCCCCACCAGCAGAAGCAGGAAGACAAGCGGATGAGGCAGAAGGAGGGTAAAGGGGGCGTAGGTTCAGGAAAGAGCAAAAGGTGTGCTGATGAGGTGCAGAGAGACGGGTGGGGAGGTGGAAGTGGGGAGACAAGATGTTGGAAGATTCTGCTGATACGTAAGTTGGAGCCAAACCGTGAAGCAGTTTGCATGCTATGCCCCAGGGCCTGGCCTTATTCTCTGTGGACGCTGTGTGGCGGAGACGTTCTCAGGTGTGCACATTCACGACATGATGTTCTGGAACATCCGTGAACTCCCACGCTGGGAGGTGCAGCTTTTCTGTGGAATCCACACAGCGTGGAGATTTACGTGGCACACCGAATCCTGATCTGTCACTTACCAGCCGTGTGACCCTGGACAGGTCTCTCAATGCTTATGTGACTCAGTTTGCTCCTCTGCGACATGGGTATGATAGCAGTTTGTATCTTACAGGGTCACTGTGAGGATTAAAGGGGACCAAATGGGTCAAGTGCCTAGCAGGGGGCCTGGCATATAGTAAGCACTTGATAGGAGGAGAAGTTATGAGTAAATCCACACCCCCATCCACCGTGAACAGGAGTTCACTTTCCGGCTTTATCTAGTGGCTAATCTCTTTCGCCCTGAAAGTTAGTGTCTGCTCAGGGGTATCCCCCCCACCGCCTCTGGCATCAGCAGAGTCAGGCTCCAGCACAAAGGGACGGAACACTTTCAAGAGCAGGAGGAGTGGCTGCCTCCTACTGGATCACAGGCCTCCAGGCCCACAGAGGAGAACACTGAACCTCAGGCAGTAAGTGGAATACCAGCCAGTCCGGCTTCCCCTCTCTCTGCTCTACCTGTGGTCTCGGCTCCGCCCACCAAGATATCCCTTTGGATTTTGCCGTCATCTTCATCCAAAGCCAGCCAGCGGTTAAGAGGGAAGTCATATTTTCTCTTGTTCCCAAAATCTTCAATGATAATCTGAGGAGAAGAGAGGGTGGCGGGAGCGGCAAGGGTCACTAACAGCGCACCTGGTGATCAAATACCTCCAGCACTTGAATGCACTCTCACCTTCTTCCTGGCCCAGAGAAAGCTTAGCACCAGGGCTTGCCTTTTGCAAAGCACTGAGAGGCACACAGGGATGACTGGAATTACCTCCTCCTTGAACGACTGAGCCACTATTCCCTCCTCTGCTGCAGATTGTTTTCAAACCTAAGTGCAGGAAATTTGGCAGGATGTGCCTGTGAGACCTGGGTGTGAAGCCTGAATTTACAGACGGCAATGAGAGCATCACCTTCCCCGCCTGCTGAAGGCTGGGACCCTACCCTCGGTGAGAAGCAGAAGGCTGAGACCCTACCCGCAAGGAGAATTACAAGCCCCAAGTGAGGCACACGGAATCCCAGGGTCTGGCAACCAGGTCAGAAAATGTCGGCCACTGACAGTGAGGAGAATGGAACTGGCCGCCTACAGAGCCTCCCACAGGGCGCTCACCTGTGAGCCAGGTTGGCAAGGCTGAGATAAGTATGTCTTTCAGAGTTTACCAAGGAGCTGAAAGGCCCTCCTAAATGTCCCAGGAACCCAAACAAAACCCCACTCTAACATAAGCAGACTCATTAATAACTAGGATCTGTCCTCCAGTCATAGCCCTGTGCAGGCAGAGGCTTCTAGTGATAGACGGGATGAACTGGAAAGTGAAAGTGTCTGCCCAGGCATTCCCAAGATTGCCCAAGATGGGGGGAGGGGGGTCCAATTTCAATGAAAGTCTCACTTCCTAAGATCAAAATGTCTGCAGTGTGGAAACAGGGCATACACTGGGCTGCCTGAAGCCATCTCACCCTGTTCTAATCCCGTTTTAAAAAGGAACCCTCTGGGCTAAGAGCTGTTCTCCTGAGGATACCATCCACTAGGGAAAAGCCAGTGTCCTGAACCAGTGACTAGAGGCCACTGTCTTCCCAGGCTTCTCTCCTCAGATATATCAGCATTCAGGCTTTGGTTTATAAATCAGTCCTTTGTGAGTTTGGTTGGTATGAGTCACCCTTCAGAGCCCGCTGATTTGATGGAGTGTCTGTACTTTTAAAGTTGAGCACCTGAGACCACTGTGGCACAGGCCAGGGAGGGTTCTGCTGTCAAAGTCCAGCCTCTTGCAACCCTTCTATCTGCACATTTCTCTGTGGCTTTCATCTCCGTGTTAGGGGGAGATTGGGGAGCCAATGACAAAGGTCTGAGGCTTCAGCCTGCCTCCTAACCCCCTTAACTCTTAAAAGCAAAGTGAAGGAAAACAGGACTTAGTTTACCAGAGAAGCTATGAGCCTATTAATAAACCTTGATGAACAGATGCACCATCTCTATCTTTAAATGTTCATAGACTAGCGTGCTGGCCACGGTTTCAAGAGCAAGAACACCCCCCTCAGAGCTCATGGGGTTGTCATCAATAAAGCGCCCTCTCCTGGCCTGGTGTCTGATGGAAATTCCTCACGAGAGAAGTTTAGCTAATCTGAGAAATAGAACGTGTACCATTAACTACCTCTACAGGAGAAAACTAGCTGAGCCACAAAGGAAAGAGGCAATACTTGAATACATTTTTGGAAAAATGAGGTTTTCCAAAATACTACATACAAAGGAGGGCCAAGAGAGAAGATGAAAGTTTAAATATTGGTACAGAAAGTATAAGAGTCCATGAACAGGTCTAAAACTTTTCCTGGGCACCTGGGTGGCTCAGCAGGTTCAGGGTCTGACTTCGGCTCAGGTCATGATCTTGCAGTTCATGAGTCTGAGTCCTGCATCGGGCTCTGTGCTGAGAGCTCAGAGCCTGAAGCCTGCTTGGGATTCTCTGTCTCACTCTCTCTCTGCCCCTCCTCGCTGCTCACACTCTGTGTCTCTCTCTCTCTCAAAAATAAATAAACATTTAAAAAATTATTAAAAATTTTTAAAAAAGCTTTTCCCAGTGCATATTAAAGTATGCAAACAATTATTTATGAAACTTTTGGCCCCAAGGTCTACAACATGAGGCTGGAGGGGCAGGGTATCTGGGACCGATGGGGGTCATGAGGTCGGGGTAAGGACCAGGCTGGACGGGAGTCCCTAGGTCGGGGTAAGGACCAGCCTGGATGCGGTAAGGACCAGGCTGGCCACTGAAGAGCTGCAAGGCCTCAGGCAAGTTTCTGCTCCAGCGGATAGACCGAGGACAAGGCCCATTGGTGCATGATGTGCCATCTTGTGACTGTTGCTCTTCTGAAATGGTCTTTGAACTGAACTTACCATCTGAGTTGATCACAGTTGTGGACTAACCACACGTGAGGTCCCAGGCCATGGGTCGTGGGGCAAGAGCCAGGAGAGGGGAGGATGCCAGCCCCCTCTTCTCCAGGAGAGGGTGCAGCACAGGGGAAAGGGGGTGCTGGTCACCCCGAGGGCCATACCCCTGGGCTGAGAAGCATATGTGGGCAATTGGCTAGAAAGGAGACGACCTGTGAAGGGGTTAATTATACTGGCTTCTAGGTTTATCCCTCCAAGTCCTTGAATGTAAATACCAAAGGAACAGTTGTCCTGTGAAGTCCAAGACAACCAAGCTCTCTTCTCTGAGCTATAAATGAATTACAAATAAATAAATATCCTTTGCATCAACGTAAAGACTAATCATGTCCCTGAAAAATCAAAAACAAAAGCAAAAGAAAGGAAGGAACGAAAGAATGAAAGAAGGAAAGGAAGGAGGGTGGGAGGGAGGATGGGGGTGTAAATGAACTAACAGAGCCCCCCCTTCTAGACTTTAATTATAAATATAAAGAAAAAGATTTCTGCGAGCATCCCGGCTGGAACAACAAAATAAAACAGATTATCCCGAAAGAAACAAAAATCTCCTTGGCCTCAGTACCAAATTTCAGAAGGCAATGGAACAAGATTTACAACACCTTACAGGAAAAAAAAAAAAAGGAAAAAATGTGTTCACTCAGTCAAGCTGCCCCTTCCTTATGCAAAGGGGCCTGTTCTGGCACAAAAACCCACTTCCTTCGTGAAGTTTCTGAGAGCGCAGAAGCAGGGTGAGTGGGCCCATATAACCAGAAAGGAACCTGAGCTCAGGAGGGGGCAGCTGCAAAACTGGTTAAGGCCACGCCCAGGCCAGGGGTGCACCTTGCAGCTCTTTGCACTAACCCTGGGTTTTCACTGCCTTTCTTCCCAGGATGAGGGAACTGGGTCCCTGGGCCCCATCCCCGCTGAGGTCACAAACCGCACCTGCCTCCTCTCCCTCCTCCATCCTGAAGACACACCTCGGCCTCACATTGGCTATTCTGGTTCTGGACTCCTGCCCCATTTCTTCTCCAATCCAAGCAGCATTTAGCCTCCTAGAACCCTGGTCAGCACCGGGCTGCTGCTCTTAGGGCCAAACAAGCCCCCTCCTTTCCAAAGGAACTTTGGCCTTTCCTCACTTCACCAATTCATGCCCCATCCCAGGCCAAGAGCTGGGGAAAGGCCCTCAAGGAATTTCTGGGCTAGTTATGGAGAGGAGCGTGGCAGACATTAGAGGATGCTCACCCAGCCCTTTGCTGGTCACCTTCTTCTTATAAAGGCTGGAAAGCCAGCCACTTGTCCCAGTTTCCACTGTAGCTAGGTTAGTCACATGACTCATTTCTGGCCAAACGTAGGCAAAAGGCCCAAGGAGGGCACTGCATCTCTCAAAATAAAACAACATGTGCCAGAAAGAAAAAAAAAGTGGTTTTCCCCTTTGGTCTTCTCTTCTCTTCCTGCCTGGAACACAGATGAGATGCCTAGAGGTTCGGCAGCCATCATGTGATCATGAGGCAACAAGGTAGAGGATGACAGCCACAGTGCCTAGGATGGTGACACAGCAAGAAAGCAGGTGTCCTAGAAAGCAGCTGTCCCAGCCCTGAGCTGACCATATCTGGATTTTGTGTGAGATGAGAAATCTTCTGATAACTGCAGGTCAGCCACTGCAGATATTAGAAGGTAAATGAAGTTGAATAATAACAAAATCTCCCCTAGCCGGTAGCCTCATTCTCCATTGTTAAATTGTCACAAATTGGAGGGGTTTCTGTTTTAAGCACTAAGATCTTTTCCAAAATATTTCTCGGAACTATGGTTTACAATAACCTTTCCCTATCATTCTGGAATGAGCTGAAATTTACTGATAGCCTCATGAAGGGAAGTATCTACAAAAGGCTGATAGCTCATTTTCTAGGTGACCCCAGACTTCTGTGGATTTTTAATATTCTTTTGGCTTTTTCTATCTTCCTTGAGTCCCCATTACAGTTTTCAACAGCCCTACCTAAAATAATGACTCTTTCCCTCTCTGATGTTCTACTGTAGGTTTAAAATTGCAGGCAAGAATTTGCTAGAAGGGACTGTGAGTGAGCACTAGGACATGAGAGAGAGTCTGAGGGGTCTCTCCTTCAAAATCAGCACAGGGCAAGATAGAGCTACTCACAAACTCTGAGCCTGCTGTGTTTTAGCTTCTCAGAAGCCTGTTTGCTTTTTTCTTGATTCTTACCTTTGTCTTGGGTTGGTGAGACTATAAGGCATCTAAGATGCAGAAATTTGAGATTCAAGGCAACAGCCCAAGATAAGTCACAAGAGAGCTTATGATTAAGCTCCGATGGGTGCTCTAAGCAGGCAGGGTTATAAACTCATGGGAGGGAGAGGTTCTGGTGGGCAAGTCAGGGAGAGCTTCGTGGCAGAGTCTCAAGGATGATCAGGCCATGGTTACATTCAGATGGGAGACTTGGGCTTTCTGGGAAGGGGGTAACGTGGGCAGGGTGGGGCAGCATAGTTGGCCAGCAGGCTTAGATGGAAGAGTGGAGCCAGATGGGCCAAGAGAGGGAAGTCGGGGCTGAAATAAACCCTCTGAAGAGCCAGAATTCCCCCTCCCAGGCCTCAGGGACCACAGACAGGCAGCTGGACCCACCTTGGACAGGAACCAACCTGCAGAGCCGCCCTTGTTGTTGTGGCCAATATTGATCTTCATCAGCTGCCCCAGGTCGGGAGCATCCAGAATGAACTTGTCTTCAGCTCCCCTTTCAAAGTTGTCCTTTCCGTTTTCCAGCCTGCGCTCCCCTGCACACACACACAGGCAGGAAACTTACAAAGGAGACTGAAGAGGAGAAAGAACCAATGGTCTGCCCGCTGAAGGTAGTCTCTTGACAAGGCAGGAGGTGGGTGGGCAGCGGGGGACAGGGGGTTCGTAGGTACTTTCTGTACTTGCGCTCAATTTTGCTGTGAACCTAAAACTACCCTGACAACAACATTAGCTCAGCTTCACCCTGAGATCTCTGAGCTCTGTATGTCCCTTGTCGCAACCTCCAGTCAAGGCACAAGCCTGCCCCGTGTGTGGCTTGTGCCCAGTTCCCATAACTGGGCTTCTGATTTCTATCTTGGTCTGGAGTTCCCATCCTGGGAACCACACGTGCACGCCCAGGCCTGGAGCTGAGGTCCTGCCTGGCTTGTACCAGCTGCTTGGCGCAAACTGGGAGCACAACCATGGGAGCTGGTCCTGGGCTGTGCTGGGACCCTGACGGCCAACACACTTCCCTAGGCCCGCCTCCTTTTCTGGAAAACAGTGATGACAGCTACCATCAGACACACTAGTTTCACACAGATACTTTTTTTTTTCTTTCTATTTGTCACTACAATCCATGAGGGAGTATTATTAATTCTGTCCTGTGGATGAAGAAACAGGCTTGGAGAAGTGAGATTACATGTCAGAAGTCATGCTGGGTGCTAAGCATGTCATTAGGATCCGTTCTAACCTGTTCCTTCTACTTTGCAATTTTCCGTTATTATGTTCCCAAGCTTACAGGTCATATTAACCCCTACGGCCCCACCTAAGCACCAGCTTTGTTCTGATGCCACCTGTTCCTCTTCTTTTCTAATTGAATTCTTTAAATCTTTCTACATTGTAATGGCAGCAACTCAAAACCATACAAAAGTAGCGTAAGACATCCATAGAGGGGCGCCTGGGTGGCTCAGTCAGTTGAGCATCTGACTTTGGCTCAGGTCATGGGTTTGAGTCCCCCCCTCGGGCTCACTGTTGTCAGTGCAGAGCCTGCTTCGGACCTTCTGTTTCCCTTTCTCTCTACCCCTCCCCCACTCTCATGCACTCTCTCTCTCAAAAATAAATTTAAAATCATTAAAAAATGAAAAGACATCTGTACACCCACCACCCAGATTTCAGAGGCAAAAAAGATGCTAACACTGTCTAATTTGCTGAAGACCTTTCTCTCTCTCTTTTTTTAATGTTTTATTTATTTTGAGAGACAGAGAAAGACAGCATGAGCAGGGGAAGGTCAGAGAGAGAGGGAGACAAAGAATCAGAAGGAGGCTTCAAGTTCTGAGCTGGGTATCAGCACAGAGCCCAACGCGGGGCTCAAACCCATGAACTGTGAGATCATGACCTGAGCAGAAGTCGGACGTCCAACCGACTGAGCCATCCAGGCGCCGATGACCTTTCCCTTTTTTAAAGAAGAGATGACAGGTAGTTCTACAGTCTCACTGGCCATCCTGCCTCCCCTGCTCCCTCTCCCAAATAAACACTATCCACAAGTGATATGTATGGTCTCTGTGAATTTTGGTTGGCACATGGAGGCATTCATAAAGAAAACATGCTATTTTTGCATGTTTTAGAATTTACGTATGGGGCGCCTGGGTGGCTCAGTTGGTTGAGCGTCCAACTTCGGCTCAGATCATGATCTCACAGTTTGTGGGTTCGAGCCCCGCGTCGGGCTCTGTGCTGACAACTAGCTCAGAGCCTGGAGCCTGCTTCAGATTCTGTGGCTCCCTCTCTCTCTGACCCTCCCCTGCTCATGCTCTCTCTCAGAAATAAACATTAAAAAAAAATTTTTTTTTAAAGAATGTACATAAATAACATCACAGCGCATATCTGTCTCAGGTTCCTCATCTATATGGTGGGGATGGTAATAGCACCACCGCACAGGGTCCGCTGTGAGGATTAACTGAACTGGTACACACTAAACACTGGTGGCCGCGCCCGCCCATGGGAAGTGTGTCAGCGATGGAGGCTGTTGCTGTCGCTCCCTAATCACCCAATCATCGCTGTCAACATACCCTGTGCAACTGACTTCCCTTTCAGTTGATACAGTGCTCTTGGGACTACCCTGTAGATACTGGGACCTTGAGTTCATTTGTGGAACTGCTGTATCAGAGTCACTGAATGAAAAAATACTATTATGTTTCTTCTGCTGATGGGCATTTTGGTTGTGCCTGGCTTTTTGCTTTGCAAATAGCACTGAAATGGACTCTTTCATAACTGTCTTCTGCTGCATACCCATGACAAATGCTCTGAGTGGACACCTACAGAGTCACCAGGTCCTGGGGTGTGCTCACCTTCAGTGTATTAGGTGTTGTCAAATTACCCTCCAAAACGGTTGTACGTCAGTTACCACCACAGTGTATGAGGGGTCCCATTCCCCACAATCATCATTAAAATACATTCTTTAAAAGTTTACATCAATATGTATGTAATGGTATCTCGTTGTGATTTTTATTTACATTCTCTTGATTATATGGAGAGACTAAAATATATATTGTGCATATATATTTCTTGAGAGATATACACCCATTTAGACCTTGCTCTTCTGTAATTTTTTCTGTCCGTATGCTTTCTTATATTCTTTATCATCTCTCCTCTGTCTACAGTGTCTTTTATCATACAGATACTTTTCTTATTTTACTGGACTTTTATCAATATTTTCCTTTGTTGTTTGTGCTCTTAGTGAATTGTTCAAGAAACCCCATCCTAAATTGAAATTCAAAAGACATGCTCTTAAAGTTTCTTCTAAAATTTTCAGAGGGTTGCTTTTTCACATTTAAGTCTTTAGCCCATCTGGAAGTTATCTTTGTGTATGGTGAAAGGTAAAAAGATTTAATTTTATCTTTCCTCATATGGTAAGACAACTGTTTGCACACGAATAATTGAATATTCCATCCTTTCTTTCTGATTTATAACACTATCTCTGTGTTAGACTCCATTCTATTTCACTGATTTGTTTCTCATTCTATCAATATGATACTGTTTTAGTTTTTAGAGATCAGTGGTGTCTTTTAGGATCACAGTAAGTATCCCCACTTATTAATATTGTTAATATTATTTTCCTTATTCAAAATAGTCTTGGCAATAGTTAGCCCTTTATGGATGCCAATTTTATTAGCAGCTTAAGCTGTGGGATATTGCCTTTTGGAAATGTAACTGAAATTGCACTGCATTCATAGGCTAATCTGGGAAAATTTGACTTCTTAGTGAATTTGAGACTTTTCTCATCCACAAGCATATTTCTCCATTTAAATTTTCTTGTATATCCTCACGTAAATATTTATATTCTTTACAGAAAGTTCTTTTGTTAGAGTTTTTCTTAGGCACCTTATAATTGCTATTATAAACCATGTATTTTTAAATTAAATGTTTGCTTAAAAAAATAAAAATAAATGTTTGCTTGTTGTTTCTATTAAGATTTGTATATTAATCTTGTATCCCGCACCTTTATTAAACTTTCTTTCCCATGGTTCTAATGATTTGTAAATCCTCCAGATTTTATAGTTGATTATTATTTTTATGAAAGTTAAAATTTGTTTCTAAATGGGGTGAGAGAGAAATTAGGAGTTTCTTCTAATTTTATTGACTGTGATCAAAGAATGCTGTCTCTGTCCTACTACTTAATTTGTTTGTTAAGATTTGCTTTGTGATTTAGTATGTGGTCATTATGTGCTTGAAAAACACATATTCTCTACCAGTTGGACACAGGAATCTGTATAGTTCCATTAGATCAAGCTTATTAACTGGGTAATTAAAGTCTTCTGTATCCATACTAAATTTTTATCCATTTCACTTATCAATTATTGAGAGTGATATATAAAAATCTTTCACTATACTTCTGTGTTTGTCAAGTTTCTTCAACAATTTTGTTAATTTTTGCTTCCCGTATTCTGGGAATATGTTGTAAAATTTATACAAGTTCATAATTATTACATCTTATAGGTAAATTGTTCCTTTTGTCATTGTCCAATATGCTTTTATTTCTAACAAAGTGGTTTTTGCCTTAAAGTTTAATTTAACAAATAATAATACAGCTGTACCACCATCTTCCATGTTATTGATATGCTCCTGACACACTTTATTCAGTTTTATTTATTCTCTGCCCTTCTGGATCACATGTTTATGCTGGGGTTTTTTTCTTTACATTTAATATGAAAATACCTATCCTTTAACTGATGAGTTTAGTTTCAGCCATCATCAGTTCATCATCTGTTTCTATTTATTGTGATTATTTATACATTTACTTTTTTTTTTAGGATTAGCCATGCTTTTTTTTTGCTTCCCTTTCCTCATTTTCGGCCTTCTATTGGATTTGATTAAGGCTTTATTCTCTTTTATTCACTCTATTGGTTTAGAAGTTATGCATTTTTTTATTTGGGGGGCATGGTTACTTTTACAATTTTAATATGCATACTTGACTTACTAAAGTCTAAAGTTCATCAATGTCTCTACTCTCCTATCCCTTGGGGAATGAACTGCGATCAAGAACCCAAGTATGTTTTAACTTTCATTATCCACCTTCCTTCTTAAAGATTATTATGTTTTAGTATTTTGGGTCCATATTTTCTCATGCCCTAATGATAATCATTATTAGAATTGCTCACTATAGCCAAAGCTTGCTTAGCTTTGTTACATAATTATCAATAATTTTTACTCTCTTTCTTGCTTTACCTTTCTTGGGGACAGGATTTCCTTTTTATTAAAGCACATTCCTCAGTGGCTGCTTAAGTCTATGAGTGGTAAACCCTATTTCTCTTTGTTTGCATGGCAATTCATTAATTCTGCCCTCACTCTGGAATGATAACCTAACTGGATACAGAGTTCTAGGCTGAGATATAGTCTTGCTCAGAACACTAAGCTATTAGAACTTATGACCTTGTATAGGTAGCTGACAGGAATTTGCTATCAACCTAATTGGTTTTGTGGAAGAGAATCTGTCAAATCTGGTTACTTTTAAGCTCTTTCCTTTTGCCTTTGGTTTTACCACAATGTATCAATGCATTTTTTTAATGTTTTTTATTTATTTCTAGGAGAGAGAGAGAGAGAGAGACAGCGTGAGCAGAGGAGGGTCAGAGAGAGAGGGAGTCACAGACTCTGAAACAGGCTCCAGGCTCTGAGCTGGCAGTCAGCACAGAGCCCGACGCGGGGCTCGAACCCACAAACCGCGAGATCACGACCTAAGTGAAAGTCAGACGCTTAACCGACTAAGCCACCCAGGCGCCCCTACCACAATGTATCTAAATGTGGATTTGTTTTCATTTATCCTGCTCAGTGACTCCTTCTGTTACTTTAATCTGAAAATTCGTATCTTTGCTCAGTTTTGAAAAAGTTTCAGCCATCATCTGTTCAAATATACCCTCTTGCCTATTCTATGTATTCTCTATTTGGAATTCCTGTTCAACATTTATCAGAACTTACTCTGTCCTACATGCCTCATGACCTTATGACCTCTCATTTATATTTTCCAACTCTTTATACCTCTACTATATCTGAGTATTTTGCTCATATTTGTGTTACAGTTTTTGAGTCTCTATTCAGTGGTTTCTAACTGTGTTGCCTAACACATCCGTAAAGTATTTATATTTGGTAACTACATTTTCATTTTCTATATTTCTGTTTTCTATATTTTTCATGGGGTCTTGTTATTTTCTTCAATTGTTTTATTCATGTCTTTAGCCTATTTAAGCATCCTTAAACTATAGCTTTTCTCAGATTACTCTATTGTCTGAAATTTTGCAGGATTTAATCTGTTGTGTTCACTAATGTTTAGTCACAGTGGATTATGCCCTTGAGTGTTTTGTAATTTTGAAAAGTGAACTTATCTCCAGTACCTTGTCTTTGGGAATCTTATGCAATGCTTCTGTAGACTCCCAAGGGTATTTCTGGCATGGAGCAAATTTTCCGTCCTTTGGGGGAGTAGGGGTTCCCAAATCACAGCTGTAGTGTAAAATCAGACGTCAAGCCCACATGTATGCAAGCAGGAGGTATCAATTTCTCAGCAACTGTCTTTTCATCTAGAGCTCTTGCAGAAATAAGGTTACTGTACTGATGAGCAAAATTTTTCCTGGCCTATTTTTTCAGTGAAGATGTTCCTGTGAACTTTCAAGGCTCCTGGCTTTATGTGCAGTTCTAATTTTGCCTGTCTTGCTTCACACAGCACAAAATCTCATTTTCTGACCCCAAATGAGTATGACAATCTATCCTGTAGATAGCTGAACATGAAAGGTCCCTGCTTCCAAGAGCTGTGCACCGATTAATAGCTAATACTTTGGTTTTGAGTTCCCTCTTCATTTCTGGCACCTGGAGATTTCTCCTCTCTTCTTATAAGCTCAGCAATGCATTCTGAATTCTTTAATACATTGTGACCAAAATTCACATGTCAGTAGATTTTCTGACCCCTTTTTTATTTCATAAAATTGGAAGAAACAGGAGAGCCTTCCCATCTCAGTTCTACTGGCCTGACTGGCCTCCCAACACCCATAGCCATGTCTGTGTCCTCAGTTCTTGCTTCACCCACGAAGTCTAATTCTATCCCCTGATCCCATTCTGGTCTGCATCAAGCCACTGCACTGAATCAAGCTGTGCCCAGCCACATTCAAAATATAACTCAAGATGGCCATGGAACTTAAGGAGATCAGGACAGTGAGAATGAGCTCCCTGGTAATGTAAAGCTCGGGTCTGTTCATAGTCTAGCATGAAGGACAATTTTAAATAGACCTCAAACCCACCTTATTCTAAAAACATTTCACACACATAAATTTTACAAGATGAGCACCTTGCTGCCCAGGGAAGGCTGTGACAAAGCACACCACAAGCAGAATTACCGCTCACGAGAAGAGACTGGAGCTGTCTTCCTCTGCCAGGAGTTGGGGGAAGAGCCCACCTAAGAAGCAGAAGTGGGCACAGCTTGGGAAGAGAAGATTTCAAACCCAGTACCTGTGTCTCCATACTCTCCGAAGATATTGATGACGACATCAGCATCAGTCCCTGCACCAATGACATCACCAGTGTACACCTTGACTTCATACTTGTTACCTGGGAATGAGGACAGAGAAAGCCTCAGCTCGTTAGGATCCTGTAAAGAAGAGAACAAAGGCCTCCAAAGGAGCTACCACATCCCCAACCCTTCCCTCCAGCAATGCATCAAGTGTCACCATCGCTGTCAAAAACAGAGCAAGAAACAAGCTGCCTGACATTGGTTCCAAATGGCCATTACTAATATACCTGTTTCACATCAACACATCGCACACCTTAAACGTACACCATGTTATATGTCAGTTATATCCCAATAAAGCGGGAAAGAAAAGAAAAAAGTCAAATGGTCACTGCTAAACAGTGTACACAGCATAAATCGGAGATAGATGAAACTTCTGTTTTCAGGCTGCCTTGGGATGCATAAATCAGCCCAAATCCAGATCCACACTGAACCAGACCACCAGCCAATCTCCCCTGGATACTGAAATGCTTCTTAATGGGCCCACTGCACATCTACTCTGCCTTCTCCAATCTGTTCTCCACACACATCACAGTGTAAAAATTCACTAGGGAAAATACATTCTGCAAATGAGAATCAAATTTATCTGTAAATTAATTGTCAGGGTCATAACTAATGCAAAGACCAGGGCACCAATAGTAGGCAGCACGCGCATGCTTAGTGGCTACCTCACTTAAAGACCTGTACCGCTTCCTGTATCTTTCCCCCATTCGCTGAACAGAAACCCATGCACTGTAATCCCCAAATGCTTCAGCCTTGCCCATGGCCTCACCGGGGAGATGGGGCCCAATGTAAACTTCACAACATGCTGAGCCCACCTGGGTCTCCTGCGTTGCAGCCCGCCTCAGGGTGGGGAGCGAAGGACAGGAGCTGCTGGGTGGTATGGGAAGGAAGACTCCTCTAGACTTTCTTTAGGTCCCAACAATTCCAAGGGCTGAGGCGACTTTCCCTTCCCTTCTCCCTTCCTTCAAAGACTTTCTATTTTTTATGTAGAAGAACTCTGTTCAGATTCCTTATGCCCAATATGTGAAGTTAATAAAAATTAGAGGTGTTTCACTAACTCAAAAAGGTATCTGTAGCCTCATGTTTATTGCAGCATTACTTACAGTAGCCAAGATATGGAGAAAATCTAAGTGTCCCTCAATGGAAGAATAAAGAAGTTGTATTACATATATGCAATGGAATACTACTTAGTCATGAACAGCATTCCAAGAAGGGAATCTTGACATGAATGGACCTTGAGGGCATTTTGCTAAGTGAAAAAAAGCCAGTCACAGAAAGATTAACATAGCATGAGTCCACAGATATGGGGAATCTAAAAAAGAAACAACAACAAAAACACCCCTCAAAACAAAACAAAAAAACTCGTAGATACAGAGAACAGATTGGTGGTTGCCAGGGGTGGAGGATAAGAAGGTGTACAAAATGGGTGAAAGGAAACAAGAGGTACAAACTCTGGGGCGCCTGGGTGGCTCAGTCGGTTAAGTGTCTGACGCTTGGTTTCTGCCTCAGGTCAGATCTCACAGTTATGTGAGTTCCAGCCCCACGTCGGGCTCTGCACTGAGCGTGGAGCCTGCTTGGGATTCTCTCCCTCTCTCTGCTCCTCCTCCCACTCACACTGTCTGGGTCTCTCTCAAAATAAATAAACTTAAAAACTTTTTTAAAAAGGTACAAACTCCCAGTTATGAGGTAAAGAAATCATGACGTGAGATGTATGGCGTAGCAAGTATAATTAATAACACCGCACTGCATATGAAAAGTTGCTGAGAGAGCAGATCTTAAAAAGTTCTTATTACAAAAATTAAATTATAATCATGTGTGGTGATGGATATTAACTAGACTTGGGGTGATCATTTCATAATAGGCACACACATCAAATCATTATTTTGTATACCTGAAACGAATATAATGCTTCATGTCAATTACACCTCAATAAAAAAACAATAGAACTGTATTAATTGAGGCCCAGAGTTCCAGTCCCTCTGCCCACCGCCATCCCGGGGGCCTTCCCTGATGTCCTAGCCCCCAGGGCCTTTCTCCCCTGCATTCCTTGGGTCTGCCAGGTTGTCTGTGCCAGTGATTTCCAAGTTCACCAGGGACTGCCTTGTGCAGTTGCTGTTTTCCTGCAGGTGAGGCTTCTAAGATCTTCAAGAATTTAAAAGAGGTCTGGGGCAGGACTTCCTTCTCACCTATAGCTCCCCACACACACGTCCTCTTAGCACGGTGCTGGGCACAAACTAGAGCCTAAGTTTATCGGAAAACAACTTGACTCGAACTTCCTAAAGCTCAAAGTCCCAGGGAAGTCGCTCAGTGCAAAGGAGTGAGGTGGGGGCGATAAGGAGAAAACCTAATTTCACCCCACTCCCATCTCAAATCCCGCCCAGCACCTGCCATCTAGAGATGACATGATGCAGAACGTTGCAGGCACCCACGGAGGGCACCCCTGACACACATGCAGCCCTGAAGGCTGATCTTTAACCTGCCGAGAACCCGAGCCAGGAGACAGCCATTCTCCCCTCAAACCTCACTCGGTGAGACCCATCAGAAGAGAGGGAAGCCCCTCTAATCCGTGCCCCCAACCAAAGATCTCCCAGACTCCCACCCACCTTGGATTCCCAAGAAGACCCCTCTGAGATGGGAGACATATCCAGGTCTTCAGAAGAGGCCAGACTCAGGCCACCCCTAGATGAGTGCCTTGACATCCGGGCCACATTCAGGCTAGCTTGCCGACACGGCAGAGTTCCAGGCTCCTCCCGGCCCCGCCCCCCCAGAAGGTCCTTCACGCATGGCTGTGAAGAACGAAGAAGGCCCTGGCCATGTCTAGCTTCCTGCTCCTGCTCATCTTCCAAGCTGCAGAGGCCCCTGGCTGCAGGCTTGTTCCCCTGGCTGCCAGGGCCTCTGAGAACCATTCATTTCGCTTCACATCCTTTCTCAGGTCCAGTCTGGGGCTCACTTCACACAGAGGCAAGTCCCCTCTGCAGAGGGACAAGATGCCCAGGACCCCTTGGCTGGTGATGCCAGGGGGCTGGGGAGAGGCCCTAAAGGCCCCTGCTGAGCATCAGTCAGTCCGAGAGGGCGAGCGGACTCCAGACAGCCTTGGGCACGGTGCAGCAGGAGGAAGGATGGGGGTGGGGGTGAGGAGCACTTGGGGCAGGAGTAGCAGACATTCTGCATCATTCCAAAAGGCAGAACTAGACTTAGCACTTGAATTATAAAGAAGGATATTTTAGCTCACCAAAAGAAACGTTTTCTAGAACGTAGGGCTACCCAACAAAGCATGGTATGCCCTTGGGGGAAGCGAGTTTCCCACCCCTAGAGACATCTAAGCAGTCACTTTGTGACAAGCACTTTGGTGGAGAGCCATCTGTCAGGAAGGCTGTAAAGAAAATGACAGAGGTGAGAGAATGTGAGAACACTATGGGTCCTTTTCAATCTGCAATTCCATGACATTTGACCAGGAAAGGCAGCCTGCAGATACAGAGGGAAGCCAAGAGATGGAGGGGGCCCCTCAAAGTACAGGGGGAGGTGCCCGAGGCCGGTACAGGCAGGCCTGGGGGGCAGGACCCCATGCAGGGTTTTGAAAACACACAGCATCCCCAGGGAAGTCCAGAGAAGCAGTCATCAGGGCTAAAATGAGGCAAGGTAGGAGACAAGCCAAGGGTGGAAGGAGCTTCCAGAACTGTCCAGCCGAGGTGGACAAGGGGCTCAAGCCCAGGGGTCAGGAAGTCAGCTGAACAGAATATAGGAGGTAATCAGTTCTGGAATGAGGTTGGACTGTTCTGTATCCTCTGCAGACCTCCCTATGGCAAGATGGGGTCCTGGTTCTCCACGTAGTTGGCTGAGTGAAAAGCAGGACCCTCCGGTGCCAGGTGACCTCTGATCACACCGAGGAAGGGCTGAGAGCTGCTGCGGGGTGGGCAAGGCACACCCCACACAACCGCTCTGTACACAATGAGCCTGATTATATTACTGTTCTCCCTGCTTTTCGTCCACATTTCCTCTTCAGGCAGAACCCCATACTATCTGATTTGCCATTTTCTGAACAAGGCCTAGGGCCTGGTGCCAACCCTAAATTGTGATTAAATGCATATACTGTGGCAAGAGTTAGACGGGATAAAAGCAGGGCTTCATTCTCTCACGGCTGCCAGACTGTCCTCACAGTGCATCAAGCCTTCTTCCCAAGCGGTCATGAGAGGCCCCCCAGGTCCCCGTGATCAGAATTTCAATGAGCACAAACTTGCAAGTCTGGTCACAAGTGGGCTTTTATATGTTGAATTCACCCCTTAGATCTGTGGATCCACGTGAGAGCAAAATGCCCATATGTGAAATGTGGCTGCCTTCCTGGTGAGAGGAATGGGGCCAGAGGGAAAGGTCCCAGGCCAGTAGAAACCCCTGCCCCAGGAGCCAGAGGGGAACAAGGCGGGACAGAGAAAAATGATGAGAGGAAAGACCTGAAAGAAAATGGCCAGGGCTGGCCCACCTTCTAGGGCAAATAACACCTAACAGTCACCCAGGCCTTGCAGCTCACGAGGTCCCAGCACGTCCTTGATGTCATCTGAGCCATACCATGGCCACATGATACAGGCAGGACAGATACTGCTGACGTTCTCATTTACAGATGGGGAAACAGAGGCTCGGAGGGCACGGCAGCTTGCCCAGGGACACCCAGGGATGCATAGCTGCTAAATGATGCAAGAGAGGCTCAAAGCCAGGTCTCTTGTCTCTGAAGTCAGGGCTCTTTTTAGAATGTGTCATGGCCTCTCATTCTCTATGCCAGGGGAAGGCAAAGTGTTTCCGTAAGGTGCCAGGTAGTAAATATTTTAGGCTTTGCAGGCCACCTGGTCTCTACTGCAACTATTCCACTCTGCTGCTGTATCGTGAAAGCAGCCAGGCGCAATACAGGAGTNGGGACCAGCCCAAGACCCCCCGTGGATGCCTGCACCCGTGGTACCGAACCCTCTAGAAACTAGGTTTTCTCCTATCCATACATACTATAATACAGTTTGACTTCTAAATCAGGCACAAAGATCTTACCAACAATAACTAATCACGTTACAACTGTAATAATACCCTGTAATAACAGCGATGTGAACGCAGTCTCCCTCCCTGAAAATTCCTTCCTGCCCTCTACTCACCCTTCTCCTGAAGGTTGGGGGTAGGGGGTGACAAACAGCTGCGTGATGACGAAGGGAAGAGAATGACGCAGGCTCTGACGCATGTTAAGAACCGCTCTGGACGTGGGTTCACCTCGAGAAACTCAAACCGCGAGGAGTGAACCGCGGAAACGCGGAAGCTATGGCGCTACGTAAAAGCCACGTAGGCAAATGGGCGTGGCCTTGTGCCAAAAAATTTTGTGGGCAACAGACCCTGAACTTCGTATAAATTTCTTGTGTCATCAACTGTTGTTCCTGTTTAGTTCTTTTCAACGCTTAAAAAATGTAAAATAATTTTGTTAGCTCCAGGGCCTCACAAAGCTTCGCCTAGTCAGCCACTTTGTCGCTGGCCACCGGCTGCCCCAGGCTGCCTTGTACTTTCAGGCCCTCTTCTGTGCGTCTAGGCAGGGGACTTGAGGCAACTCAACTCTCTGCAGACGGGGACTGGGAGCTGCTTGGTGCAGCCTCAGGGTAATCACAGCACACTCTCTTCACTAGCGAACCAGCTCAAAGCTCTGGAGATTGGGGAACTATTGTCCTTTATCTGTTGGGCTGGAGGGGGTGAGAAGGAGCATGTCCCGTGCCCAGAGTGGGTGGGCAGGGCCAGCCTTCCCATGCCCCTGCAATGCTGGGTGACTGGGCTGAGCTCAATGTTCCCCTGAGCGCAGTGGAGAATGGGGGGACGCGGCTGGGGTTTCTTAAAGGTGGGGACAGATGGCAGCACCAGTTCTGCAACCTCAGACATTGTGCCTTCAGTTCATTGCCTGGCTGAGAGTGAGCAAGGAATAGAGATGGAAAGAGAGAGGAAGGTCAGGTTGGAGGAGCGGCTGGCAAGTTCACTGTCCTTCCTGAGCAAGCAGTGGGACCGATAGGGCCTAGTGAAGGCTTGCAGGAATTGTTGCCCCAGCCAATTCTAGGGCTGGCCTGTGGGTTAATCAATGCTACAGCATTCTCCCTAGAACTGATTTCTGTCTGGCCTTTTAGGGAGCTACCAGTAGCTTATAGGGTGCCTTTCTACAAATTAGAAAAAGGCTTCCTTCCTCAAGACACTTGACCCATCTGTTGGATGATTGTTATCATAAATATACAACCTACCACCTCTATGATGTGAAAAACGTCTCTTTACATAGTCTCAGTTGTACAGTGCACAACCCACATACCTGAACCCAGGAACACTACCTTTCAGAGAATGGCTGCCTTTCGCTGAAGGTCAGTGTGAGCTCAAAGAAGCCAAGGTAGTTTAAGCATTGATCCGAACAACATACAAGAAAGGACATAGACCAGAGATTAAAGTAATTACATAGTACCTTCCAGAGCCAAACAGAATTGAGTTGGGGTGCTACACGGATGGCATTAGCAGCAGCCTAAAGACACACAGACGGCCCTCAAGGCCACAAGCATAAGGCGGCCTGTGCCCTGCTTGCCCACAAGCCCAGCCTTGCCTCTTCTCTCCTCTGAAGCCTCCATGGCAGAGGCACAGGCCTGCTTCTCTAAACAGAAACCGTGTCCCCTGTGGGCCAGCCGGAAGCTGCCTGTGTGGGCTTCCAGAAAAGGCAGGCACTGGCAGGCCCCAGCTGCCTCCTGGCCTGGTGCACCAGCCGCCCCCACAGCCTCGCCTGCGCTCTGTCTGGAACAGTCAGCACACAGCAGCGACAGGACACATCTGAGAGAACCGCCCTGGGCGACGTGGGGGAGGCACAGCCATGAGTGGGCCGGATCCCCCAAATCTCGGTGCTGAGCCGGGCTGAGCTGGTTGTCACGTTCCCGATGACAGAAGTCAAGCAAATGGCCGGAAACTAGGCCTCCGTCCTGCTTGCCAAGGAAGGGACCATCCCACACCCAACGTGATTTGTGCCTCACAGCAGCTCACGTGGCCCAAGCTTTTTTAGGAAGCAGGGAATCATGAATGAAGCGATCCTGAAGTGCCGCAGGGTGTTTCTTTCCCTAGGCTTCGCCCATTCTCGGGTCGTGCGTATTTAGAACATATTTAGAACGCGCGGCTTCATTCGCCCGGAGGGTGAGTGGTAGGGGGGTGGGGGGAGGAGGCTGGCTGAGCCTGACTTCCGCCCACCCCCACCCGAGGCCACGGCTGCTCCCCGGCACCCATCACTTCCGCTCACCCGGAGCCAGGAGCTGGGGAAGAGACGGGGGAAGACACGGAAACAAGCGAGAGACACCGGCGGGGCTGTCCTGGGAGTGAGGGCGAGGGGAATGTTCTCCCCCGGCTCTGGAAGGCCCCTAACTCCTCTGGCCTGCGCCCGTGCGGGGAGGAGTGGCCGCTGACCCGCCTGTGAGGGAAGCAGCGTCCACAGACCCCAAGGATGGGCCGCACCCTACCGGCAGGGAGCTGCGTTTTGGCCACTGAGCAGTGAACAGCCTCCCAGATACCCAGACTTAAGTCTCCCTCCCCGCTGCTGCCCCCAGAGGGTTTCCTCTTCCTTCCCTCGGGTCCAGAGCCCCGAATCTCTCACCCAGATTCACCCACTTCTTCAGGTAGGAACTTCTCTGCTCTCTGGAGAATACCTCAATCTTGCCGCCCTTGCAGACACCTGCACTCCTCAAGCTGGTAAGAGCCTCTGAAGCTTACTGAGGACCGACTGTGGGGTGGCCACATCTGTTTCTCATGCAGTCGTCACGATGACAGACCCTATGACTACCGCGGGCACCGCTTACCGAGGAGAGAATGGAAGCAAGTGGTTAGGAAACCTAATCAAGTTCCCCCAGTTAGAAAGGGTGAGGCCCAGATTTGGACTCAAGAGGTCCAGGCAAGACGGTTCTCTCTCGGCTGTCCTTTCACCCATCACCCCCAAGTCTAGCTGAAAGCCCACCTCCCAGGGGGCTCCACTCCTGAACTCCCACGACTGTATCACTTATTTGGCACCTAACATCTGATCAAGCACAGGCCGTGGGGTGACCTCAGCTGAGCCTGGTTATACAAGGACATTAAAACGTCGTGCAGTCGGGGTGCCTGGGTGGCTTAGTCGGTTGAGCGTCCGACTTTCGCTTAGGTCATGATCTCGCAGTTCGTGGGTTTGAGCCCCGCGTCGGGCTCTGTGCTGACTGCCAGCTCAGAGCCTGGAGCCTGTTTCAGAGTCTGTGACTCCTTCTCTCTCTGAACCTCCCCTGCTCACGCTGTCTCTCTCTCTCTCTCTCTCTCTCTCCTAGAAATAAATAAAACATTAAAAAAATTTTTTAAAACGTCGCGCAGTCATTACCAGTTGCTCCTGGGTGGTAATCAAGAAAAAAATACTCTGTCCCTTGTTTCACCCCCAAATCATAGACAGCTAGCCCATCTTCATGGGAAGCTGTGATGTAAGCCTCATGTTATCTATCAGGTGCTGAAAAAGTATGGAGTAGGTAGGCCTTGCCTCCTTTTAGCTCACTGCGCTCAGCCGCTCTTACCCAATTCACTGCCAAGCCCCACAAAGCTATCTCCACATGCCCCTCAGTCACTCATCTCCTTTGGCTCCCATTCCTGTGGCTCCACAGTAGACCCTCCCCTTCTACACACACACCCCAGCAATCTTGTCCATTTCTTCCCTTTCCAACCCAGATTCCACTCCACTGCTGGAGCTTATCCTCCCCTAATGCACTTCTCATACACGGCTGGAGGAACCAGAACGCTGCACGGCCTTCCCGGGGGCCGGGTGAGTACTGCCTGCCAAAAGGCTTTCCGTTGTGCAGACCCCTGAACTAACCATTCAATCCCTGTGCCTAACAATTCATTTATACTAGGAAATAATTGGGTTCACAGATGACCTATAAAGATGTCTATCACAGCATCGTTAATAACAAAAAATTGAGAACAAGCTGAAAATATCCAGAATGGGGGATTGGTGGGGTGAATTATGACATTCACCCATGTGGCCATTTAAAATAATGGTTCAAAGATTATTCAATGTGTTAGTATTAAGTGAAAAAAATCTAGTTACAAAGTTGACTATGATATAACACCACTTTTCATCAGTATGTAGTGTTTAATACATTCATGCATAATAAAGAACAGGAAGGAAATTCACCAAAATGTTAATGACGGTGTCTCCAAGGCTCTCCTACACAGGGATTAAGTTCAAGGTTCTGGGTTTATTCTTGGGCCCTTCACTTATATGCAAATTACTTAACCACTCTGTGCCTCAGTTTGCTTTACCTATAAAATGGGTATTATAATAATACATCTGTCATGGTATTATTGTCAAGATTAGATAGACAGTGATTATAACAATATCTGACATTGAGTGAATGCCCGATAAAATTTATTATTATCATTTTGGGCTAATGGGATTATGGAAGATTTTATTCTTCTTCAAACTCTTGCTTATTTGTACTTTTGATAATCTTTACAACAGCCATATTTCTTTTTCCTGCAATTGAAAACTAAAGATTGAAGTCACCTAAAGCCAACACTTGGATAAGTTATGCCCTGTATGGTCTGGAGGGAGCTGTTGATAACTGCCAGTCTGCAATACACACCTGAGGAAAACCCATGCACATGAGAGATAGCCTTACATCCTCGAGCTGGCTTTGGTACCAGAAACCTTTGAGCTTGCTGGTCTGGGTGGCTAGGAGGCTAGGGGGAGGGTTGAGGACTGGATGAAGGAAGAGAAGAAACAGAGGCATTGGCCACCGGATAGAAATTCAGCCCCAGGTAGGTGGGAACCCCTTCTCTGACACCCCTGCACCACCCAGGCCAATGCTTGGAGCTCAGGGGAAGGGTCCAGCAGGAAAACATTGGTGGCTGCTGCAATGGACACCCACGGCTGGATCAGGGCCAAGACAATGTCTGTATCATAAGTTCTGATTTCACACACACAAAATGCAGCTCTGAGAAAGTACTCTCCAAAAATAGGGGCGTAGGTGTTATTATAAACACCTATTTGGAAACCTCACTCTGTTTGAAAACCTAGCAAACTCCTTCTCAACTATGAAGTCTCAATTGGGCATCACCTCCTCTATGAAGCCCTCCTGATTCCTCCTGCCTCTATGCTTCCATTGATATAGGTCAGTTCCTACTTAGAATATTCTGTTTTTTGGTACTCATTATTTACCGGCTGGACCCTCTTCCCTCTAGTTGCTAAGTTCCTAGAGAGAAAGGCCTGTACATATTTACCCTGAGCAAAGGGTCTGGTACATATAAGATTCCCAACTGGTGCCCATTGAATCACTGAATGACATTGGAGGAGCATAAGGTGGCATCTGGAGCCCAGGGCACTAGCTCTGTCCACACTGTGTGACCAAGAGCAGGTGGCTTAACTTGCCAAGGCTTCTGTTTTCTGTACAATGGAGGAAGAGCAGATAAGGTCCCTTCTGGTCCTGAAATTCTCTGATACTCCTCACTGGGGCCTCATTGGAAACAGTTCTCTTCTTCCCACTCTTTCCGGAGATGATCTTCTGCAATGTTAGGTGGGAGCAGATGGGGTGGGCGGGGAGCTGCTGGCAAGTTCAGAGGAGGAGAGTGCGGCAGGACTGGCCCAGCTTCCCCCGCCCCGAAGCCCTCTAGCTCTGAGTCCGGCTCTGAGTCCACAGGCCCAGCACCACCTCCATAGGGTTCAAAGGAACAATAACTCCCAAGCAGCATCCACAGCAAATCTAGCTCAGAGGGCTCTGGATAACATTTGAACTGAGTTAAGGGGACACATCAGGGAGAAGGAAAAGTGTTTGGAAAAGAGGTACTCTCTGCAGGCTTTAACTGAAATCAAGTCATAAGCCTGTTTCCAGTTGTCTAGATGAGCCTGCTGGATGATAGAGGCGATCCTGGCACTGAGTGGCTCCAAAGTCCTGATTCTGAAAGGCCAGAATCTTGAGTCTGTGCATCTGAGAGTCAGAAAAAGCCTGGATGGACGGGAGGAAGAAGGTAAAACATCAGGATCACTACCACCACCACCACGGTACTCATTTACTGAGCGCTTACTTTATGTCCAGCACTACGCTAAGTCTTTATGTTCATTTCCCCAATTAATCAGCCCAACTGCTTTATGAAGTGGGAATTAATGTTATCCCCACTTTACAGATGAAGAAATAGAGGCACAGAGCTTTATACATTTGCTCATGCTTAACCAACTGGTAGAATAGCAGAGCCAAGTTTTGACTACAGAGAATGGGGGTCCAGCAACCAAGCTCACAGTGGGAAGATGGACAGTATGCAGAAGAATGGTGAGTGTTTGGGGGTGGAAAGAGGAATGTGTCCACAGCAGAAGTCAATTTCCAAAAGTTACCAAAAGCCAATTTCCCCTGCCCCACGGAGGAGGGCTAGCCCCAGACCTATCTGTCTCTCTTTTGATATGACACTCTACTAATCCTAAAAAGACCCCCAGAAGCCACCTAGTGCACCCATTCTACAGAGGAAGAAACTGAGGATGAGAGTAGACCTGAGATCTGCCCCAGGTCCCATCGCTATTGGTAGCAAAGCCAGAACTAGAACTCAGGGTATATAAGGGCATCTGGGTGGTTCAGTTGGTTAAGCGTCCGACTTTGGCTGAGGTCATGATCTCACGGTTCATGAGTTCAAGCCCCACGTTGGGCTCTGTGCTGACAGCTCAGAGCCTGGAGCCTGCTTCAGATTCTGTGCCTCCCTCTCTCTCTGCCCCTCCCCCATTCACACTCTGTCTCTCACTGTTCTCAAAAATAAACATTAAAAATTAAAAAAAAAAAAAAAAAAGAACTCAGGGTATATAGTCTCATGTGCTTTCTAACCCAGAGAGCTATATTTAAAATCAATGATTTAATTACTCTGTGGTGTCATCCTGTAGAATCGGGGAGTAAGTCAGGGCTGCTGGCTTGTGTGACAGAGCCCTCAGGATGGGTGATTTCTGCATCAATCACCCAGGCTGCTTTCATGCTGCATTTGCTTTGGCACCAGGCAGCACCCGGGCAGGCCCATCATAATCCACCATACATCAGCGAAATGTGCACATGCCCCTAAAATGTTAATCCAGAGCCCTTTCTCATCCAATCTCTTCTTCAAATGCACTGTGGGCACCATGCCCAGCATGGTCTTGCCTAGACTGGGTGCACATCTGGAGCTGTGTGATAATCACTGTGTAGCACAGTGTGGGCTGTAATGAAATTATAACCCAGTTGCCTGATGAAATCACTGGGAGTGGAAACAGTGATTATGCTGGACAAACACAGTACCATTTCTACCTGTTCCGTGGCTCTGGGCAGCTTTCGGCCCCAGCATTAGCTGTCCTATTTGCTACAGCCAAAGAGAAGGAGGAAGATGAGGAGGAGGAGGAGGAGAGGGAGAAGAAGAAGGGTGAGGGGGAGGAGAAAAGAAGGAAGGTGGGGAGGAGGAAAAAAGGAAGGAAGGAAGGAAAGAAGGATCGAAAAATGGAAAGAAGGAGGGAAGGAAGGAAGGAAGGGAAGAAGTGGGAAGAAAGGAAGAAAGAAAAAGCCCCAGACTGAGAATTTGGACGAAAAGTGGCAATTTGCCACTCCCCAGCAACCTGCATGCTCCCAGCTCTCCTCCCCAGTGGTTGCTACTTCTCATGGGCCCCCTTTCCTTCAACAGCCAGCCCCTCAGTCTCTCTGGGGCATAGCACAATACTGGCTGCAGCCATGTTAATTATTAACCCACCAAAGAAGATAACTGCTCCTTTAGAGAAAGGATTGTCCCAAGGGAAGCCTAGGGAACAGGCTCCGTTGGGAGACAGGGAGGGACAGGACCCACTTCAGACAGGGACCTTCTGAATGCAAGGGCCTCCTCCACTGTCTGCGAGGCCTGGGTCTGAAACATCGATGAGCTGTTGTGCCTGGGTTCTGACAGCTCTGGGGTGTGAACAGCCCCCAGGCCAGCTGGAACTCAGCTCTTGGCTTCAGAGGCCTGTCGCATTGCCAAGTTGGCAGAACTCTCCCGAAGCGATGCAGTGTGGGCTCAGTACTAAGTTAAGCCACGTGATCATCTCAGTGCTTTTTAAGGTGGGCGGGTTTGTGGGTTGGTGCTGGGATGAGGACAATTACTTGGCCGGGAAGCAGGAAATGACATCATATTGGCAGTGAGAAGGCCAGGCAGGGTCTGTCTTAAACAGGTCTGGCCCTCTTCAGCCCCAGAAATGTGTCCTGAGCCTCCCTGGGGCCAGAGGGATGGGCAGCCCTGTGCTCTCAGCCTGTGCAACTCTGTCATGTAGTCATCAATTGCACCTGAGTGCTGTGCCCCATGAATGTCACATCAGAAGTAACCACGTCAAAGTTCAGGGAGTGAATTTGGGGAGTGGGAGACCTGGAGCCAGGTACCAGAGACAAGGAGGCATTTAGCTGGCAGAATACCAGAGAAAGCCAGTGCTACAAAGGACCTCAGAGAACATCTGGTCCAGCCTTCTGGTAAGATGAGGAAGCAGCCCAGAGAGGACAAGTAACCTGCTTAGGTCACACAGTTACCGAAGGGCAAGACTGGAAGCCATTTATCTGCCTCCCACTCCACGGTAGAGCTCTTTCCACCCATCTCTGCTGCTGGTCTTTATAAGTGATTGTGTCTACACACACACACACACACACACACACACACACACACACACGCCTGTTTCTTATTCATCTTCACTCAAGCCTCTTAGTTCCAGTGACCAAGTCAGCAAGTATAAGAGAAATCATCAGGTGGGAAGACCCCAGTGTTATGCCCAGAGAAGCCTGAGCTTGGCTGGAGAGCCCAGATAGACACATCTTCAGCAGTTCGCACCCAAAGAGGCCAACAGCAGTCCCTGAGGTATGGGGTGTCTCAGCCATTGATCCATCTCAAAACCCCTGAGGGCTGCCACCCACCCCATCAGCCATGGTGGCTCCTTCTGGCTACGAACTGGCCGGATCACGTCTGCGTCTCAAAGAGCTGGCTGAAAAGTTCCTCCTCTCTGCCCTTAGACTCCTTACACATCCCTGACTGCAGTTGGATTGGGGGAACCCCCTGAAAATCCACCTCAGTGGATAGCACAGACTTCAATTTCTCCAGAGTTTGGAGGAGGAACCCCAAGGTGAGCGAGCAGGCAGTGCTTTCCAGAGAGGCTGCAGCTTCACCCTTAGTGGGATTTGGGTAGCCTGGAGAAAAATGAAGCACAGGATAAAAGAGAGCAGACAGGAGGAAGAGGGGCAGGGAAGGCACTGGCTCTGACATTTCCTGACCCTGAGATATGTTTTAGTAGGAGATCCACAGATTTCTCTCTAACCAACTTGACACAGAAGTCTAGGAGCAAGGATAACCCTTCCAGGCCATAGGCAGGCAGGATTCTGGGCTCTGGGGACAGCAGTCCTACTGGGTCCTTGTGGGGCTTGATGGGACAGGGCTGAACCCCAGAAACTTCTGTCAGCGGTCTGGCTTCTCTCCACAATCTGAGAGCAGGTGGGGGGAAGATATCTCATTCTCAGACCGGTTTCCTATGGATCCCTTGAAACCTCCCCATGGTTTATTAGTGCTGGAGAGAACAGCTTTCAGAGCTTCCGTCTGCCAGACACTGGAGCCAACACAGTCTGAGCAAACAAGCTGAGAAATGGGAGCTGGGACTAAGAATGGAACTAAGAAACACAGGGAGAGGTGGTCCATGCCTCCTCACCCTGACCCTTGTTGCAGGTGTAAAGTGGGGAGGATAATAGACCTTACCTCCTAGGAGTGCTGTAGATTTGTCCCGTGTATACATATGAAGACACAAGACTACAGAAGTATTTTGTCCGAAGGTCACACAGCTAGAAGGCAGTGTTTGGGGATTTGAACCTAGGACTCTTATGACTTGAGACATGGAGCTTTGAACCATGTGATGCCCTCCACTCCCCTTGAGGGTAGCTCGTACTATGAGGTCTGTGTCCTTACTGGACTTCAAGCAGCAGGAAGGCAAGGGTCATATCCTTACCCCAGACTCAGCATTTAAGAGCAGCTCAGGGAGCAGAGGGGCATGACCAATGACAGCTGCTAATGGTGATACTTCACTTCAAGGCCTGGGAGACTGTGCTGAGATTCTGGCCAGGGCCTGCCCTCAGTGTACAGATGTCAATGCAGCTACCCTGACCCTCTGGGTTTTGGGTTGTCAAAAGGGGCAGCCATTCTAGACAGAAATCCTCTAGGAAGAGAGTCAGGCATGCATGGCAATGGGGGGATGCCAAGAAGCAGATGGCAGGAGGGAGAATTCACTACAATTCTGGAGCAGTTCGATAGCCAAGACTGTGTTCCCAGGGATAGTCAATGCAGACATGCTGGGAAAGCGGCTGCCAATCCTCCCCTGGCCCCAGAAAGTGCCAGGACCCCTGACACCCACTCTAAGAGGGAAACGAGCATAGAGACGGCTGCTAACTCCCCAGCAGTGTGCATGTATGTCTGCGATTATTAATCAGGAGGTGTTGTGTCTCCTGGACCATCCCACCAACATGTGGAGGGGAGCCAGCCAAGAATGGGGCACCCGCTCCTGCTGACTCATGTGGGAATTAGTCAGGAGAATCCAGGATGCTTCTCCAGAAGCCTTGAAGTCCTGAGCAAGAACTGAGGATTCGGGGTGGAGACAGCACTTTCATCCTTTCTTCTGGGGGAATAAGAGCTCTTTGACAGTAAAGTCAATGTGATATATTGTCATTGTGAAAAATGGTTAATGAAGATGCAGGGTGGANATAAAAAAAAAAAAAAAAAAAAAAAGCAGAACATCAAGGGAGCCTGAATGTCTAAACAATTTTAAAAGAAAAGAACAAAGTTGGAAGTCTTACATATTCTGATTTCCAAACTCTGTCCAAAGCTACAGTAATCAAAACAGTGCAGTAGATTTAAGGACAGACATTTGGGTCAATGAACAGAATAGAGAACCCAGAAATAAGCCCTTGCGAATATGGTCAAATGGTATTTGACACGAGTGCCAAAACCATTCAATGGGGGAAGGGACAGCCTTTACACAAATGATGCTAGGAAAACTGGATCTCCAGGTGCAAAAAAATGAATTTTTTAAATTTCATACTGTGTACAAAAATTAAGTCAAAATGGATCAACAAGCTAAATGTAAGGGTAGATGTATAACACCCTTAGAAGAAAACATGGGGCAAAATCTTCATGGTACTGAGTTTGGTGATGATTTCTTGGGTATGACACCAAAAGCATAGGCAACAACAGGAAAAATAATAAATTGGACTTCATAAAAATTAAGAGCTTTTGTGCACCAACAAAACTCTTTCAACAGAGTGAAAAGGCAACCCATAGAATGGGAGAAAGTAATTATAAATCAATCACATCTGATAAGAGGTTAATATCTCCAAATATATTCTGGATGGTCCCTTACAACTCAATGACAAAAACAGACAACCCAACTTTAAGATGGGCAAAAGACTTGAATGAACATTTCTCCAAAGACAACGTACAAATGACCCATAAGCACAAGAAGAGATGTTCAACATCACTAACCGTGGTTATTATTTTAAAAACCCAGAAAATAACAAGTATTGGTGAATATGTAGAGAAATTGGAACCTTGTCCATTGTTAGTGGGAATGCAAAATGATGTAGCTGCTGTAGGAAACAGTATAGCTGTTTCTCAAAAAAGTTAAACATAGAATTACTACCCAATCCAGTAATTCCACTGATGGACCTGTACCCCCAAAAAATTAAAGCAGGAACTTCAACAGCTATTTGTACACAACATTCATAGCAGTGTTATTCACAATAGCCAAAAGGTGGAAAGAACCCAAATGTCCATTGACAGATAACTAGATAAATAAAAAAGGGGCTGTGCATATAATGGAATATTATTTATCCATACAAAGAAATGAAATTCCCACACACGGTGTAACATGGATGGAGCTTGAAGACATTATGCTAAAGTAAAATAAGCCAGTCACAAAAATACAAATATTGTACGATTCTACTTATATGAGATTCCTAAGTCAAATTTATAGAGACAGAAGGCAGAACAGAGGTTACTCATGGCTGGAAGAAGTGGGAAAGGAGAGCTATTTTATGGGGACAGTGTCAGTTTGGGAAGATGAAAAAGTTCTGGAGACAGATGATAGTGATGGATACCCAATAATTAATTTATTTAATGCCAGTGAATAATACATTTAAATATGGTTAATATGGTGAATTTTATCTATGTCTTACTGCAATAATAATAATTTTTTAAAAGAAGTAGGATGATGGAGTCAGGGAGATCCATCCACTCTTGTTCTGAGGAGTTCCTCCATCTGGAAGATAGGGTTCTCGCCTAGAAAGTACATTCTTGGGGAACACTGGCAACCAGAGCTACTCAGGGATGCAGGCTGGACATGAGCCACAACACGAGAGTCTAAGGAACCTGGGGATGCAGTCCTGAGAGGAGGGCAGCCTGTCTTCACGTGGCTGAAAGGCAGACATGAAAACCTCCAAGGGGTCATCAGCTGAGGACTGCAACAGACAAGCAGAAGTCCCAGGGAGATTGTATGGGGTTTAACTGCAGGAAGAGCTTCCTGAAAGCCAGTGCCACTTAGCACTGGGATGGCTGAGCTGGGTGGTTAGGAATCAATCATCCTCAAGAAAGACTGGATTCAAACCAAGGCTGGAGAAGCAACTGATGTGGACAGTGTGGAAAGGATCCCTGTGACAGTAGACTGATCCTACTAATGCCCATGAGCCCTAGCTGTGATCCCTCAAGCCCTGATCTCTTAGGGGCCAGGTTGGCTGCCCTTGGTCTTGGAAACAGGCAGGAAGCCCATTCCAAGAATTAGGAGCTCCACATTCTAGTCCCAGCTCTATCAGTGGTTGGCCATTTGGTATTAGATGAATCACCACCTCTCTGAGCCTCAGTTTGGTCCTCTGTGCAATTAACACCTGCCTACCATCCTTCACTTTGCCTCCCCCAAAAGTGTGCCAGGGATGAAGAAGTGAAGCAAGGACTCTTGAAGAAGACAGCCCAGATACCCTCCCCTCCTCCCCACTTCTGCTTTCCCTTTCTCACAGATCAGGGCTGGTAGTGTTTCCCAGAGTGCAATTTGCACACCACATGGGGTGCTAATGGTGATACAGGAGGGTTATCATATATGCTGATATTTACAGGAATTGATAACAGTATTTTTGTGATATCGATATCTACTTTCTTTTAAAAATAAGTTTACAAGTTAATATGTAAGTTGCCAAAAGTGAGTTAAAGAAGAATAAGACAAGGAAAAGTGTTGTCCTTGAATAAGGCAAGACTCTTGAAGATGGAATGTGAGTGGCTGGAGTTCGGGAGCCTCCACTGGTTGAGGGGACACCACCACCGGTCTCCCCAGGCCCCAGCAAGAGATCCCCAGGCCTGGCAGTCAGACATAGAGGAAATCAAAAGGTGAAGTGTTTGGGTTGGCTCTGCTGCCTGGCTTCCTTAAGTTGCCAGGTGCAGCGATTTTACCAACCAATTGAGAAATTGAACTTGGGCTCTAGGATATTCCATCCACACAACTGTGAGTTAGCCACCGTCCACCTTCTGCTTTTGGAACCTCCTGCGTATTTTTTCACATGGCTACATTTACCCCATGGGCTCCATGAAGGAAGAGGGTGGCCCTGACCAGGCATTCACCCCAGTGTACCAGGAATATGTGGGGCATTTTCCCATGTTTAAAGAGAACCCTAGAGAGGGAAAAGTCATCTCCATGGCAAACGTCAGGCACTGTGTCATTCAGGAAGGGTGACATTCTTGTCCAGGGCAGCAATCCTAAAGCTACACAGCTCACCAGCACCCACAGGGGCCATATCTCTAACTAAGCATGATATACAAGATCCCCTATAGAGGAACCATCTAGAAACCTGATCAAGGTCCAGTCCCTCCACCCCTGTCACTACTGCTGACCACCTCGGCCAAAGGGTCAGTCGGTCAGCCTAGAACACCTACCCTCCCTGAAGAGCAGGAATGAAAGAAGGTTCCAGTTATTTATCAGACAGAGCTTCAGGAGATGGTCCTGGAGGTGGGAACAGAGGAGCAAAGCTACCCAGCTAATGACTCACCATCCCTTGGATGGTTGGGAGGGGATGAAATATACACTAAAAAGTCCCCTTCTTAAGCCCCATCTCACGACTTAAAATATTTTCGTCTATCAAGATCTGATTATCTTCTCCATTTTGACCATTAGAGTGCCTCCTGCAGCAACCAAATATCAAGTGGGTATAATTCCAGGTGAAAAGCAAAGAGAGTTAACCTTTTGTTTATCAATGCAGTCCTTTGAATATTCGAAGATCCCCTTTTTCATTCCTTCTTCTAGAATCCAACATGGAAATACTAAAAATTCAGTACCCTCCAAGCTCATAAAAGGGCCTGGGGCCCAAGTGGTCTGATTCAGGGACAAGGTCAGCTGGTGTCTTTGTCTTTCCTTTAAGAGGCAAGAACACTATGCTGGATGATTCCCATGGAAAGCTGGAGAACCATGGAGTTACATGAATTCTTTCTTAATGGTGACTTCTCAGAAGCTCTTCTAACAGAGGAACCCCAGATTTTCATGTGACCAAAGCAAAAGGTAGCATGAAGGACTAAATGGTGGGAAAAAGCCAACAAAAGGGAAAACCTGAGAGAGTAGAGAGGAAGAGTTATAGCCAGCTTAACAACTTGCTAAGGACTGATCCTAGTAAAAAGACTGGATCAAGCGTCATGGATACTTAAAGTTTTGGGGAAAATCTATGAAATTCACCCCAATTGAAAAGACACTCATGGAAATAAGTCAGGCAGAGAAGGACAAATATCATATGTTTGCACGTATAGGAGGATTAGGAGGAACTTAACGGAGGACCATGGGGGAGAAGAAGGGGGGAAATAGTGGGAGAAAGGGGGAGAGGCAAACCATGGGAGACTCTTGAATGCTGACAAAAACAGAACTGATGGATGTGGGGGGGAGGAGGGATAGGCATGGAGTAGGGCACTTGAGGGGATGAGCACTGAGTGTTATGTGGAAACTAATTTGACAATAAACTATTTGTAAAAAAAAAAAAAAAGAATTAAAATGAAAAATAAAATAAAATAAAAAAGACACTCATGGGGTATGGGCAGACAATTCATAAACACACACACACACACACACACACACACACAAATATACACACACAATACAGATGGCCAATAAACACATGAAAAATATCCAGCATGAAAAAAATCCAGCCACACGAATAACCAAAGAGAAAACATTGCAAAATCCCTTTTCCTAGCCAATTAGAAAGTTAAATAATAGTAAGTATTAAGGGCAAGGAAGTGGGTGCTTTTGCACAGCTGGTGGGATTGTGCACTGATGCACCCCTTCTGCAGCATTTTGGAAACACCCATTAAAAGCCTTACCCATGTGCATTCTATTTGACCTAGAAATTCTATTTAGGAATTTATCCTAAGGAATCATTTGTCTGTGCAAGGATTTAGGTGTATTATTTATATTAACAATAAAATTTTAGAGGAGTACACAATGTAAATTTTCAACCCAAGGGATTATGAATGATGGTGCCTCCCTGTACAAGAACACTTCACAGCCACTCCAAGCAAGGGCGTTGAGCCATATTTAATGGCATAGAGACAAACATCCTCTAAACAGGATGTGGTGCCAGCCCATTCTCTCAAACTATCTATGCACAGAAAAGACTAGAAATGAGAGCACAAACGTGTCATCAGTGATGTTTCTCCAGGTGATGGAATCACAGGTGTTCTTTTTTTTTTTTTTTTATGTTTGAGCATCTCCATTTTCTAAATTTTCTACAGTGATCAAATCTGGCTTTTGTAATAAGAGAAAAATCAGTAACATCTCATTTTTAAAAAAGAAACAGTGAAGTTGAAAGTTATTATGATGGAGGCCACAGAGGAATGAAGCACGTTCAAGATGCACTGGAAGGTAGGAAATCAGAGGTAGACAGAGGAAGGTGAGCTAAAGCCCAGTGAGATACAGGATATGCTTATTTCTGCCCAGCTGGGCTGCAAGAGAGGATGGAACTTGGAGACCACAAGGTACATGCTGGAAGGCAGCATCTAAGGAGTGCATCCGCCTTCTGTTACTCTACTGAGCGACCCCAGCAAAGTCATTTCTCCTGGCTATCAAATGCCTTCACCTCCGATGGCCCATGATGCTCTGCGAGCAAGGTGCTATGATGGTAGTGCCCACACGTGATGTCTCCCTTTCTGGAAAGGCAAATATGTCCAATAGTGAGAGGAAGTGAGGTCAGAACTTTAGGGGACAAAGTGTGATAAAGTAGGTCATAGGACAGGGTGTGTGTTTTTACATGGTTTGTTCTTCACACCCCTCCTGTTGAGCTAAAATGCCTGAATTTAAGGCCTTTGGCCAGAGATGCACGTGGAATTAGTTGTTTCCCTCCTCATAGAATCAGGAGGAGGTGGGGACAGCTCAACCGAGCCCCTGCATCTGTGAGTTCTGATTCCCATCCACCATGGCGTGGCTGTAGCTCACCTTCCTTTGGACATGAGAAGAAGGCCAAAGAGACGGGAAGATGTAGAAAGCTGCCTGTGAACTCAGAGAGGACTCAAGGTAGATACCCATCAACAAGAGTTGTTGAAAACACCAGATAGGGGCAGGATATCCCACCCCTCCATCATGCCTCCCGGTCCTTTTGCATTTCCCCTTTCCTTGAGCCCCCAGGGCACATAAGCTTGCTCTTGGGAAGGTCCTGTGGAAAAGATGGGGCTTCCGCTGGGCCCCAGATGACTGGAAGACCCTGGAGGAGTGGCAAGGGGACCGGGGACTGCCCAGAGCAAGACAGGGGCGGGGGCCAGCCCAGGCAGGGAGGGACGGCAGGCAGGCCAGCCTCAGCACTGACCTCGGGGCGTGTCCATAGGGTTGAAGCTGGCTAGCAGGTCACGGCACCACTGGCGGTCACCTTCCACCTTGCTCAGCCAGTTGTTGCAGTTGAAGTAGTAACGGAGGTGAGGCCTCTTCATGTCGGTCACGATCACACGATCCAGGTACCAGCTGGCGTTCAGGCCAGTGTTGTCATGCTCGATCCTGGGGCAGAAGCAGACACCCACACGTCATTGGCAGAACAGAGATGACACCCTTTCCACACTGGCATACCCAAATGTTCACTCCAAAGAGAGGTTCCCTCATTTTGTTGTTGTTGCTTTACCCCCTCGAACCTCAGTTTCCTCATCTGCAAAATGGGAATACCTTGCAAGGTAGATGTGCTTATTAATGAGTGTTACGTTGTTACATCGCCTGCAAGGTACTGTTGCCTTCCAGGGAAAATCCAGGCTTGCCCAGGATTGCAGCACGACCATCTTAAACTTCCCTTCTCTCCCTAATCCCCGGACCCCCAGGCCCCCCAGATACTCTCCTGAATCCAGCCACCCGAGGATACCATGTGGCCATCTACACTGATGTCGCCCCATAGAAATATCACATGAGCTGCATGTGTGAGCCATGTACATAGGTTTAGATTTTCTAGATTTCTAGAAGCAAAAAAACAGGTGAAGTTCATTTTAATAATATATTCTATCTCATCCATTTATCATTTCAACATGCAACCATGTGACAATTTATCAATGCAATTTTTTATATTCTTATACTAAGTTTTCAAAACTCTGCTGTGTTTATATGGGTATGGTGCATCTCAATCTGGAGTAACCACATTTCAAGCATTTGGGCCACGTGTGGCCAGGGGCTACTGTATCAGGCAGTATAGATCGGCGCTCTTCAAAATCTGGCCCCCCAGATTTCCTGGACTTCTGATAGTCCCCCTCATCCTTGGCAATCCCAGTTTTTTCTCTGAGGTCAGTTACTCCCCCAGACCTTGACCCCTGCATGACCTCACTTGGCACCAAATATCTCCTCCCTGTGCACTGCACTGGGACCTTATCTTTGCAGGCCATCATGGGACAGTCACAGCTCATAGCACACAGTCCCGACACACTGATGACGTGTGACATACCCGAGCATGTGTACCTCTGCCTGGCACAGAGCCCAGCACCTAGTAGGACCTCAGCATAGTGGTTGCCTTTCCCCACAGCAAAACCCCTTTCCCGACCCTCCCCTTCCCTGTTTGTCACACCCTTCCCTCACACACCAGTGCCGGGACCCTCATTTGTCCCTTATTTTCCCAGGAAAGACAGGCATGGTCCTATACTTTCTAGTGGGAGGAAGAAAAATTAGGACTGAGCCAGCCAGGCCCTAGCCTGCATGCAATCAGACCCCAGATGATCTTGACAAGAATGTCAAGAAGACAAGAATTTGTCAGAAGACAAATGGGCATGAACTTGAATGCAAGTGGGTCATGCAAGTGGGAAGGGAGAAGGGAGGGGGGAAGGGGGGCAATTGAAGACTCTTCCTTGGCAACCAGGATGATAGAATTACCCCTTCCCACCACTCACACAGATGCCCCCAGAGAGAGACAAGCTGTCTGTGGAAAGGCACCCTGAAGTGTGACCCGGCATCTCTAATACTTGCTGAGTGCCGGTTACTATCTAAGCACTAACTGGTTGAGTCCTCTGTAACTCTAGCTGGTAGGCATCATTATTACAAATGAGGAAACTGGGGCTTGGAGAGGAAATGCCCAAAGTTCCACAGTTAACAAATGGCAGGGCAGAAGTTTGAACCCAGGCAATCTGGACTCAGAATCCACTCTTAACCGCTATGTTAGTGCCTCTTGGAGCATATTTGCCAAGTTTATGAGAAACTGTCTTAAGTAGTCTCAACACAAAGAAGTGAATCTCTAATGGCAAGTTTAGGGAGCCATGACTCAGCGTGGAAGGGGAAGATCTGGGCCTTCAGTCACCCCTCAATGACACCAGGGAGTACTCAACATGTAGAAAGTGTCAGTAATAACACCAGTTCCTAATCTACTGGTTTTTATCTCACTCCCTTGCTGGTCAGGGGCCAGATTCTTACCTGATTTTGTAGATGAGGCCCACATTGTTGGTTCTCACCCGGAACACGTCGACATTGGCTTTCTCAAAGGCAGATTCACTCCTACAACGAGCACGTGCACCCTTAGTACAGATCTGCACTTGGCTCACAAGCCCGGGAGGAGAGCCAAGGGCTGGCATCCCCCTTCTTCCTCCACCATCCCAGCCCTAGGCAGTGCTATAAGCAATCGCTCCTGTTCGGAGATTCCTGACAGAGGGCAAGGTCTGTTACTATTTGTTCCTTTCTTTCACACTCACGTTCTCCTGTGATGCTCGCCATGCATCACTAAGGCAGGTATGGTGGGCAACAATTAGCCCCATTTTACAAACAGGTAAACTGCTAACTGATTGCGGAGCTTGGACCAGAACCTGGACCTCCAGAGTCATGATCCAATGCCCTCTGGTTGCTCTGCGTTGGGACGGTGGAGGAGGAAGGAGGGCAGAGTGGATGCCATGGTGCCCTTGGGTCTGCAGGCCCCCGGGCCTCTCCTCACTGCCTTGCTCTTGCGGGGGGAGTTGCAATGGCAGCCCCAAGCAGCGGATGCGGACCTGGGTGGTGGTCCATGGTCCTGCCATTCCAACAAGAAAGGAAACACTCAAACCAGCACCCAGGGAGGTGGGGCGGTGAGGGAATGCATATCTGGCAACACAAAGATGGTGTGAACAGAAGCTAGTACACCTGAGATGTTCCCCAACGAGCCGCCCAGGTGAGTCCAGACTCAGGAGCATCCTAGATTCCATCAGCTTAGACACAGGAGGGCTGGAGCAGCCTCAGCCCGGAGTCCTCCGGGAGCAGAAGCCTGAATCTCGCTCGGACATCCGCTGCGTCCTCTGTGTGGGCTCGGACCCAGCCATCGGGGTCTACTCACAGTTCTTCCTGCCCACGCAGTGAAACCCTCACAGGCCTCAGAGCCTCACGTCGACCTCCCCCGGGGCTCCCGGCACGGGCTCCCGGCACCAGCACACAGCCCACGGGAAAAGAAAAGCGCAGAAGACGAATACCTCTTTATCAGCCATCACTGTATTTCCAAATATGGAGAGGAAGAGCCTTCTCTCTAAGGCAACAAGGCTCAGACTCAGTAACAAAAGGCTTGTGAGTTCTTCAGATTCCAAAGCTGTGGTTCTCTGCAAACAGACCCACTTTAGCAAGCAGTCTGTCCCGAGAAGTTTCCTTAAGGTGGACACATTGTGTGACATGAGGCCTAAGCTCCTCCAAAAGCAGGGCAGGCCTCATGAAATGAAGTGAAAAGTGTACATGGAGACAGCCTTGTTGGGGGAAAAGAGGCCCCAAAGTTGTGGTCTGGGCACTGAGGGGGAGGAGGAGAAAGTGGCAGAAACTTCTGGATTTTCGCTGGAGTTGAAGGTTCCCTTCCCCAGGCTTGCTGCAAATGCCTGTGGGAATCTTATCTCTAAAAGTGATTAATCACAACCCATGTTGTGCCGTAGAGTAAGAGTAGATGCACAACAACATGGAAAACACGGGAACGTCAATTCTGTGCCCCATCAGGCTTGGGTGGGTGGGACATAAGGAAGTGAACAAGAGGTACTTTCAACATATGAGACCAGGAAATAAATGCGTGGAATAGACAAGGGTCTCTACGCCAAATAAATACCCTAAGAAATAGCCACCCTGGGAGGCTGTGAAGTAGAATATTATGCAGCCATCAAAAATATCCTATTATGTTAATGGAACAGAAACAGGTTTATAATATAGGCTTAAAATAAAAAGCAGTTGAAAAAGAAAATGTATGAACACCATAGGAGGCCAGGTGCATTTAAAAAAATGAAGGAGAAGGATGTATACAAAACATCATGTCTAGATGCTAAAAGTATTATGAAGTGTTGCTTATTTTTTCTCGCCTGTACGTATATGTTTTCTAAGTTTGCCAAAGGGAGGACATCCCGATCTGTGATTACGCACACAGCACTGGGCCCCGTGTCCGCAGCCCCCACGCCCCATGGCCAGCAGCTGCCTGGGCTGAGTCCTTGGGGATGAGTGTGAGGCTTGTCAGGCTTCATCTGCCGACTCGCCTGGAATTTAGAAAAAGAGCGAGTGCCCATGAGCAGGGGAAGAGGAGGGTGATTTGGAAGGAGAGCAGCTGGCGTCCTGGGAGGGGGGGGCCTCTGACCGCAGCCCCTTCCAGAGAAGCTCTGACAGCTGCCTGTGCCCTGCAGAAAGGCCCTGAGCTCGTGACCAGGTGGAATGTGGATTTGAACGTTCCAGCGTGTTTGTTTAATAGTTGAGCGCGGTGCTTTACTGTCACTCAGAAAACAAATTTTAAAAAGCGAGGAGGAAGGAGGGAGAGCCGGAGAGAAAGAAGTACCAGGACGGGCAGAGGGTCTCAGGACCACACCGGAGTGTGCCAGGGTATCACACAGTGTGGAGCGATTGCAGAGTCACCAGATGGGGCCCAACATCTTCCCTGCAGATGAGAGGGAGGCCTTCTGAGGGCCTGTCCCCAGAGAAAGGAAAAGAAGGACTATGGAGACCGGCCTACCCGGACTCTCTTCTCACAGGGAGCAGCCAGGATAATCCCAGATAACCCCCAACTGCAGCCCACTGGGGTCAGATTCCAAAATCCCCACGTTGGGAAGTCAGAAGACAATGCAGTGGGTTTCAGAAACTGGAGGTGAGGTGGAAATCCCAAGGACGGAGGCCCCCCTGTCAAGGGAAACATTAGGAGTGCAGGCTTCTTCATGTTTCTTTGTGGGAGGCTGCGGCTTCACCACAGCTCCTGGCTGCTCAGCAAATGAAGCCTAATGCAGTTCACAGCCCCCTCCCTGTCCATGCCTGCCGTTCAGCAGGGACCCCTGCCCAGGAGAAGCTTCCCAGGCCGCACAGGGCATTTTAGCCTCCAACCTGGCTGGGCTAGCAGGCTAAAATGCCAGGCATTTTCTGACACTCAGATGGCGAATTCTCAACAGGAGATCCGTGTTCCAGAAGATGCATGAGATCCCATCCTTTTGCCATATTCTGAACATGTGGGCCAGCGCTGGGGGTGGTCCTGGGTCACCGGGAAGGGAGCCCAGAACATGGGGGGGCATCCTCCGGGACCCAGGGCGGTTTGCACTCAACTGGTCTGGGCTCGGGGTGAAGCTAACAGAGGATCAAAGTGAACATGCCTAAGCGACAGCCCAATGTGGATGGAGGAATTTAGACACTAGACCATGAGGATAACAACAGTCAGCATGTTAACCTCAGGCACCAAATAATTGCAGCAGAATGATTTTGTGTTGGGAAACAAACGTGCTGACGAGCCATGTGGGGCTCAGGAGAAAAGGCAGAAGAAGATGGAGGAGGAACGGAGGGGAGAAAGGATGTGGGTGAAGCAGGAGTGGACGGTGGGGTGAGGGGACAAGGCCTGGCACTGTGGAGAAAGCAGCCAGGGAGAAATTCCAGGACAGGCAGGGCTGAATCTTAAGATGAGGGAGTCTGTCTAATATTCCACTTTAAGCCATTCGCGTTGCTGTGATGTGAACTCGCTCTGGTGCCGAGTATCAGTGAAGTCTGATGCACCCCAAAACACCTTGTAGCCTGTGTGTATGTGCATGTATGCATGTGTGTGTGTATGCATGTGTGTGTAAGGCAAGGAAAAGAGCTCAGTTCCAGTTGACACATGAGTTGGGTTTGGGGTGACACAGCATGGCAAGGAGGGAACGGCAGCCGGCAGTGAGACGAGAGATTCCGAGCCAGACCCCGGGGCGAGGGTGGGGGTGAGGGGTGGGCTGGAACACCTGCATCTAAACAGCACAGAGCAAGGTGACCTCTGCGACCCTGATTCCTTGGAAAGCGGTGCTCCCCTCCCAGGCCCACGGGCTCCGTCTTGAACTGAATGCATCTTAGATGGTGAGGATTGTGTCTTTGCAATTCTCTCTGCAGACGTTTCCCCGGGTCTCGCGGCAGCCAGATTCATTTCTCTGGGCCGCATCCTAAGTCAGGCCTCCGCTGATCAGCTTGCAAGCAAGGCCTTCTATAGCCTCCTTGCCCCTTGCTGCCTCCATGTGTCCACAAGCTGTTCCCCTTGGTCTAAAGTCCCCTCCTCCTGCCCCTCTCTCATCTGAGTCTTTCTCTCTACCTCAGGCCCAGATCACGTGCCCTTCCCTGTAAAGTCCCACTCTGGCCACCCTGACAGCATAATATTACTGAGCCCTGGCTGTTTGCCAACAACTGGGAGGGGGCCGGAGTGATGAAGCAGACCTCCCCTCATCAGCCGCCCCCACCTGGCATCCCTGGGCACGGCACCTCCCCAGCCTCCCAGGACACATGGCTGATGCTACAAAATGAGCCCCATCTCCGAAACCACCCACTCCCCGTGGGCTCCTGCAGAGCCCTCCAGGCCAGCCCGACGGGAGCCCTGGCCAGGCCTGTGCCCCTGCTGCTCCAGCNCGTGGAGACACTGGCCTGCGGGCGACGCCCAGACACCTCCTGGCCCTGCTCGTGCCCTAGCCCCTCTGCCGTGAGGCCGTCTTCCCTTCCACGTTGAGAAGAAAGGCTGGGTCTCCCACTCCTGGAAACGGGGACTCAGGGACAAACCTTCACACCAGCTCATGAAGGCTGACTCTGGGGCCTTCCCGAGAGGCTGTTTGACACATGAAGCTGCCGAGGGGGAAGAGTGGGGGTACTAGGTGCAAGAAAGTGGGAAGGACAGTGAGAAATGACCATGAAAGAAGAAAATGGCTCTTTTTGTTTAAAAAAGGCAGGCTGAGGACTCTAGAAACCAACGTGGCTGCATTCCCAGAGCCCAGTGTTTTCTCCCTAGAAAGGTGTGCTTGGGGGCAGTCACATGGCAAAGAGGATGGACATTTCATGTCTTCCCTTTACCGTGCCCACATCACTGGTGAGAAAGACTTCCGCAAGCCAGCCACTCTGCATTGTTAGGAGTACAAGAAGCCGGGTACCCTGTTCTGCGGAAATGGACAAAATAGGATGTTATGCCTGCCTCGACGGGATCACGTTTATGCCAAAGCCCGCGCTCGGGGTAAACCTGGAACACGGGTGAAGCACAGAGTTTGGGGATGTCCTGGCCTGTGGACCCCACCTGTCTATAGCCTCCCTTGCCCCCTTGGAAGTGATGACCTGGAAGGCTGCAGGGGAAATTCCCACACACCCTCTGGGCCACAGAGTCCAGAGGAAAAACGTCCACATCCAGTACCTGTGGTTTGAGGACTAGCTTTCCCATCTAGAAGCTCCATGGCTCAGAGCTAATCTCCTCACCTCTCTGGGCCTCAGTTTCCCCGAGAATAAGTTGAAATAAATGTAGTGGGTTTTCAAACTTTTCTTGGTACAAATAAAATCTGACTCTAAAACTCAGTGGGTAAGACGACGATAAGTGAGCTACTCTGCAGGAAGGATGGAGGCACGACGGGCCCAGTACCAACCCCAGTTCCATTCAGCACAGATTGAAAACCAGCTTCCTAGACGACACCTGCAGCCCCTGGAAAGCTCTAGAATTCTAGAATTCCACTAAAGTGTTCCCATGTTTTGTTCTGGGTTTATCTGTGTGCACCTGTGTGTGGTCAGGCGAGAGGATCAAAACGAAGAGGCAGCAGCCCCTGGTCTCAATGGATTGCAAATGACATGAAGGACACAAGGCACACACACAAACGTATACACAGAGCAGGTCTACACAGGCACGTGCACAAGTACACACACAAGTAGTCTATACGGCTGACTCGAGTGTGCATTAACAGGTTTAGTGTGACATTGGGCCCTAGCAGTCTGGACACAGGTGCAGAGCATTTTAAGCTCAGGGCTCCTTTGAATGCACACTTCTGTTTCTTCCTCTCAACCATCCTGTAAGTTTGGTAAAAAGGAGAATTCTCACTCCCAGACGCTAGATGAGGAAGCCAAGGCCTTGGATGCAAAGAGATCTGGCCAAAGTTACATGGCAACGACGTGATAAAGCTGGACCTAGACCCATGTTACTTAGTCCTGAGTGTCCTCTACCACAGCAAGGGACAGCCAATAAGATCCTTGGGAAGTCAGAGATCCAAAGTGGGCGATACTTCACACAAAAACCAACTGGGGAGCTAAGGAAGGTTGACTGGAGATCACTGGGAGGGACCTGGTTGACAGAGACCCCGTGCCACTTAATAGGTCTGTGGACACACGGGTCTTCTCCCTGGGTTCCAGAGCTGCATCAGCCCCAACCTTAGTGGCCCATGACCTCACTAAGGCCAAGTTGGTACTCACTTGCTGGTGAGATGGAGCTTGGGAGAGAGCCCATTCTCTCCGAAAATGGTGATGAAGACATTGGCATCTGTCCCTGCACCACGAACATCCCCCGTGGCTGTGACCACCTCGTACACTGGTGGAGAAGAGAGAATAGATCACAGACTTCTGTGAAAACCCAGGATCCTACATGGGCTTGGAGAAGCCATAGCTCCTGCCAGCTCCCCAGGGGGGTACCCAGCTACAAAGGTCTATGCAAACCCCTGTTATGACCCACAAGCCACTGAGCCAGGGTGGCTTTTTTATAGGCAAGGAGCCTATAGGCAGGGGGAAAGCCCAGGTCACACATCACTCAGTGTCAACGCTAGAGCCCAGTCCAGGGTCTCTGGACTCCTGGTCTGTTATCTTTCCAGCACAGCACTCATATGCCTCCTGGACATGGCCTTCTTCAGAGCCTGCACCTGCCCCTCACTCTCCTCTCTGCCCTCTATGAGTACAGCTGCATTGCCAGCTCTCGTCTCCCATGAGCTCCTGGCACTGCCATTGCAGGCTCAGGATAAGGTGTCCCAGAGCTGAGAAGAGCTTGCCAGGAGTCCTATCTTAGCAGGGGCACTGATTTCCCTTCTCTTAGGTTCCTAGAAGCTTGTACTATTTGCTGTTGATGCCTTTTATTTTGAAGTCACTGGTTCTGATGAAGGTCTCGATCAAGGCACTGTGAGGGAAGAAAGGATGCAGTACATTTGCACAACTCCTTGTCTCTGGTGATAAACAAATCCTAATTCATCATGGTCTATACCACAGGGGTGCCTGATCTGTACACAAGCCCTCCTTGGACAACCCCAGGGCCTGAAGTGTTGCCCACACAGCTTTGCACTTACACAAGGGCTTTTCCAAACTGAGTGTTTGCAGAAGAATGAGCAGCATGGTGGAAATTCCAGGACCACATCACATGTGGGAAGACATAGAGGCCTGAAGATGCATGGTTTGGAGAAAAGGGGAGTCTGGGGTATGAGAGAGATGAGGAAGCTGCCTCAAAAGCTGATTCAAGGGCATACAGCTCCTTCTTAAACAGCACACTAGCCATAAAAAATGTGATAAATTGGACTTAATGAAAATTAAGACCATCATAAGAATGAAAAGGTGCAGCTATTTGGAATGCATATGGCTATCAGAGGACTCATACTCAGAAGATATAAAGAATTCATACAAATCAATAAGGAAAACAGATACCACACTATGTTTTTTTAATGGGCAATAAATTGTTTAAAAGATAAACACACACTTACCAGAAGACCCAGACATTCTGCTTTGGGTTATTCACCCAAGAGAAATAAAAGCATGTGTACTCAAAGACCCACATACAAATGTTCATAGCAGCTTTATACATCATAGCTCTAAACTGCAAACAACCTAAATATGCAACCACAGGTGAATGGATAAACAAATTGTGGCATATCCACACAATGGAATACTACTCAGCAACAAAAAGGAGTGAACCACCCTATATACCATATAGATGAATCTCAAGCAGGGTACGTTGAGCAAAAGAAGTCAGACACAAGACACTGCACACTATAATGCCATTTACATGAGCCTCTAAAAAGACTAAAGTATTTTAACAGAAACCAAAACACAGTTGCCTAGAGTTGGAAGCAGGGGAAATTAACTGAGGAGGGGCTCAGGGAACTTTGGGGGATAATTTAAGTGCTCTATACATAGATTGTGCTAATGGTCACACAGAGGCATTTGTCAATGCCCATCAAACAGCACATTTAAAATAGATGCATNCTGAGGGTTGATGGGGGTGGAGGAGAGGTGGAGGGGGTGATGGGCATGGAGGAGGGATGAGCACTGAGTGTTATGTGGAAACTAATTTGACAATAAACTATTTGTAAAAATAAATAAATAAATAAATAAAATAGATGCATTTTATTATAAAGTAGTTGTATTTCAACAAAATTGTATTTCAGTAAAATTGAAAAGTAGGCAAAAGATTTAAATAGGCAAGTCATAGGCGAAGATATCCTAATGGCCCATAAACATATGAAAGAGTGCTTAGCACCGCTATTCATCAGGGAAATGCACATTAAAATGACAATGAGATACTACTATGTCCCCACTAGAATGGCTACAATTAAAAAGACTGACAGTACTAAGTGCTGGCAAGAAGGTGGCGCCACTAGCACTCTCACACAATGCTGGTGGGGGTGTAAATCAGTACAAGCACCTGTAGCCAAATATATGTCCACTCGATGACTCAGCAGTTCTACCTCTAAGTATAAATCCAAAAGAAATGAGTGCACGTGTCCATCAAAAGATATGTACAAGACTCATAGCAGCTTTGGGGCGCCTGAGTGGCTCAGTCAGTTAAGCATCCGACTTCAGCTCAGGTCATGAGCTCATGGTTCATGGATTCGAGCCCCATGTCGGGCTCTGTGCTGACACCTCAGAGCCTGGAGCCTGCTTCGGATTCTGTGTCTCCCTCTTTCTCTGACCCTCCCCTGCTCACGCTGCCTCTCTCTCTCTCTCTCTCTCTCTCTCAGAAAAAAAAAAAAAGATTCACAGCAACTTTATGCATAGTAGCTAAAAACTGGAAATAAACTGAATGCCCATCAAAGATAGAAGGGTTACATAAATGATGCATTTATAAAATACAGTAGAGTACACGAAAAGAACAAACTGTACAGGGTGTGACACCATGGAGAAATCTCTCAGATATAATATTGAGCGAAAGAGGAGCTAGACACAAAAATGCATCTACTGTATGATTCCATTTATCTGAAGTTCAAGAAGAGGAAAAACTAATCTACAGTGATAGAACTGGGAGAGCTACCACCTCTGGGAAGGAGAGTGAAGAACTTTCTGGAGGCTGGAAATGTTCCTTCCGTGTCCTGATCTGAACGGTAATCACACAAGCATGCATACACATGAAAAGTCATTAAACTGTACTTTTATGAAAGTTTTATACTATATATAGATTATTCCTCAACTTAAAAATTTTAATTAATAAACTTAATTCAGAGAGCTGAAGAATGATCTTGTGGAAAACACAACATTCTGTCTGGCTCCAGAGGGAACGAACCCCAACGAACAAAGTGCCCCCCCCAGGTGAGCACAGAGAACTGTCAATGGCCCCACAGCATCGCTCCCAGCACAGAGCCTGGCAAGTGGCAAGCGCACAATAAATAATTACCTGGGGGAATGAATGAGCAAGTGAATGAATGTATCAATCAATGAAAGGAACGCAGACTATGGAATGAGAGAGTGAACGAATGAATGTGGTGCTTACAGGGACTAGCGAGCCACTTTGGAGTAAGCACGGAGAATTTCAGTGCCTTCAGGGGCCCGGCAGTGAGCGACGATGGGTGAAGCAGACCTGGTGTGAGCGATAGGGAGCAGTGGAGACTGGACGTCCACGGCCTGCAAACCTTTTGAAAGGCCAAACCTTTCAAAACATTGTAAAGGCAGAAAAAAACCTAAACACCATCAAACCAAACCAGCAAAACCCCTCTGCAGGCCAAAATTACCTTCTGGACTCACCCAAGGAGCCCTCTCGGGTTACCTGCCGTTCAAAGCAGCCCCGTCCACTGCAGGGGGAGGCTGAGACTGGAAGGGCAAGCCCCGGGGTGCAGAGCGGTAAGTGTCCTCCTTGCAAAGCTCCAGGCCCCATCTCCGCCGCTGTGGTGACGGCCGTCCTCACCCCTGCCAGGCCAGCCGAGAGGGGTCAGGCCTCCTCTCTCCCCTCCACAGCCTGAGCAGGGACTCTGGGCCGTCAGACCACAGGGTGCAGGCCATGCTGGAGCCTGGCTCTTGGGAGGTATAGGACTGGAGAGTGTGGGCGCCGTGGTTCGGCTCTATTCTGTGCCACTAAGACATGACTAAGGGCACTGGCCCCGACTCTGTACGGGAGGGACCCCAGTGTGATGCCTGCCCGGCCACTCCCTGGCAATGGAGCACAGACACATCCACGGGAAAGAGCCGGGTTGGAACCCGCACGCCCTCGTCCGAGCGCAGGAAAGGGCCCCGCACCTTTCGCCTTGTAATACTCGTGCTCCAGCTCCTCCTCGTCGTCCTCCGAGGTGTAGTTCAGCAGCTCCTCCTCATACAGGGCGAGAAAGTCGATGTCTTTCTTTCTCCTCTTTTTCTTTTGGGGCATCATCTTGCTGGCTGCCCCTTCCGGGCACTGGTGGGCTTACGGCCCCCACGTTCTCGCACCCTCCTGGCCCTGAGCTCCCGCGCCCACCTCTGGATCCCCTGTGTGCACAGCCCCCTCGTGCTCCCCTTGCCTCTCCGGCCCCTGAGCAGAACCTCGGTGCCCGATCTCTGCCTTTCCTGTCCCGGCCCCTCTCGCTGCCACCCTGTGCACCTGCCCCAGGGCTTCTCCTTGGGCCTCATCTCTTATTCATGGGGACTGCGGGCAGGCTGTCTTCCTTACCCCGCCCCTCTCCTCCCTTCACGGAGAATCAGGTGACATCAAGCCCTTGGCATCTTTTCCCACCTGGCCTCACAGCAAGGGGGCCTCTCCAGGTCACCGCAGCAGTAGAGGGGGGCGTCCCCCACGGAGATCCCCTAGCCTCACAGGTAGAGCTGTGAACAGCGTCCCCAGGGCTTGGGGCCTTCCTAAGGAGGGCAGGGCCCGAATCCTCTGAGCTCCCAGGACTCAGAGGCCTCTGTTTCTCTCCATTATTCATGACCTCTGCTCACCTTACGAAGCAGAGAAAGTTCTTAGTGATCCTTCTTGTTCTCTCTGCTTCCACCTCCATGTGACCGCTGGCTTCTAGAAGAGACCATTTGGCTGGAGGAGACCCTGCTTTCCTTCAGAGACGCTGCTCAGACCAGCACTCATAATCCACAAAGCATTTTCTGAGGCGTGAGTTACGAGCACTGCCAGGCGAGAGCCGTGGGTGCCAGGGAGGCCCCACTGTATCATCCGTGACCCCCATAGTGCCTGGACAGGCCAGGCAGGGCTCACCAGCATCTGTTTTAACAGGCACTCTGCGCTGGCCCACCCTGCCCTCCGCACTTACAAATGAAATGGTACAAGCCCTCAGAGCCCTGACACTTGGCCCTTACTCCTCAACCACAGCCTCACAAGGGGGTGGGGGGTGGGGGATCTGGGGTGGGGCAAGAGAACCAAGGCCCAGAGGCTCCTCTGCACCCTTGAGCAGCAAGGAAAGTTCCCCTTAGAACTGCTAGACTCCTCTTCCTTCTTTATTTTATTTTGCTAAGATTCTATTAAGGCACTTAATTAAGATTGTATTAAGATTTCTTACAACCTGAGTTGTAAGATTTCTGGGTAAATCCCAAAATGCTGGAAATTTCCATCCTACTTGGAACTCCTATCCCTCTGTCACGGCAGGATGAGGTCAAGAGCTAGACCGCCCTCACTGCCTCCTGGCTGCGTGGCCTGGGAGGAGGCCTGGCTCCCGATCCGTGGAAAGGGGATAATGACCCATGAAGGCATATTGAGTACTTGGAGAAAGTGCTCAGTAAGCAGAAGCCTCTGGAACACAGTAGGGGCTTACTAAATGCCTGTGACTCCTAATGAGGGTTTCTCTCTTATTTTGCATGATGTGTGTGTATGGAGGCGGGGAGAGGAGTAGGTAATGCTCTGCTATCATCTCAGATTGTTCCAGAAGCCCTCCTTTGGGTCTCCTATGCAAGGACTGGCCCCAGTACATCAGAGGCCACGTGTGAACACACTGAATCGTCTCCTCCAACACAGGACAGAGACGTCTGTTTACTTGCTGGTCTGTCCCCCCCGCTTCTCCCAGCCACAAGCTCTGAGGGGGCAGGGGTCGTGCCCTCTTGTTCAGTGTTGGGCTTCCAGGACCTATCATATGCCGGGCACACAGCGGGCTTCAGTAAGCATCAGTTCAGTGGCTGCAGGGGCAAATTGCAGGCAGATCTATAAAGCAGCCACGAACACAAGGCCCTCTGTTTCCCAGGAAATCTGTACGGGCTGAAAAGAGGCCACACTTTAAATGATATACTGGTAGGGTGAGTGTCCCAGAATAGATACCATTCTGAGCACATTTGGCCTAGAGAAGAGGACACTTGCTCACAAATGTGGATGTCTGTCCTGTAAAGCAAGCACTAGACTAATCTGAGTGGCTGTGGATGGTCATTGCAGAAAGGCAGGTTTTGACCCAATCCAGGAAGAAGGGTGGGACCCCCAGTGCTGCCCTGGGTGACACACTGTGCTGGATGACATCACTAGTCAACGTCCATCAGGGGGCGCTCCAGCAGCCCCTGTGGATTTGGATTGGACAGCCCTCCATCTGGTAGCTGGGACACTCTGGAAGGCTGGATGGCAGGTGCAGACAGACAGTGGAGGAACATGACAGGTCACCCAGCCAGGGGCCACTGCAATGGCCCCCAGCATGCGGTGGGGTTCAGAAGGGAGGAGGGGGCGGGTCTGCAGCTACCTCAAGACTTTTCACTAGCTCCTCTTTTGTCACCTCTGTGTCTCACCACCTCTCTGCCCAGAGTGCCCTTAGCCCGGCGCCCAGGTTCCCTGGCCACCACCTCAACTTCTCTGTTCTGGGTCTTCTCCCTCTGAGATGCTCTCTGTCAAGGTCAATGTTTCCTAAAGCCGGATTCCAGGAATGCCTGGACTAGCCCTGCATAACTCACCAAGGGCCGATTTCTGACTCCTCATCCCTACCCCAGACCTACTGAGTCAAAATCTCTGAAGATGAAGTTTGGGGAGCCAGGGTTTCAACAAGCCCCTCTCCTCAGGGGGTAGGAGAGGAGATGGGGGGATGTACTAAAAGAGAGCAAGAGGGGCCTATACCTGCCCAGGTGAACTCACTAACTTGATCAGTTCACCTAGGCTAAGGGGAGGGGCTCAGCAAGCTTCCGTTGCAAGGGTACACAGCCTTAGCTGCACACTGGAGTTGCCCGGAGAGTTTCTAAATGCTGATGCCTGGGTCGGTGGGACCCCAGAGAAGCCGAATTTTCGCTGTGTGCGGTGGAGCCTGGGCGCAGGGAATTTCCAAAGCTCCCTAAGCCGCAGTCAGCACTCACACCCCTCCCCAAAGTCTGGGGCGGCTTTGTTCTCTCGAGCCACCCGCGTCCCCACCACGAGGAGGTATCTCTGACCCCAAAGTCGTCACCCAGGAAAGATCAACTTCACCTCCTCTCCTATTCTGCCGAAGGACCGCCCCGGAATCAGCCCAAAGTCCTTGTGAGGGAGAAGAGGGAAGTTCAATCGTGGACGATGCGCGCCCCCTGCTGGCAGCATGTGGTTTGACCTCTGTTGTTAATTCGACCTTTGGGTTCTTTAGAAACAGGCCTTAAAGAGTACAGAGAAATTACTAGGATTGCTATGGCAAATACTATATACGTCCAGAGAAAAAATAAAATAAAGTGTTCATTTTGCATGAAGGGCGGTTCAGATTAAAAAAACAATAAAATGCTTATTGGACTGTTTTTTCAAAAACTTGAATGATTAAGATGATTAACAGAACAATGATTAAGAGAACAGGGTCTGAGGGGCACCTGGGTGGTTCAGTCGGTTGAGCGTCTGACTTGAGCTCAGGTCATGATTTCACAGTTCATGAGCTCGAGCCCTGAGATGGGCTCTGTGCTGACAGCTCAGAGCCTGTAACCTGCTTTGGATTCTGTCTCCCTCTCTCTGTGCTCCTCCCCTGCTCACACCCTGTCTCTCAAGAATAAATAAAGATTTTTTAAAATTTTAAAAAGAGCGAGAGAACAGGGTCTGAAACAGTACCATGTGTTGACAGGGACAGGGAGCGACTCTCAGAGCTCTCCTCCTGCTAGTGACAGTGACAAGTGGTACAGCCACTTTGAAAAAGAATTGGCCCTGTTTTAGAAAGCTATCCAGACACTTCCCACACAACCCAGAAATTCCACTCCTGGGGATTTACTTAAGAGAAATGAAAATATATGTCCACACAAAAGCTACATGTGAATGTTCATGCAAGCTTTATTCATAACAGCCAAAACCCGAAACACCTCAGATGCCCATCAACTGGCCAATACTACTCAGCCATAAACAGGGAGGAGGTAGTGGTACCTGCTACGGTGTGGACAAATCTCGAAAGCATTAAGCCAAGTGAAAGGACCTAGTCAGAAGAAAAGCTACATTCTGTCTGAATACATTTCTGTGGCATTCTGGGAGATGTAACACCAGACCAGTGGTCGTAGGGGCTGGGCCTTGGGGCAGGGGATTTGCAACAGGGAGGCAGGAGGAGGCAGTGCTTTGCCCCGGGCTCCTCCCTCTCTATCCTCCTGGGCTGCCTCATCTGCTGGCTTTCCACGTGCAGGCGCGAGCCCATCTGGGGAAGGCCCACAGCACAGGCCTGGCTGCTGGCCTGACCCTCATCCCAAGCTCTGCGGTATTAGCACCCTGTGTGTGGTTGGCTGAGAAAGGGTGCTCAGGGTGGGTTTGCAGACCCACTTTCATTCCAGGCAGGGCCAAGGTCATTGCAGGCCCCTTCCTCCAATCTAGGCGTAGCATCGTCTGGTGGTCCTGTGCCCTAAATGATAAAGCTGACACTTGGATTCCCATCAGTTTCCTGCGTAGTGGTAAAAATGCCACCCAGACATAGTAATTATGGGAATCCCAAGCCTCTGATTACAGGGAAGGGGCTGTTTATCCCAGGGGCCATGCACACCTGCGCACGAAGGCACACATACACACAAAGTGATCTCATTGCCCCAGCCTCACACCGCTTCAAGGGCATCCTTCTGCGGCTGAATGAATTCTCCTAAAGCTTGCCTTTGGTCATGCCACTTTCCAGTTCACAAACCTTCACTTACACCTCAGTGCAGACAAATTTTATTAGCCAAGATTCGAGGACTGCAAGTAGCAGAAACTAACACTGGCTGGTTTAAGTAGAAAATTTGTTTAAAAAGTTAATGTTGGGGCACAGGGATCTCAGAATTTCCCAGAGGTCTTAGTGGCTGCTCCCTAGAAAGGACACCTGATCCAGGGTGGCCCCTACTGGCCCTGTGCTGGGCCCGGACACGCAGTTCGTACCAAGTTTCAGCACTGGCCTCTGCTGCCCCTGCTGGTGCCAACCTTTCCAGAATAGGCTCTGCTGACTTCCGCCAGTTAAGTCTGGGGCTTGTGCACCTGACTGGCTGAGCCTAAGTCATGTGCCTCTACTTTGCTGCAAAGGAGGCTGGGAAAGTGAGTTTGGGGCATGTTCAGCTCTTCCACGAGGAGCTGTCCTCTCCTCAAACTCTAGAAGGGGCACTCAGATGCTAGGTTGCATAAGAATCACAAATGTCCCCGACACAAATTAAATTCTAGCACGTCAAGCTGACATCGAAGGCCCCCTGTAATCTGTCCCAACCTCCTGCTTAGGGGAGTTAACAGTGTAGTTAAACTGAAGACGTTCCTCGGTGCTTTCCTCCCACAAGCCTGAGTTCACTCTGACATTGGAACTATAGCATGCATTTCTGTATCAGCCAGCTATTGCTACATAACGAGCAATCCCAAAAAACTCAGTGGTGCAAGCATTATTTGTCACAGGTCTGGGGGTTGGCTGGGGTGACTTGCATATGCTGGGCTCAGCCCGTAGCTCTGCATCAAGCTACAGGCCTAGCTGACCTTGGCTGGGGAGGGTCACCCTGGGGCCAGGCTGAAGGAGCAGCAGCTGCCAGGAGGGCACTTCTCAGGGCCATGTTGGAAGAGCAAGGGGGTAAGTCTGGCGCTGCCAGCACCCTTGAGGACTCCACGTGCATCCCATCTGCTAACATCGTTCAGCCACACAAAGCAGCGGCTGTAAAGTTTCATAGCAAAGAGTGTGGACACAGCAAAGGGTGAAGAATTGGGACCAGTAATTCAATCTACCCCAATCTCTTCTCGGTTCCACCAGTCTGCACTCCCTTCTAAGGAAGTCACATGTATCCCCAGTGCCCACTAGAGTATGAATGTGGCCCTCAAGACATGTTCAGTGAATGAGCCGATTACAAGTGTGTGTGGGGGGGTGGTGAGTGGGGTGTAGAGAGCCCATGTAAATCCCAAGAACTTGAGGGCGTGCCCTAGAGGCTCTGGTTCCCACCTGGGGCTTCCCACCACCACGTGTGCCTGATTTCTCATCCAAGGTAACCAGGTAGCCCTGCTATCTCGAAATGAACCACCTCCTATTCTGGAAGCAGAGCAAGTGCAGTGTTGTGAGGCTGGTGGTTTTCTGTTAGTCCCCACTAACACTTCATTTCAGGCTGCCTGAGGTATCGGGAAAGCTCACCCCTCCACCACTTCTGCCCCCTCTGATCCACTCCGCTCAGAGCCAAGGGATTTTACTGCAAAACAAATCATATCGCGAGAAACTGATAAGTGTATATTAAATAACTCAATTAACTACATTCAACTTCTGTCCCCCAGCTCATTGATTGATTGATTCATTCATTCATTCAAAAATATATTATTGAACTACTGCTTCCCTGACCCTGAACTCTTTCTTTACGATGATAGACTACAATGCAGTGCCCGGGTCTCAGGGCTAGCCTTCAAATAGCATCCTTAGAGTCCATGGTTGCTTGCTTGAGTGTTTTGCATTTTACAGTTGTAATAAGAAACACTGAAACATGTTGCAGATGGCATGGAAATCCTTGTTAGGAGGAAGGTAAAGTGTGAGCTGAGATCCCAGTTCTGTAGGAGACCAAGTGCACAGAGCTATGTTCTCCCCTGGAGGTAGTTGGGGAACTAGGGCCAGGGAGACACAGAGGAGACAGGAAGAGGAGGGGCCAGAGGGGCTGGCTAAGGCTGGGGCCACGTGCAGTGTCCACACTGGGAGGCTGGCGGGGGTTTGGGCTGGCCACGGACATGTTAGCCTGGCGACACCAAGACGATGGTGAACATTCCATTTGACGTTGCTTGCTCGGAAGTGGTTTCCATCCCTTTCTCCTCTGCTCCTGCATCACTCCAGGATGCCTTGTATGATCACTGATATCGAGGAAAGGTCTGCGCCCAGTACATGGGTGGTTAAGGGATATAAAACCAAAACATGTTCAAAAGCAGGAGTCTGAAGGCAGAGGGAACGTGAAAATGCCAGCCTCTGGGAGTTTACACGTTGTCTTCTCTAACGGGAAAGCACAGGGAAGGCTTTGAGCCTCCCCAAGATGTAGATGTGGGGAAGTCTTTTCTACAGGTAAGCCCCCGTCAGGCTGTTTGTGCACAAATTAAACACACACACACACACACACACACACACACACACTCCTATTTTATTTTTATTTAAACATTTTTTAATATTTATTTTTGAGAAAGAGAGTGTGTGAGCAGGGGAGAGGCAGAGAGGGAGACAGAGAATCTGAAGCAGGCTCTGTGCTGACACCAGGGAGCCCAAAGAGGGGCTTGAACTTGTGGATCGTGAGATCATCACCTGAGCCAAAGTCAGACGCTTAACCGACTGAGCCACCCAGGTGCCCCTATATAATCCTATTTTAAACACACTCATGGACACTGGAATGGAAAGAACTTTTTAAAGCTTTTTAGGGGTGCCTGAGTGGCTCAGTCGGTTAGGTGTCCAACTCTTGATTTCAGTTCAGGTCATGATCTCACAGTTTCTGAGTTCGAGCCCCACATTTGGGCTCTGCACTGACAGTGTGGAGTGTCCTTCAGATTCTCCGTCTCCCTCTCTATGCTTCTCCCCTGCTTTCTCTCTTTCAAAAATAAATAAACATGTAAAAACATTTTATAAGAAGGGAATTCGTGCTCAAATGCCTTTTGATGTGACTCCAGACCTTGGCAGCTACTTTGCTTCAAGAGAGGTAGGGCCGCAGAGCTTCTAGGTAGGAGCGCAGCTGACACCCCCCTGCTCGGGCAGCCCTCCAGCCCTCCAGGACTCTCCCTCCTCAGGCACAAGCCTGTGGTTCCCCCTCGGCGTCCTCTAGAGCCCTGTAGGGTGTTGCTACCCCGCCCGACTCCATCTGGATCTGGTCTCTGAGCCCACCCGCTCCCCTGCTCAGACACGGACAGGGTGCGTGAGGACCCCACACCCTACCCAAGACTGCGCAATAATGTGCCCAGGGTGGCCACGGGGCCCCTCACAAGACCCGGCGGCCTCTTCACGCTGGGCTGCGCCGCAGAGCCCAAGCCCCAAACACACACACGGCCACAGCCGGAGTCTTTGCTAGATGAACCATCTGACTGGTTTTATTGAATGGAAATTGAGGGCCTTTCAAGCACAGTGACAGATACAAAGTACCCTGATTATACTCTGAGGATAACTCAGTCATCGCTTCCGAGTCACTTGGGGACAGCCACACACTGCTGTCATCGTGCTGCAGGAGCCTGGATAGGCTGGTCCTGGGCACAGACCGCATTCCCCTGGCCCTGGGGCTTCACTCAGCTCGGATGTGTTTCTCTCCAGGGCGTCAGGCACAGGGCCGCGGAGGGGGCGAGCCAGATCAGCAACAACCTGCTCGCACCCAGATGGAGCATCTCTGCATCCCAGCAAATCTCCACCCCCACCCGCCCCCTTTTCCCTGCCCAGCGGGAATGGCTCCATGGAGCATGGTCAGTGTCATCCAGCTCCCGGGAGAGGGGCCCACACAGGTCACGGCCACGTGGCCGCTTTGCCTTCACACACAGTAGGCCCCTCGGCTCGAGTCAAGCTGGTGCCACCGACCCCACAGGGACAAACTCCTCTGCCTTCACGGGAGCCCCTGGGCAGGGCTTGCTGCAAACTGCAGAGGGGGCTGCCTGAGGCCAGCGCGGCTGTGGGGGTGAGGGCAACGCTCCCCGTGCTCCTTGCTGGCCTCCTGTCTGCCCCCCTGCCTCATCTGGGGAGCTGGGTGGCATGGGAGTGACTCCAGACTGTTAGCACTGAGCAACCCAGCATGTGCTCATTGAGATAGTGTGTTAGTTAAAAATAATAATAATAATACATATACATATATTTCACAGTTCAAACAACACGGTTTTGAGGAAGAGTTATGGCTTTCTGAAGGGAGGGCGGTTGAGTCCAAAAGTGACATTTGCAGGCTGCCAGGAAGACCCTGTTGCATCCCTAAAACATTTGTGCGAAGTGTGGGAGCCCCCAGAGGATGGGCCGTCCCCCAGAGCAACGTCGGGCAGGAAGGCGTGCTGAGAAAGTGGCCACGGTGAGAGTCCAGGGTCCTGTTGAAGAAGAGGGCAGGGAGCTGGCTCCGGGGTGCGCTGGTATGTCTGTTGCTGGGGACCCCACCAGCCTCTTCCCAAACAGCCACAGCACTAGGGGCCTGCATCACTGGGGCTGATGCTCACTCCCTCCGCAGTCCCACTTGGCTCAGGCCTGTGGCCTTAGGTGACTCTCCGCCAAGTACAGCGGGCCACCCAGTGCTCTGGCTCTGGGCACCCTGCACGCAGGACCAAGAGAGGAATGAACACTACAAAGGGCCCTCCTCAGACCGAGGCAGGGCACGAAGCCAGGGGTAGAGCCCAGGCCTGGACCAGACCCCAACCAGCCTGACAACCTCAGAGGGAAGAAAGCAGAGAAGACTCAGCGGCTACAGCAGGACATGGTTACCCCACTTTGTCCCCTCTGGAAGCTTGAGCGCCCGATACCAGAATGCTACCACCAATCCAATGTGACCTGGGCATGCCACTGTCATCCTTCTGGGCCCCAGTCAGGTAGGGACCCCGCTGACTGCCCCGCCCACCTCAGAAGAACACAGGGAGGCCTGGTGAGATCAATGATGGTGTTTGGAAAGTGGGAGATGTTCATCTGTGCACAGGAAAGAGTCATATTCTTAAATTCACAAATGACTCCAGGCCTGAGTCACTGCAGAGACTGTCCTGGCCCCGGCGTGACCAGGGCACCACAGGCGGAAGCAGAGGTGCAGGAAGAGAATGCCGTGGTGCCACCGTCAACCAGGCCGCCAAGCTCCCTTCAAAGGGGGGAAGCGGAAGGGGGGCATTCCCCTCTTCTCCTGGCCCTTTATTTCTTAGGGGACGGGGTAGCAAGCGTCAGAGGGAACACGCCAGTCCAAATGCGTGAGTTCGCCCATCTCCTTTATCCTACATTATCAGATAATGAACTACTTCACCTACCTGAACGTCAAGAGAACTGAGGGCTAACCTTTTAAGCACCAAGATTTCTATGACTGTGTTTTAAGTGTTTGGGAACGGAAGTAATTCCACAATGGGTAAGTTGCTCCTCCGACTTCTTAAACCCAGGGCACTGGATGCCGTTTGCTTCCATTTCCCAGTGTGGTTGCAGATACCACAAGGTGAGCAGATCTAAGATGCTTTGTGTATAGCCTCGGGGCTATTCCAGTATGTGCCCCTCCACTAACTGACCTCAGATCACTTGGCATTTTCTGAAACGTATAGTTTTGGTCTTTTTGATGCCATTGCTGTATAGGCTTCTAGCTGCCATTTCTTGCTAAATCTAGCACCTGTTGTCATTCTCTTGGTTCACTTTATTATGAAAAACTGGAATCAAGTTCCCTAGAATTGAATTTAAAATTAAAGCGAGCGCCACCAGGGATCTGCTCTTAGCAAAATGTTTGGTCTTTAACACAGAGCTTTACAGCATCTATTTCAGGGGCTCAAAATTAATTTTCCTTCATCTGAGTCCCCAGCTACCTAAGGGCTGAAGGAGCTTGCTTGGGTAAGTGGTCCTGGGAAGTGAGATGTGCTTTGACCTTGTTTCAGTAAGAAAGTCACCATATTCCCCTTTAACAAGTCTTCAAGGTGTTCTTGTAAACCTTGCCGTTGAATGTGGGATTCTGAGCTGCCATGGGGATAAAGTTCTCGCTGGGTCCACATCACTGGGGACGTCTCCAGAGGGAAGGGGCAGAGGACTTGCCTTCAGTTGGAGGGAGGAGAGACTGAGGCAGGATCCAGATGCTAAGAAGCTGGAGTCAACTGGAACCTTGTCCAAAGGAAGGTGGAAAAGCAAGGAAGGGCCCAGTGCAATCGGGAGGGAGCTCAGTCCCTGGGTCACATGAACCATTTCTGTGGGATGTTCCCTCATCACCACCTCCCTGCTTGTTTTCCGTGGGTGCGGTGGGGAGTGGGGGCAGGCCAGGATGGGGTCTAACCAGGAAAGTCTGGGGCCAACCAGGATCAGGCCTCGTAATCCTTGGACCAGCATCGCCGTCATGTGGGAGCTGGCAAGAAAGGCCCCATGCCCACTCATCGAATCAGAGACTGCAGGGTGGGGCCCAGGAACCCCCAAGCTCCCTAGGTGACTCTGATGCAGCTTCAAGTTCAAGGACTACTGCTCTAGAATATGGTTCTCCACGTTGGCTGCATATTAGAGTCATTGGGAGAGTCTGAAATGTTTGAATACCCCAGTCATACCTCAGACCAACTGGACCAGAACCTCTGGGGGTGGACAGGGTCCAGGCACGAGTATTTATCAAAGCTCCTCAGATGAGCAAAGTGCAGCCAAGGCAGAGCCTCTCCGGGCTGGATGGATCCTAACTGCTGTGCCATAGAGTCATGTGAGATTTAGGATCGAAGCCCTATCCCTAAGCCAACTGAATCCGATTCTCTGGGAGAATCTCTGGGACCTGGCATGGGGGTTAGTTTATAAAGATCCCCAGGTGATTCTAATGTGTATGCAAGGCTGAGAACCACAATTCTAGAGGAAATAAAACTTTTACCCCAAAGCTGAGCAAGGCAATTTTATTGAAGGAAATGAGTTACTTAGTTGCCAAGGGAACCGTCCCTCGAATGGAAAGAAAGACAGTCACTGATTTCTGGCTTTTGTGCCAAACACTAAGTCACTGACTGAAGTGTATAATTCTCTCTCCCTCTCCCTCTCCCTTTTCTGTTTTTTGAAATGAAAAAAAGAAAGGAGATTCGCAGAAAATACTCTGCAGGGGAAATGCCTAATGACTTAGAAAAGATGCACAGAGCTACTGCCTCTCAGGATGCTGGCCGCAGCCAGGACAGCTGAGCCCAGCTAGCAAAGCAGACTGGGTCTGCTGAGCCTCAGCAAAGGTGCCAAGGTCATCAGAAGCCAGGGATGGACCAAGGGCCCAGGAGGGCTGCTCTGGACCAAAAGGAAAATCAGAATTCTGTCACGGAGACGCTGAAAACAATTAATGCCATCCGAGAACAGCTTGTACCTGCCTAAGTGATTCCGTATGAAATAAACCAGTCACAAAAAGACAGACACCATATAATTCCACTTATATGAGATACCTAGAACAGAGACTGAAAGTAGGGTGGTGTTTCCCAGGGCTGGGGGAGGGGAAATGGAGGCTGTCCACTAATGGGCATAGAGTTTGTTTTGCAAGATGAAAAGTGTCCTGGAGATTGGTCGCACAACAATGTCAACGTCCTTAACACTACTGAACTGTACACTTAAAAATGGCTCAAATGGTCAATTTTATGTCATGGGAATTTTACTACAACCAAAAATAGAGAAAAACAATCTACGATAGGGTCAAGGCCAAAACAGATTTCATAAATGTGATAGATTCCCAAGCAATTATTTTTGTGTTGCTAGTTTAATAGTGGGTTAAATTTTATATTCATATTCATAGAGATGCAGAAGTTGGATTGTGTGCCAGATTTTCATTTTCAACTCTTTTCTCACCTAAGAATCTGTCTCGTCTGAATTCCAAGCCAGACATCAGCACTCACCTGGCAGCAGCCACTGAATGACAGGCATTGCAGAGTGTGGTTGTCCAGCACTCGTGTTGACATGCAAGATGAGAGAAAAGGAAGAGCCAGGCATGGCCCAGGTTTTTGGGATGAGTGACCGGCAGTGCAAGAGAGCCATTCACAGGGAGAGGGTTGGGGAAGGGAGGAGGCAGAGGAAGCTGTGCTTACCGAGTGTCTAGTTTGTGCCCGGCTCTGTGTGAGGCATTGCGCAGCCCGATTTCACTGAACCCTCGCCACAGCTGGAGAGGCTGGCGTCCTGGCCTCACCCTTCAGATAATGAATCAGAGCCTAGAGGGACTTTAGCCGCTCCCTCAAGGACACCCAGCTAGTAAGTGGTAAGAGGCAACCTTGAATCCAGGTTGTCCTTTTAACTATGCCAGTTGAGGACATGATGAAGTTTGAGATGCAGTGCATGGACAGGTGTTCAGGAGGCTGCGGTGAGCACGCTTCTGAAGGTCCCAGGGAGAACCAGCCTGCAGTTAGGGGGCTAAGGCAGAAGGACGGGAGAGACGGGCTGTGAATAGATGAGCTTTCTGCAGGAGCGTCCCTGGTGAGAGAAGAGAACCCCGAGGTTCACAGGAGATGAGTCAACAAAGGGGCCTGAGAAGGAGCATTCAGAGACAGGAGGGAAGTCAGGAGAGAGTGGTTTGTTAGGAAACAAAGGACAGGGAAGCCACCCATGTCACATGGATATCAAGGATGTGGCCTGAGATGTGGCCACTGCTTTGGCAATCACCAGCCTTCAGAATTCCAGCTTAACCCCAGCACAGCCTCATCCTCTTTCCCTGATAACTGTCCCTGAGCTCGGACTTACCAGCTTTCAGCACATGTGTGGGATCCTGGTTCAGCGTCTGGACACCCCCACCAGGCTGTCAGCCCCGGGGAGGGCAGGGGCTACCTTTTGATACTTTTGATTATTCGTCCCCCAGCGCCTAGCACGCTGCCCTGCACAAAGTGAGTGCCCAATAATTATTTGTTAAAGGCCTGGCTGAAGCCAGCTCCACGCCCTCCCTCAACTGTCAAGGAAGCGCTGTCCCTGCCCCCTCCCCACGTTCAGCAAAGTCAAGGGCCATGAGGCTCTCTGCTCTCTGTGGCACCAGGTGATTCGTAGGCAGAGTTGCTTCGACAGCATTGCTAAACCGCCTCAAAGGCTGCATCTGACCTTGAGCCACCTTCTGTTTTGCTTGGCTAAGCACTGAGTCATTTACTTGTTTTTGCTGCCTTTCAACCCTGGAGCAGTGGCTTTAGCACAAAGGAAGACATGAGGGTTGTTTTATTTGTGGTGAATCGATTTCCCTTAAATAAGAACTTAAACTGCTAGTCTGCACTGCACAGCAGGAGGGTGTCGGGGCTGCAGGGAACATGCTGGGGGCTTCCTGAATCAATGCCCAGGTCTCTCTGAGCCTTTGAAAAAAAATGTTTTTCAAACACTGACTGCGGGAGAAGGAGGATGGCTTGGAGGTCAGGAGACCAGGTGAGTCCCAAATGAGGCACTAGCTGGTGGCCATGGGCCTTTGGGCAAGTCACGCAACATGTTGTCACTGGGCATCCCTCCTCACCTGAAGATGTAGGGGTGCCCTCAACCCCCTCCAGTGCCAGGAGAGCACACATTCATGGTGGGGGGGGTGTGGGGGACACCTCCAGGCAGAGAGTGGCCTCCAGACCCATGAGAGCCTCCCAGAGCATCTGTCCCTGGGGCGGGGTCCACCCTGCAGCGCCACCCCCACCAGGATCCCTCTGGTTCCAGCCCTTGTGACACTGGCTGAGAGGCAGCTAAGACAGAGGTCCAGAGCACGGGCCTGAGACCTCCACCTCACCTGTCCGACGGGAGTCTTCTTGCCTAAGGGGGTCTTGGCGATGCTCACAGGAGATAATGCAAGGAAAGTGCTTCGTGCAGGGCCTGACACAGGATGAGAACACACTACATATTAGCGACTGTAATAACAAATACTCTTTGTGGATCAGATCCGTACATCAGGAGCACCTCTAACAACAAATTAGAGGCTGTGAAGACCCCAGAGATCTTTCCTAAGCCTCTAGCTGTAGAGGTGATGAAACTGAGCTCTGTGGGGAGAGGAAGTGACTCACCCTAAAATCCACAGGCAGAAAGGGGACCACGGGTCCCGATTTCTTTATGGGCATGGATCATTACATCCTATCACCAGCTCCTATGAGGGCCCTGCTGGGGCAGATGCCAAACCGCAGGAGCCTCAAGTGGTGGGAACTCTGATGTCTGACTCACCATGGCTCCTGCCCCACCTAGAACATAAGTGTCATCGGGGGGCTTTGGCCATAGCACGCATTCAGTAGAGCCCCAGGCATGACCCAGGCCACCTCCCCCTTCTAGGCCTGTTTCCTCAAATGGGACAAAATGGTCTTTAGGAGCCTGTAGTCTTGACATCCCATGGTTCTAAGAACTGAGCTCAATTAACCACAAACAAGTGGCTGGAAACCTCCACTAACTGGCCGCTTCTCCAGAAGTACCTTGGGAGGAACAGGAAGAGCCCGAGAAAGCACAGCCATCCACCACCCCTGCGGAGTTTTTCCCAGTTTATGGCATACCAGGGTCTACTTGGTCTCATAGGCTACTTCCCTGCCCTACAGGCAAGCGGTGCCAGGTCTCCCCAGTCAGGACCAGGGCTCAGAAAAGGCATGCACTCCGTAACAACCCACCGACAGGGGATTTGTTAAAATCCAAAACAAAGCGATTTGGCCATGAAAGGAGCCATGGGCCGGGAGCCTGGAGGCCTGGGACCGCGACCACACTCCCCTCTGTGTCCCACTTGCTAGGCCTGCTGCGATGCCTCGTACAAGGAGGCCATCAGATGCTCTCCCTGCTCAACCCTCACAGCTCCCCGTCTTCCTCAGAGCACGTGGCAGCTGGGTCCGGGCCTGAGCATTGTCTGCCCTCCATTCTGAGAAGAAAGCGATACTTAATTGATTCGTTATCATGTCTTCCCAAGCCTAACCCCAGACCAAAGCAGAATAAGCTTCTGGAAGTGTCTAAGGGAAGAAGGGAAGAACGGGGAGAGGGAGGGAGGCAGGGAGAGAAGGAGAGAAAGAAAAGCCTGAAGTCCCTCCAGAGCTAACATTCTACGAGTCCATGCAGCTAGGTGCTAAGGCAGTTCACCGTGGGAGTCTACTAGGTACAGCCACGCTAATGGTGGTTACACCCTGGGGGGAGCAAAGGGAGGGAACGTCAGATGTGAAATGCCATGTTAACCCCTTTTGGCCCAGGCACTGTTAACTTCCCAAAGCACAGGCTCTGTGGGTCCAAGTGTGTGAAGGCTGTCTGGCTGTGTGATGTGAGAAGTCCTGCCTTCACAGTAGAAGCCTCGGTGATGCTGGTGTCAGAGGCCATGACGCACTCCCGTCTGCAAAGCTCATCAGTTACATCTCAGTGCTTTCCAGCCCGGAGCCCACAGTTCAGAAACACAAGATAGCAGGATTCTGCAGGGTGCTGGAGCATAGAGAGGAACGGATCTTATAAATAACTCCTGGTTAAAACAGAGCTGAAAATAAGGAGACAGTAGAGGAAGCAAATTGCTAAGCACGTATTGAGTCAATCACATTGGCTTGAAAACCTTAGTGCAAATGGCTGGTCCTTCTCATCAGAAGATCAAACACAGGATTGAACCCGGAGGCACCAAGACTGTGCGCGTGCGTGTCTGAGGATGTTTGAAAAGGCGTGGTTAAGACCCTGGGCCTCCCTCAGCCACTCTGTCTTCCCAGGAAAGTCTGACTGCTGGGTTGATCAGTAAGCTCTGAGATTCTACATAGCGATTCACAGCTGAGGCCTCAGTATAAAACTCAGGAAGCCAAAAGTCTGAATTAAACCTTGACCATACTCACACACCCAGTCTCCCCCTTGTCCATGCCGTAGGGCCTTCCTCTAGCTGCGACAAGGCCTGCGTTCTGAATGCAAACCTTGAGTGCAAATGTGCTTGATTCATTCGCAATCCTCAAAGCCCCTGACCTTGAGGTGTGGCCCAGCCTCATGCTACCCGCGGGCAGGGTGGGGACACAGGTCCCTGGCTGAGGCCAGGAGGCTCAGCACAGAGCTGACTCTGCCCGGGGCCACTCATCCCTGCCTCCCGGCCCACACAACACCCAAGCAGGAAGCCGAACGCCGGAGGTAGTGACCGCCTGAACGCCAGGCCCACGCACTGCCCGGCGCAGGAAGGAGAGGAGGAGCGAGGTTCTGCCTGCCGGGTGGCCGGCCAGCCTGTGCCGCGCTCAGCAGCAGGTGCAGGTGCCCGTGTGCACGCGGAGGATGCCTCGGCTGTGCAGGTGCAGGAAGTTGAAGATCTCGGAGGGCATGGCGTGGAAGCCGGGGCGGGGCTTGACGTTGTCATAGTAGTGGTGGGTGATGTAGAGGCCCGAGGGGTTCATGGGGAAGGCCCAGAAGCCGAACAGGTGCACCTCCTCGCAGAGCTCTAGCGCCGCCGTGGCCAGGATGAGGCCGGTGCTGATGCGCTTCGCGCGCACCCCCAGGCTGAGCCAGTAGCGCGACACGTTGACCAGGTACTGCGGGTGGAAGTAGTACACGGCCTGCGGCGACTCGAAGTCGTCCAGCACGTACTTGACGCGGATGGACACGTCGGTGTTGCGCGTGTTGTAGAAGGCGGGCAGCAGCACCGACGCGTTCTCGTACACCTGCAGCACCCGGTAGAAGGGCCTCCGCCACTTCTCCAACTTGTGGAACCTGGGCGGGGTCAGAGAAAGAGGGTGGGCGGCCCACTCCCCGTCCCCACCCCTGTTTCTGTGACCCTCCCGGGAGCCCCTGCTGCCCCCGCCTGGCACCCTGGGGCCTTTCCAGAAGTTGCAGGAGACTCAAGGCCACCCGGCTTCCTTTCATCTCATTCACCTCTGAAGATGAATGCCTGTTTTTCTCGGGCAGCTCTATTTTTCTAAGTGGAAGCAAACAACCACGTAGGGAGGGCAATGCTTCCCCCAAAGTGATGAGAGCGTCTCGGGGGAGTGGGGGAAGAGACTCGGTGAGGAGGTGGAGAGGTGGGGAGGAAGTGGGGACTTTCTCTGGGCTCTCAGGGCAGCCACATGTACTTTCTTTCCCAAGACCCCCAACGAGCACAGCAGATGAGTGTGCCTGCTCTCTCCTTCCTGCCCCGCAGCCCCTCACTCACCTTGCACTTTACACCAAGCAGCCCTCCTGTGGGCTCATCTCCCACCTCTCCAATCGCTCCTTCACCTTGCTGACTCTGTAAGTGTCCTGGGCATCACACCTGATTTACCAACTCCCCAGCCTCTGGTCTCTGGCTGTCTGGCCATCTTAACCCTGTCTGACCTGGCTGGTGTGACTATGCTCTTGGCTGGAGTTTTAACTCATTAACCCGCTTCTCCAAGGCCTCCCAGGCAGACAGACCCCAGGAGGGGCACGAGGTAGGGACTGAGATCTTTGCAAGAGTCTTCTCCCCAGGGCCACCTGAACACACCAGCGTAGGGAGCTGCCTTCCCCCATCACACTCAGGAAAGCTTTCTGGCCCATCTAGATGAAGACTATCTAGACCAGTGCTGTCCAAAAGAAATATAATTCAGGCCACATATGTCATTTTTAATGTTCTAATGATCATATTTAAATAAGTAGAAAGGAGTAGGTGAAGTTAATTTTCATCATATTATATTTAATGCTCACAATGTTTTATTTAACCTGCTGTACCCAAAATACTACTATTTCAACATGTAATTGATATAAACAATAGATGAGATATGGACCATCCTCCTTTGCATGTTAAGTCTCTGAAATCGGGGGTGTGTTTTATGCTTACAGACAGCCCATGTCAATCTGGATAGCCACATTTCCAGTGGCCAGTAGCCACGTATGACTAATGGCTACTATATTGGACAGCACAAGTCTGGAAGAGGGTCAGTTACCTCTCTGTGATGATGCTGGGGTTCACAGTGACCACATCCGTCTTCACTCCCACATCCATGGTGTACTTCTCCGAGATGGGGGGTAGGTTGCACCTGCAGAGGAGACAAGGCAGCCAGGCCATCTGTGCTCAGTCATTCTAGATAGAGCTGGAGAGCTATCAGGGTGGGATGTGGGGAAGGAGGGGATGGTGCTCAGATGGTCAGACGGATGCAGAGGCAGCCAGCTGGGTGGAATCTTGGTGGCCTGTGCATAGAGAGGCAAGTTTAGCTCCTCCCCCCCGCCCCCCACCGAGTGGCACAATGATCATGGACAGCCTCAACCCCAATCCCTCTGCATTAAGCCTTTATTTTCAACCCATCTTCTTTCTGCAGGCTAAAGACGTAAGTGAGGATCCCCAAAGAAGTAAGAGGAGGCTCTATCTAAGGAAGAAGAAATACAAGGACCCATCTCTGGCTTAGTTAAGGCCAAGGCGAAGCCAATACTGGTGCCAGCCCCAAGGCTGACCGGGTTCCAAACCTTGCTTCTGGAGGGGTAGAACCCAACTGGGGAGGGCTCTGCACACCAACAGATCTGCACCGACCTTGTGCGTCCTCAGTGTCTGCATAGCTGCCGTGCTCTTTTTAAAAAATTAATTCTTTTTAATTTTTTAAAGAACAGAAGTGTTCTTTACACACCTCTTATTCCGCAGACATGGAGACGGAGGATGTGAGAGGTTTGGCCACTGGCACCAAAAGATAGGACAGGAGAGGGTAAGAAACAACCCAGAGCATGAGGGGGTGCAGGGCTGGGGGCGGAGCACTTGAAGGACAGCACTGGGGCATGGGGGCGGGGCACAGCAAGAGGGAAGGGCACAGAGCGGGAGGGGGGGGGGGGTAGAAGCAGCAGGTGCAGAGCCTGGGGGGTTCTTTACCGGAAGACAAAGTCGGCGCTGTTGATCTCCCTCCCACAGCGGCTGTTCTTTAAGATGCCTCCGTTGCCCACCACTGCACACTTCTTAAACTGGGACCGGTAGTAGGGCATGTCCTGGGGGAGACAGGGACGCAGCTGTCACAGGCAGTGCCCTCCCTGCCTTCTTCGGGTGCCCTCACCCCTGTACCCATGGCCACGTCTACGAGTCAGCCTTGCAGGGAATGTGGGAGAAAAGTGGTCATTCCACTTTGCAGATGAGAAGAGAGGCCAGGAGACTTGTTCCCAGCGCCACTGGCCAGTACGAATGAGCTGGAACAGAAGCCCGGTCTCCACAACCTTTTCTAATAAGCTCTGGGATGCCTCGGGTTTCCAGAAAGAAGAGAGTACACGTTATGGCCAGTCCTGCTTGCCTTTGGTTTTGCCAGTGTTTGGAAGCACATCTTCTTCACGACTTCGAGTGTGCATATTTTATTGGTTAATGCAGCTGTTCTGGGGGATGACAGCAGCAGAGATGGGGGCGGGGCCCCCGGGGACCAGGGCCCTAAACCTGGCTCTCACCTCTTCCAGATCAGGGCAGGGTGCCGACCCTGCCTCTGCTCCGCAGTGGGGACACACGCCTGGGATAGAAAGGTCAGACAGACCAGGACAGATGGCAGGGCTTGGCAGCAGCAGGGACAAGACACCATGGGCTGAGTAAGCAAGGCTCTGCCAGGAGAGCGGGGAGGGGCCGGAGCACCTGAAGTCTCTGCGAAGCGCAGAGGAGCGCGGGACTTACCCTGAGTGACAGTGGCACTCACGGGAGCCCTGGGAGCGACCATCTCATGGCACTTTGACCTTGTCACACTGACTGCTGGGGTTACTTTGGTCTGGCCACCGGCTCCCCACAAGGCTCCCCGGGCATGCTCTCCAGGGGACCACAGGCACATCGGCAGGAGAAAGCAAACACTGGTCTGAGGGTTAAGGGTCCCAGTTCTGTCCCGTCCCTGGTCTGGGTCATAATCCCCTCCCGGGGAACCTGAGGCAGATGGAGCCAAGCAGCCGTAGGCACGGCACGGGCAGACAGGAGCACAGACCTGGAGTCCAGGGCAGGGTGCCCAGCCATCCCAGTGTGCCCAGGACCGGGGAACTTTGCAGGGCTTCCCTCGGGTCAAACCAGAAAAGTCTGGGGCCAATCAGGATCAGGCCGCCAGGCAGAAGACCCACGTTCAGCCCTGGTTTTGCCCAATAATGAGGTGAAGGAACTATAGACAAGTGATTTGAATTCTCAGCAACTCAGTTTTCCCATCTGTAAAATTAGGATAATTCCATGTGTATGTTGTGCTTTTCAAGCAGAGTTTCTTGATCTGGCACCGTTGACACTTGGGGCCAGCTCATTCCTTGTTGTGGGCGGGGGGGGCTGACCTGTGGGCTGTAGGATGTTTAGCAGCATCCTGGGCCTCTCCCCACTGGATGTCCAAGGTATCCCCCAATCATGACAACCAAAATGTCTCTAAACATTGCCAAATGGCCCCATAGTTGAGAACCACTGGTTAAATGAAAAGCCTACCCAGTGTGATGTTGGGCCCAGAGGTTATCTCTGGGAGATGATACCTTGCAGGAGGGCCAGATTATTACTGTCATTAGTCCCCAAAGTTCCCTCCCCCAGGAGCCTAATGGGCAGCTCCCCTTTCAGCACACGTCACTTGGCCAGCCCTGAATGACAGCAGCCCTGGTCAGCACCTTGGCCTTCCAGTGGGGCCAGCTGCCAGGGGGAGTCACAGGAAATGACACCACAGTGGGTCCTCAGGAAGGAGGCTAAATCCAAAGGAGATGCTGCATCCGTCTGTGCGGCTGTCCTTCAAGGCCCATTTTCTCTGAAGGAACAGGCCCAGGGGCCAGGATGGGGAAAACAAGGGAGTCTCACAGCCAGTGGGGAGAACGGCACTGTTTGACTTGTACCAGGGAAAGGAAAAAACCAAAGTTATCTTTGGAGAGATCCTCAAAGGCCTTTATGTTCTATGTCAGTGTTTCCCAAACTTCTGTACATCAGAAACAACCTGGAGTACTTTCTGGAAATAGAAATTCCTGGGCTCCTTCCCAGAACCATGGAATCAGAATCTCCAGGGTCGGGGGAGGAGATCGAGAAGCTGAATTTTATACAGTCCCAAAGGAGTACTTACCTTGAGGGTAAGAATACTTCTAAGTCACATGCTCTAACTCAGGGGGTGGCCAGTTATGGCCTGCGGGCCACATCGGACCTTCTGCCTGTTTCTGTACAGCCCGTGAGCTAAGCATGGATNCGCGCGGGGGGGGGGGGGAGAATCAAAAGAAGACTTTGTGACAAGTAAGGATGGTGTAAAGTTCACGTTTCAGTGGCTGATAGGGACTGGAGCCCAGCCACACTCATTTGTTTACGAAGGTCCATGACTGCTCTGTGCTGGAGCCATAAAGGTGAGGAGCTGTGACAGAGACCATATGGCCTGCGACGCTTAAAATATTTACTCTCTGGCCCTTTCCAGAGAACGTTTGGCAGCCCTGCCCTAACTCCCTGGGCCTTGGCAGTCTATACCCACGGCCCTTGTTGGACCCACGTGTCGTAACGGACCTGTGTGTCACCCACTGGCATAACCTTCATGAGATGCAAGTCCACCTGCTGACATCAGCCTGCTGTCCAGACCTTGCAAGACACCCCCTTGTAGGGGCACCTGGGTGGCTCGGTCAGTAAAGCGTCTAACTGCAACTCAGGTCATGATCTCGTGGTTTGGGAGTTCAATGTGCTCTGTGTTGAAAGCTCAGAGCCTGGAGCCTGCTTCGGATTCTGTCTCCCTCTCTCTGCCCCTCCCCCTCCATCATCCTCCAGCCCAGTGACGTGGGGAGAGTATGTGTGATGCCTCTCCACCTTTAGCTCCTCCCCACTGCCCCCACAAGGCCCAATCTTGTCAGCACCTTCCGTGTAAGTAACAGAACACAGGGACCTCTGGGCTTTGTTTCATTCATGAGCACGCCCACTGAAGCAGGGCAGTCCAGGCCCTCAGATTTCATCTGCAAAGACCTAAACATGCCCCCACTCAGCATTTCTACAAACTAGACCCACTAAGTCCTGCCCTGGGCCCATCGCTCTCCAGGTGGTGGTTATGAACACATCTTGTGGAACTTTCTTCCACTTCAGATGGTAACAACCATCAGAATGAGCTGATGGACAGGGAGACTGAGGCTTTGGAAGATAAAACCGTCTAAGGTCATCAACGTGAGATCAATCGTTCCCGCTTTGCTCTCTACTGGTTTGTGATTTCTTGTGCACGCAACCTTTGCATGGATGGTTTTGCTCCTGTGCCTGCCGCTAGTGGGGGACAAATGCCTAATTGCTTTCCCAGGGACCTTCAGGATGTCCTCTGCAAGCAACGCGATAACCAAAGTTAACAACCAGTTTCCTGCCAGAGTCACTCAAGTAACAGCCAGGTGGCACTCACTGGAGGAGCCCTGGAGCACAGTCCACTGAGGCGACCGGAGCCACAACGGGTGCAGAGAGCACAGCGGAGTGATGCCACACCACCTGCGCATGGCCACAGAGGGCCACGTGAGGTCGCCCCCGTGCCCCGCCCGGACTGCCCAGCCCGAAGCAGCACCTTGGGAAACATGCGGAAGATCTCCTGGTTGATGTGGTAGATGCCGCTGGTGTCCACTTCGTACTTGAGCTTTGTCCCCAGGGGTGTGTTCTTCTGCGTAGTGAAGAGGAAGGAGGGGGCGTTGCAGCACCTGGACAGAGTGGACCTGCCAGTCAGGAGACAGACCAGGAGGGACAGGTGACACAGGGCAGAGCAAAGTCTCTGGAAGAACAGAGTCGGGGAACTGAGGCCCCTGGGGGTGACCAGGGAGGGCNCAAGACACCAATGTCAACAAAAGCATGTAATTTCAACCAATTAGAGAGTGTCTGAGGAAGAGGGGGAGGTCAGGAAGTGGGCTGGTGGGCAGATGCTGGATGTGACTTCCTGCCGAAAGGGGAGTCTGACTGACTTCCAAAAGAGGTTTTCAGGAGTTCATGGTTTCTTAAAAAAAAAAAAAGGCAAAAGCCCTGCAGTTTTCACTCACAAAAACATTCAAACACAAGCCACAGAAGGGTTAAAGATCAGATGACGCAAGCAGGCTTTGCAAAAATAAAAAATAAAAAAAATAACCCTCCAAGGGAGAAGGGGTGTGCTGAGGGTTAGACCTGGGAGTCAGCCAGGCCAGAGAAGGCTGAGTCTTCCCTCTGCCTCAGCTAGTGCTCCCCAGGTTGCTCTCTCTCCCAGGCCTGCTGANCCTGACACAGGAGGCAGGCTGCAGCCCTTCCTCCTGGTGGGGGTGGGGAGGGCTTTGAAGCCACAAGGCTCCGTTTTCTCCAGAAGCAGCAATGTTGTGCTGAGTGCACACTGGCCTCCTCCCCCCAACCCTGGCTGTAGGCACAATCACATGCAGTGTCAGGCGGCCCCAGGAGGGATGGAACACCTTCTCCATGGAGCCGGGATGATGACGATCACCAACGTTTGAGGAGGAGCTTTCTGGAAAGTTCACATCCAAGGTCTGGGATGGAAACTTGGGTTGCCAACCTGGTGTCAGGAGGCTTGGGTTCTAGTTTCTGCTCTGCTCCTGCCAGCTGTGGGGCTCTGGGAAGGGGTCTTCCCTGGTCTGGGCCTCAGCTTCCTCATCCACAGAATGTAGCCTTGGCTCTTCCACCGCTGAGCCTCTCTAGTTCTGTGACTGGGTTGCCAAAGCCAGGAAGGTTATACAATTATTGTTTATGACTTTATTTCTTGCAGGGATTTCACTGGGGAAGCTCGGCTGGCTGCAGGTCAGAGAGAGGTCTTGCCTGTGCAGTGATGAGTTTCAGAATGTGACTAAGCCTTCGCAGAGGGGAGGCCAGGGGTCTGGCCAGCACAGGCCATGAGTCAGCACTGGCCCACTTAGCTTTGCTGGTCCAGAAACTCAACCTTGTGAGCCCGCTGGAGAGTTCTCCACTGATGGAAACTGACTCATATTAACCAAGCTTACGAGTGACTGATCTATTAACCAGAATGCCAACGTGTCCGTTTGTAGGCAGTAGGGTGAGGGAAGGCCTCAGTTACAGGACTCCTTTCCTGTAAGTGGGAAGCTCACATCTGTTTTCTAGCGCACCCCCTCCACCCCACCTCATTTCACCATCCCAGGTTCTTGTGAGCCTGAATGAAGAATCTCATCCTCGTTGAATGAACTTGTAATGAGAGCAAAGGGAAGCAGCTGACTGGCCTTGAAGGTTTTTCCATCTGGGGCCTGGCAAGACCTGATGTCATCTCCCTTTTCCTCACCTGAAACTACTCCTCCATCCCCACCCCAAGAAGGGGCTCAGCCTCCCCGCCCCCCAGCGTCTCCCCTGGATAGTGCTGGCTGATCCCTGATGAAGGCTCCCACACTTATCCTTGTTCTCTTGCTGCCATTTCATCTTCCTGTTGCTTCATTATTTCCTTAGATATGTGAATCCCACAGAGGACACTTCGGTGCAGCTTCCGGCCCAGACAACATCTTGCACCTCACTGGCCTCCTCTGCACCAGGTAAGCCACGCCACCGACCTGCTCAGGGCCCGCCCACCCCAGGGGGCATCTGCCTATCCGGCGCCGACACTAACACCTCTTGCGTAGGGGTGGATTTAGGGTGGCACTTGCCACACAGATCTTGGACCTTTCCCCCTCCCAGCACTTTGTTCAAGTCCATGTTCTACTTTTCTGAGGGTGGGGGGGCGGAGGGGGGGTGCAGGGCAGGAGGAGGGAGGGCAGGCGGGGTCCCCGTGCACACCTGCTGGGCCTTAGCTGGGAATCTGCAGTCTCACAGAGGCCTCTGGTTTGCGGCTGCTCATATCTGTTCTTCCAGGGTTATCACTTTAAACATCCACATTTCTAAAAATGTGCCACTTAAAACTACTACTCAGTCTTTAGATGTGGCCTGGAATTGCAGCAAACCGGACCAAATGACTCATAAGGAAAAGACAAAATGCTTAGTGTCGTTTGCTTTTCACAGCCTCCCCAGGTAGGATTCCTGCATGCCAATGGCCTCTGACTACATGTGAACTTCATCCTGAGTGGCGGCATTCGGTCCATACCCACATGGCCGGGGTCCCATCAAGTGCATTCAGTAAGGTCGTTCTGCACTAACATTATACTGTGAGCTCACAGCATTTTCGCGATGGAGAGAACCCTATGGTTCGCGTGAATCAGAAGGAACTTGAGGATGTCTGCCAGCTGCTCGGCTCTTGCAGATGGGGACCAGAGCTATGGCTCTTGCCTCTCTGGAAGCTTATAATCTATCGCTTCGGGTCAGAGAGCAATTAGAAACTCATCTGCAGCAGGCCTCGCATGCACATCTGGTGCAAGCTGCCCCGTGAGGGGCTGGCCCCTCCCTCCAGGAGACCTGGAGCCAGGGTGGACCTGTAGTGGCGATCGCTCCTGAGCCCGCCGGGCAGCTGCGAGGCCTGCGATGGGGGCAGGGGAGCAGAAGCCAGAATTGGGGGGGGGACGGTGGCCAGCAGGGTGCCCACTGCAGCCTGCATGCTGAGTCAGAACCTCCCCGCTGCCCAGACCCCAAAGCCCAGCCAGGGCGAGCTCTGGGGAAAGGCGACCCCGGGGCTGGACCTTGCAGGTCCAGCAAGGAGAACAGCACCAAAGGGAGGGCAGGGGAGGGCATATGGGTCACAGATACTTGAACTGGTTGGCTTCAGAGATATTCATCGCCCATCTGCACATCTGCAGGCTCTTCCATCTGTCGAACAGCTCCGACTGCTTCACCCTTTGGGAGCAGAGACAGAAGAGCACGTGAAAGGGCCAGGCCGGCCAGAGAGGCGGCATTTGCCATCACTCCTCCCCGCTCCCCCTTACGCCCAGTCCTGGTGAGGTCCTTGACGTTAACTGTGTTAACTTGATGCTCTGGCACCCAGGGCCTTGCTTACTCCTAGACAGAGCCAACCGCTCTCCTGCAAGCATGCCTTCCGCACACAAACCTACCGGTCCTGAGCCCACAGTCTCACCGCCTCCTTTATCAACTGGGCCACCAGCCTTAAGGGGACTCAAGAGCTCTCTGAGTTAGAGGCACAATCCCATGTCTGTCTGCCCATGTGCATATCTCGTGGAGAATCTGAAGCTTTCACTGGCTTCCCGAAGAGGTCCTTGATGCCAAAAACGGGACGAACACTCACTTAACTGTAAAGTAAAAACCAGTTTCATTCTGCAGAGCTGGGTCCCCTGTGTTTAAATGGAGGGGAAAGGGTTGTTCCCACACAGGGCAAGCCTCAGCCACAGAAGGAACACATACATGACTGGTGGGGGGAGGGGTGATCGCGAATGGCGAGTGCAGAAGTACAGGATAGTGGCACAGTATGTGGATTTTGCACTCAGAAGCTGGGCCTCAGATTCCCCCCAGCTATGGGACCGCGGGCAGGTTATTTGACCTCTCTGAGCCTCATCTATATAATGGGTATAATAATAGATTGTCACTCACCATCTCAGAATTCTTAAAATTATTAAATAAGGTGATGCAATAAAGGGCTAAGAATGGGAAGTGCACACGGAAAGTACCTGGCAGATGCAAGTTATCTTTTTAAATTTATTCATATTTGAGAGACAGAGCACGAGTGGAGGAGGGGCAGAGAGAGAGGGAGACACAGAATCCGAAGCAGGCTCCAGGCTCCGAGCTGTCAGCACAGAGCCCGACGCGGGGCTTGAAGCCACAAACCGTGAGATCATGACCTGAGCTGAAGTCGGATGCTCAACCGACTGAGTCACCCAGGCGCCCCTGCTGTAAGTTATTCTTATGGTTAAACTGCACCGCCTGGACTCTTCTTGCTCACAGCCCCCTGGACTTTCCCCTTTTGTTAAACCCACGGGCCATCTCTATTCATTCCTAATCTTTCCCACAAGCCAGGAAATAATGGTAGAGGGAGGGGATCATGCTTGAGTTCACTGCCCTAAGTCTGGCGCTGAGGCACACGGCCGACCTGCGGTGAATGTGTGCCGAGAATATCAATAAGCTGGTGAGTGGGCCAAGAAGTCTGAGTTCCGATAGAGTCCATAATTATTTACTGAACTCCCTTATGTGGCAGGAACTGGGAATATAGCAGTGAACAAAACAACCCCTGCTTCCACAGAGCTTAAATACCAGTAAGGAGGCAGGTGGAAAAACAGGTATGTATGCACATGACAACAAAAGCACATGCGCTAAAAGCAAAAATAAACAGGCAGGACTACTTCCAGCTAAAAAAACTTCTGTACAGCAAAGGACCACAACAGAGTGCAAAGTCAACACAGGGAACGGGAGAAGGTGTTTGCAGACCATTTATGTGATGAGGGGTTAATATCCAAAATACATAAGGAACTCTTACAATTCAATAGCAAAAGACCAAATAAACTGATTTTTTTTATGTTTAAATGTGTATTTATTTTCAGAGAGAGTGCATGAGCAGGGGAGGGGCAGAGGGAGGGAGAGACAGAGACAGAGAAAGAGAGAGAGAATCCCAAGCAGCCTCCACGCTCAGTGCAGACTCTGATGCAGAGCTCAATCCCATGACTGTGAGATCAGACCTGAGCTAAAGTCAAGAGTCAGATGCTAGGGGCACCTGGGTGGCTCAGTCAGCTAAGCGTCCAACTTCGGCTCAGGTCATGATCTCATGGTTCATGAGTTTGAGCCCCACATCGGGCTCTGTGCTGACAGCTCGGAGCCTGGAGCCTATTTCGGATTCTGCGTCTCCCTCTCTCTCTCTGCCTCTCCTCCATTCATGCCCTTTCACTCTGTCTCTCAAAAATGAATAAATGTAAAAAATAAATTTTTTTAAAGAGTCATACACTTAACAGACTGAGCCACCCAGGCACCTCCAAATAACCTGATTTTTAAAGGCACAAGACTGGTAAAGACATTTCCCCAAAGAAAACATACAAATGGCCAACAGACAGATGAAAACGTGCTCAACATCACTAAGTATCAGGGAAATAAAAATCGAAACTGCAATGAGATATCTCACACCTGTTAGGATGGCTAATATAAAAAAAACAAAAGGGGCACCTGGGTGGCTCAGTTGGTTAAGCGTCTGACTTCAGCTCAGGTCATGATCTTGTGGTTCATGAGTTTGAGCCCTGCATCAAATTCCTTGCTGTTAGTGCAGAGCCTACTTCAGATCCTCCATCTCCCTCTCTCTCTGCCCCTCTCTGGCTCACACACTCACACCTGTGCTCTCTCTCTCTTTCTCTCTCTCCCAAAAATAAACATTTTTAAGAAAATCAAAAAGGTAAAAACAAAAAACAAAAGATTGCACGTGTTGGTGAGGATGTAGAGAAAAGGGAACCCTTGCAAGCGTTGGTGGGAATGTAACATGGTGCAGATAGCATGGCAAACGATATGGAGGTTCCTCAAGAAAATTACAACAAGAATAGCCATGTGACCCAGCAATCCCACCTCTGGGTATATAGCCAAAGGAATTGCCATCAGGATCTAAAAGAACTCCCTGCACTCCCGTGGTCGCTGCAGTATTAGTCAACGGTAACCAAGGTGTGCAAACAACCTAAATGTCCACTGATGATGAACAGAAAGAGAACACGTGTGACAGATGTACAATGGAATACTATTCAGTGTTTTAAAAGAAGGGGATCTGTCTCATGTGACAAGTTGGGTGAATCTGGCGGACATTATGCTCAGTGAAGTAAGCCAGTCCCAGAGGATATATACAGCATGATTCTGTTCATGATGTATCTAAAATAGTCAATCTCATGGAAACAGAGAAGAGAGTGGTGGTTGCCAGGGACTTTGGGAAGGGGAGATGGTGAGCTGCTTGCTGTTCGATGTATATAAAGTTTCAGTTATGTAAGAAGCATAAGTTCTAGAGATCTGCTGTACAACTTAGTGCCTACATTCAACAACACTGTATTATAGACTTCAGAATTTGTAAAAAGGATCTCATGGTTAGTGTTCTTACCCACCCCCCCCTTAAGAAAAAGAAAACAGATAATAATGCCATGAAGAAAAATGAAGCAGGCAAAGGAACCACAGAGTGACTGCTTCAGAAGGGTTGGTCAGGGAAGGCTTCCCTGCAGAGGCGAGCTTTGCACAAAGAACCGAAATGATCAGGAGTGAGCCATGCAAATACCTGGGGAAGGAGTATTCCAGGCAAAAAGAAAAGTGAGTGCAAAGGCACTGGGGTGGGAACTTACTTGGTAGCTTTAGGGAGCTGGAAGGAATCCATCCTTCCATCCTGATGCCTTCCTTCTGGCTTTCCCAAAGCTCCCACAGCAGCTCTCACATCTCAGGCCAGTGTGACATCAGACGAGGGTGCCATTACACAGCCCTACCCTGGCTCACTCACTGCCTCCCTCCCCTGCACCCTGCAACCCACAGGCCCCTAGAGCAGTGCCCTACATGACCAATGCCCCCAAACACTTTCTAGAAACACAGACATGGCAAGACTAAAGGCCAGGGTCTCAGTTCCAACTGTTACCAGTGTCTGGGCCCCCTTCTGTGTGCCTCCAATGCCTGTCACAAGCTAGACCAAGGCTGGGGCCTGAACACCCAACTTGCAGTGTGACCTTAGACAAGTCATTTAATCTCTCTGAGACGCAGGTGCTTCATCTAAAAGACAGATGTAACAACCTCTGCCCTGCTAATCTCAAGGGTTGTCAGAAAGATCAAATGAGATAATATGCATAACAATATTTTATCAATTACTTTCCCAACGCAGAGATCATATTGACTTTAAAGACGAGGGGTTGGTCATAGGCTCTTATCTCCTTTCTCCCAAGATACCACTTACATTCCAGAAGAGGAATAAAAAAGGTTTAGACCTACCAGATGAATGGAATGACCGGGGTGGGGGGAGTTCAATGGAATAGAGATTTTGACAAGTGTGTAGAAGGAGGAGAGGGGACATAAGGAAAGGTGACACAGCCCAGAGACAGAGTCTAACCTCATGGGACATTTTAAAGAGGGGTGGAGGGTGGGGAAGGGGCATGGTGCTGAAAATGAGCATCATTTGTACGTCTGTATCTGGAACCATCAAACCCACTCCCAGATATTTAGTCCAGCAAAGGGAGGTGAGGGATTGACCCAGACTGTTAGTCAGTTCCTACCAAAAAAACAAAAAACCAAAAGCAAATGATCATTCCCAGGGAAAAGGAGTGGCATCTCCAACAATGACTCTTTTTTTAATTTAATTTTTTAAGTTTATTTATTTACTTTGAGAGAAAAAAAAGAGAGAGCAGTGGAAGGGCAGAGAGAAAGAGAGAGAGAGAAAGAATCCCAAGCAGGCTCTGTGCTGTCAGAGCACAGCCTGCCACAGGGCTTAATCCCACAAACCATGAGATCATGACCTGAACCGAAACCAAGAGTGGGCCACTCAAGGGACTGAGCCATCCAGGCACACCTCCAACAAGGCCTGCAGTCAGAGTTTCTATCAGCTTTTTATTGTTCTCAATTTAAATATGAATAGATAACCCAGGATCACCTGGTCAACTGGATGGAAACAATAGATAAAGGATAAGTTAAAATATCCAAAGAGAGGGGCGCCTGGGTGGCTCAGTCTGTTGAGCATCCATCTCTTGATTTCAACTCAGCTCTTGATCCCAGGGTTGTGGGATGGAGCCCCATGGCAGGCTCCGCACTGCACATGGAGGCTGCTTGGACTTCTCTCTCTCTTGCTCTCGCTCTCTCTACCCTGTTTCTGATTCTCTCCCTTCCTTAAAAAAAAAGAAGAAAATGCTGGAGGAACAAAATACAACTTTAAAATATTCTGCTTAGTGTCTCCAGAGATAGTCTAGAAGACATGACGTTCTTTTATTTTAGAGATTAATGTTTTATTTATTTCTAGGAGAGAGAGAGAGAGAGACAGTGTGAGCAGGGGAGGGTCAGAGAGAGAGGGAGTCACAGACTGAAACAGGCTCCAGGCTCTGAGCTGGCAGTCAGCACAGAGCCCGACGCGGGGCTCGAACCCACGAACCGCGAGATCATGACCTAAGCGAAAGTCGGATGCTTAACCGACTAAGCCACCCAGGCACCCCGACATTCTTAAAGATAGGAATAGACTGCTCTTAGAACAAAGAAAGAGCTCTTGGGAGGGATGGGGCGGGGGAGACAAGTTTGCTCAAAGAGCTGGAAAATGAAGCCGAGGACTCTTCTCAGAAAGTGGACGCAATGGGCAGAGACAGAAAAGCTGAGATCACATGAGCGATGCTGAAGGTCCAGTGTACAAATCTTGAAAGGACTAGAAAAAAGGAGGTAGAGAAGAATAGGGAGAAGGAAATAGTTTAAAACTCCAAAAGAACATTCAAGAGTTTGGACATGAGCCCCAAATTAAGAGATCCCAACAGGTGTTTATCCTGAAGGACACCATTGGTACATTTCACAACTGCAGGACCCGGAAACAGTCCAGAGAGAAGGCAAAGGGTCACCTCCAGAGGAACAACAAGCGACAAGCTCCTCTGGCCCTGCATGCCCGAAGGCAATGGAGAAAGTCCTCAGCATTCTGGGGGAAAATGATTTTCACCTAAAACACCAACCCCACCAAGCCAACAATCAGGTATAAAGGTAGAATTAAGTCATTTAGACAGAGAACTCAAAGAACTCAAAGCCCTACCCCCTACCCATCATTTTTTGGGAAATTACTGGAACATGAGCAAGAAGCAAAATGAAGAGGTAAACAAGAAGCAGCTATGGGTTCTAAGCAAAAGTGAATCCAACCTAAGGAGGTAGAGAAGGGAAGTCCGGGGACAATCGTGTGTGACCCACCAGGAGAGCAGCCTGTCCATGCTGGGGCAGGAGGATGAAGGGAAGATTCGAGAGGAAGGCCTGGCTGATGGAGAGGCGGGCAAGAAATTAAAATAGGGCAAAACAGAGACAAACAGTCCAAGAGGGAAAAGATGACAAGAATATCCAGGAAAAAAAAGGGGGAGGGGGGAAACGTACAAGAAAGGAAATAGAATCACTATTTTCTGATCTTGAAATTTTAAAGGCAACCTATAGAGAAAACCCCCAAACGACTCATTACGGGTACAAACCAAATGTAAATGTTATCAGCCTTGACATTTTAAAGGTAAACCCATGGATGACTGGAGCCAGAGGCTGGAACCAAAATATGAGGATAATTTTAATAGCCTCATCTCACAAAGTACAGGATCAAGAGGTACTGCCAGTATTTGGCAGAACAAGAAATTGGTTCCTCGGGCAATCTATAGACAGAAGAACTAAAAATAATAATATCTCTCAACCCAGAAGAGAGGGAGGGGGCGGGGGTGGTGTAAGGGGGCCAAATCCTCACCCACTGAGGCAGGAGGTCAGTGCACGCTGTGCAAACTCGGTAGCTCGAGAAATAACAGCAGGTGCATATTACTGAGAGGTGTGGAAGTAATTACAAGAAGAAACGGCCAAGAGTTAAAGGCACAGGGTGGGTGGAAGAAGGCGTGGGGCAGGGACCTGGCTTCTTGTTATTATCAGCTTTTGTATCCTACTTGATTTTCCCTGAGGATAATGAGGTGATAATGGCCATCTCTGTTCTCTTTCTTCTTTCTCCTCCTTTCCTTGATGGTCTCCTCCGTTTCCGCCCAGCTCTCCTGGACGTGCCCAGTCCACTCATTCACATAACAAGACCTGCAGGGTCACACTCTGGGACTCAGACATGCCTGGGCCCCAAAGGGCCTCTCAGCCAGGAGAAGCCTCGCTCCCAGCCTCTCTTCCTGGGCTCAGCGCAGGGTTCTCTGCCCCAGAAGGATGGGGAAGGGGTGGCATGAGAGGCCCCAGGGAGATGTCCCAGGTACCACCCCCATCTGGCAGTAACTGGCTTAAAAGTAAAGAAACTGTAAAAGATAAAATAAAATAAAGAGACTCCAGAATGATTAAATACAAACAAGTAATTTGTACAAGTATCCGTGACAATGTGTTTCATAATAAATCACCACGGAGTCATTCCTCACGCATCTGACATTGTCAGGGACCAAGGCCTTTTCCATGTGGGAATTTTCCGGCTGGCTGATTTCTACCAGTGTTTGGAGCAAACTTGGATCTGAATCCTTCCCGGATGAATCACACCCCTCCCTGTCTCCTCAGAATGCCAGCTGACATTTTTGCACCTAAAGGGCCTCGCAGCCCATCCGTCCGGCCCCCTCCATTCACAGAAGGCGATTTAACCTTTCCCCAGTGACTCAGAGTCTCCACTCTGAGCACCGCTCGTGGCTCCGGGCCAGGGCACAGCAAAGCCCACGGGTGCCCTGGCGATGCCAGAACCTTCCGGATCAGAGGCCGGCCTCCGGGCTCTCTGGTTTCAGGCCTGGGGTTCCCGCTGGGCCTCAGCCTCCGGACCCAGGCTAGCAGACGCCAGGCCCACCGCCCCCCGCCGTCCCACCAGCCTCACGCCGATGGCCTGCAAATAGCCTCTGCCTTTCCTCTCCTCTCAGAGTCCAGGGACCCCAGGGAGGCCAGTGTCCCAGAGGGAATGGGGGAGCGCAAGGCCCAGGGTCACCAGCTGGGACGACGGCTGCTCCGCTCAGGAGACCAAAGAGGGTGCCCAAGGGCAGAGGTGAGAGCTCGAGCTAAACACGCGGAGCACCAAACACGCAGCCATGACAAGGGACAAAGGTGTGCACAGATCATGGAAGCATGAAGTTCCTCCTCCCAACCACCCCCCCCACCATGATTGTGACGTAGGGCCTGGGTCATTTCGACCTTGATCCCCGAATGGAAGCCGCAACAGGGACTATTATGGGCCAGATCGTCTCTCCCTCAAAACTTCCGTGTTGAAATCCTAACCCCTCAGATCTCAGAATGTGAGTCTTTGGAGACAAGGTCTTTACAGAGGTAGTTGAGTTAAAATGAGGTCATTAGGGTGGGCCCTAATCCAATATGACCCATGTTCTCATTAGAAGAGGAAATGAGGACACAGATGGGAGGCCCAGAAGGAAGTCCGTGTGAAGACAGAGGGAGACGGCGGCCATCTGCAAGGCAAGGAGAGAGGTCTCGGAAGAAGCGCCTCAGTCGGTCTCAGACTTCCAGCCTCCAGACTGTGATGAATGAAGTTCCATTGTTTGGGCCCCCAGCCTGCAGAACAGGAAGTTATGTAGAAGGATGACCACTTTATGGGTCTCTTGGATCTCTGGCTCTAGACTGCGAAGTAACCGTGAAGAAATTATTATCTAATTTAAAAAGTAATCATTTGCCTTTGAAAACACTAAGGAATGTTGTCGACAGGTGTGCTCTGGCCTTCCAGAACGACACACTTAAGGGCCTGGGGTCTTTGGATTCTGGGAAAAGACAAAGGATCTCTGCTAAGGAGCTGATGAATTTGGCTCGTGCCTGAGGTCCGGGTGGCCACGTTTGCCACTAAATCCCAACTCCTCAACCAAGCACATCGTACACACTGCACCGCCACCTGCTTAAAGGCTTCTCATGGGTTCCCACGGCTCTCAGATGATGCTAGAATCTGGATCCAGGTTCACACTGAAGGTCCCACAAGGTCAGGGCCCCATATGCCCCTCCGGCCACATGGCTTCCCAGTCCCCCTCTCACACTGGCATTCAAGCTGCCCTGACCCTTCAGAGCCTGGGACACAGCGGGCTTCCTTCTGGCACAGGGCCTTTGCACAGACTAGAACCTCAGTCTGGAACCTTCCTGGCCTACTTAACTCCTAACGCCTGTCCAATGGGAGCACCAGCATCACTTCCTCAGAGAAGCTTTGCCTGACAGCCCCCTTCCCGCCCCAGCCCAGGTCAAGCTCCCTGCCATCGCCTTGTCTCCCTAGGGTAGTTATTCACGTCTGCCTCCCTGCCGGGCCGTGAACTCCATGAGGGCAGAGACCACGGCGTGTGCGCAGCCGAGGGCAGGTGGAGTTGATCAGGGAGGTGCTCAGACGTTTACCTCTAGAGAGGGTACACAGACCCTTGGTTAGCGCAGGAAGCAGAAACAACACAGCTATTCCCAGTGGATTTCTTGGAGCTTTCCTGCAGCTACTAAGCTTCTGGATTCCGACTGACAGCCCAGAAAAGCTGCTGCTGCTGGTAGCGGCCCCAGGAAGGAAAGAAAAGGGAGGGCGGCACACTAACATTTATTGAGCACCTCTTACGTGTGCTACTATGGAGGTGGCCCGCGGCGCTACCTGCTTTCACATACGTTATTTCATCTACTCTTTATGGAAACCCTTCAAAGCTAGGTAATAGCGTCCCAATTTTTATAGGTAAGAAAAGGCTCAGAGAGATTAAGTAATTTGTATAAAGATGTAGAGCTCATGAGACCTCGGGTCTGCCAGACCCCCAGGGCCATGCTCTGTCTTGACCCACACTGCATGGATCATGTCAAATCGCTCAAGGAGCCGTGGCTCCTGCCTGTGGGCCACGGACAGTGGTCCCAGGGATCACGGCAGGGGCCTACGAGTCTGCAAGAGCACCCACCACCACCTGACCCTGAATCAACCATATTCCTTCTACATCCAGATAGACCTGTTTTCAAACAAATAGGAACTTTATTTGAAATTAAACCACAAAACTCTTTTCAGTGGGACAGGGAATTCTATGTGGGAGAGAAGGAGGGGTGAGCACACGCACTGAAATGTTTCACATGGAATGCGCTTTTCCTCCCATTGGTTATAAAAGAGCCATAGGCACAAAACAGACACAGAGACCAGTGGAACAGAATACAGAACCCAGAATTGGACCCACAAATGTTGGCCAACTAATCTTTGACAAAGTGGGAAAGAGTATCCAATGGAAAAAAGACAGCCTCTTTTGCAGACGGGGCTGGGAGAACTGGACAGCAACACGGAAAGACCACTTTCTCACACCATACACAAAAATAAACTCAAAATGCAAGAAGGACCTGAATGTGAGATAGGAAACTATCAAAACCCTAGAGGAGAAATCAGAAAACAACCTCCTTGACCTCAACTGCAGCAACTTCTTACTTGACACATCCCCAAAGGCAAGGGAATCAAGAGCAAAGATGAAGAATTGGGACCTCATCAAGATAAAAGCTTCTGCACAGTGAAGGAAACAATCAAGAAAATAGGCAACCAANTAGCCAAACCATGGAAAGAGCCTAAGTGTCCATCAACTGACAAATGAATCAAAACGATGTGGTTTATGTATACAATGGAATACTATCTGGCAATGAGAAAAAATGAAATCTGGCCATTTGCAGCAAATGGACGGAACTGGAGGGTATTATGCTAAGTGAAATAAGTCAGGCAGAGAAAGACAGGTACCATGTTTTCACTCATATGTGGATCAGGAGAAACTTAACAGAGGACCATGGGAGAGGGGAAGGGGAAAGACATAGTTACAGTGAGGGAGGGAGGCAAACCATAAGAGACTCTTAAATACTGAGAACAAAATAAGGGTTAATGGGGGTGGGGGAGGGGGAAATGAGTGATGGGCATGGAGGAGGGCACTTTTTGGGATGAGCACTGGGTGTTGTATGGAAGCCAATTTGACAATAAATTATATTAACAAACAAATAAATTTTAAAAAATAAAATTAAAGAGCCATAGGTGGTGTCTTGTTGAGAGAGGAGCAGAAAGTACAGTGCTTTCGTGACGTGTGCAAAACAAACAACAACAAAAACCAGATCCACGCACAGATGCTGCTTATGCAGACTCTGGGAACATGTACCAGGGCACGTAGGTTGCCTGCGACGGGAAATGGGGGGCTCTGGGCAGGGGGATTTTCATTGTATACTTTTTTGTACTGCTCGAATGTTGTATCACTCAATAAGATTTTTAAGAAATGTAATCAATATAACATTTTAAAAAGGCAATAGCAAGAGAGCAATGCTGAAGCTTCTGCTAGAAGCACCGGATTTCAGGTGAGATGCTCTCGTGCCCTCTTTGGTTTCTGTACAAGCGGCGCCCGGTGACGGTATCACGGAGACTGGTAATTGAGACAGGGACTGAATCCCCTGAGTCACCAGAGGTGACCTTGCAAACCTGGCCTTTTTTTCATCAAATGCACAATTAGCCCTGCTCTCCAAATGCCAGAGGCCCTGGGGGGGAAGGAGACCTAATTCTCGCTCTGCTGGGATCTGCCACATTCCTGTCTCCTTCCGGCCGTGCCCCACCCTGCCCCCTGGTCCCAGCCCATTCCACGTGCACTATCACCCACCACCCACCCCGGCCACACTCACATGGATAGCACCTTCACTTCCAGGATTTCGTGTCTCAGCTCCAGGCATCTTGTGGAGTTATATTCAAATGGGCCCTCGTAAAATTCAAAGTACCTGGGAAACGAGAGGGACAGAGGTTACTATGCAGAGAAGCAGGCCAGACTTTTGGGGGACTGCGGGGCTCTCCTCGGCGGTGGGTCTATCCTGGTCAAATAAATACAGCACATCAGTCGCACCCCAGCAGATGACCTGGTGGGGGGCACCAGGACCTTGGGGGCCCTCTGGGTTGTTCACTGGGTGGCTGACTACTCAGAGTGCCTCACAATCCCAGGAGTGTAAGCCTTTACAAGGCATGAACTCGTCTCCGCAAATCATGACATTCTGAAGCAGGCTGGGTTCCAAACTAGTGGCTGCAAGTGTAAAGGAAAGGGCAGGATGCTCTGAGCACCGTCTCCTTCTCCAGCTTCCTGTGATCAGTCCCTGAATGAGGCAGCACTGGGAGTCAGGGCAGTGAGACCCAGACTTTCAACCAGTCCTGCCCTTTCCTGCCCCTTTCTTCTCCCCTTGGGAAAGTGCCACACGGTGACAGCCTCAAACACAGCTAAGATCTTCTGCCTTTTCTACATGTCATTAGCTCACTTGACTTCCATGCTCACACTGTGACCAGGTGAGACCGACATTTCTTTCTTCCCGTTTGGCAGCTGAGAAGACTGAGTCTAGACAGAGGGAGCTCCAGGTCACACAAGCTGCAGGGCAGGGCCAGGCTCGGGCTGGGTCCCACTGCAGAGGAGCGCAAGCCCTTTCCAACACCGGCTGGATCCAGGCGTGTCAGAGCCACCCCAGGACCCCTTCTGCAGCTTCGTGCAGAAAAATACTGATGTCAGCCAGTGCTTGCCGAGCCCTTTCCTCGGGCCAAATGCTTGATGGGAATGCATTCCCTTTTCATCTTTGTAACTAGCCTACGAGGCAAGCGATCATCATAAGCATCCGGAATCAGCTCTGGGAGTTGACTCACTCGCCAAGAGCCACACAGATGGTGGGTGGCAATGCAGGGGCACGAACCTACGCGTTGACTTGAGGCTGCTCTTGTCCATGCGCCTATAAGGAAAGCTGGTGGCCCCTGAAAAGGGCCCTGTGGCCTCCCACAGCCACTGGGGGGGAGGCCTTTAAAAGAGCCCCCTCACACCTGAAGTTCCACCAGCCCAGGGCAGGAAGAGCACCTGCCTGACAGCGGGTGGCAGGGAGGCTTCCCGCAGATATGAAACACAGTAGTTCACTGCTGGACTCGGCCACAGAGGCAGGATGGGACCTCTCCTCAGGGCCTCTCTCTGGAGGTTGCTCAGAAAGGGCTGCGGGAGGGCACCTGGGTGGCTCAGTCAGCTAAGTGTCTGACTTCAGCTCAGGTCATGACCTCACAGTTTGTGAGTTCAAGCCTTGCATTGGGCTTTCTGGGCTCAGCACAGAGCCTGCTTTGGATCCTCTGCCCCCGTCTCTCTCTNTTCTCGCACACCTAATTTACGTGCACAAACGCATGGATGTGCTGCTTTAGACAGAGAAAGGCATTCTGACCAATAAACTGGCTTCTTTTAAAAATATGTGTATTTTAAATCATTTCTATATACAATAATATTGTATTTAATACTTGAAAAAATATATTTTAAAATATTTGTTCTTAATTTTCATAAAATATAATAGTTAAGTTTTAAAGTTATATTTTTAAGTAAATTTAAGTAATATTTTTAAATATTAAAACATTTTCTTTTATATTTTTAATGTTTATTTATTTTTGAGAGAGACAGAGTAAGAGCAGGTAAGGGGCAGAGAGAGAGGGAGACACAGAATCTAAAGGAGGCTCCAGATTCTGAGCTGTCAGCACAGAGCCCGACACAGGGCTCGAACTCACAAACTGTGAGATCATGACCTGAGCCGAAGGCGGACACCTAACCAACTGAGCCACCCAGGCGCCGCAAATATTAAAACATTTTATAGAACAAATTGGCTCCTATTTACAAAATGAAATTGGCTTCTTATTCTCATGTCTTAAAAGAATTGAAGCAGAGTTAATAAGAACTGGGCATTGAGGATTCCCAAAATGCCACATTTTCCTTTTTCTCTCTGTTTCCCTTATGTTTTAGAACTCCTTTCTCTGTCTTTCTCCTCTGGCAAACCCACATTGATCCTTTAGTACCCAGCTTGATGCCCCTACTCATGTGAAGCCTCGTCTGACCCCCACTCCTGGGATCCCTCTTACTTCATCTCTTAATCAGAGGAAATAACATTGTATTATAATAATCTGTTTATATATCTGTTTTCCCTTCCAAACCATGTTGTGAATATCTCAAACACAGGGACTCTTTGTTACCTCTGTACCTTTTGTACTACTGAACAGAAAGCTAAAAACTATATTTCCCAGACTCCCTTGCAGCTAGGGTATGGATATAATTTAAGTTCAACCAATCAGAACTATTTGCATGAGACTGATTCAGAGCTGGGTGACAGGTAAACAATGACCGAGCTCCAGGCGTTGTTTGGCTCGCACATGACATAGCAGAAGTGGCATGGCTCTCGGAAACTGCAAGGAGGTAGCAGCACCTTCATGATTACATCAGAGGCAGTAGCTTTCACGGTGGCCCCGTTTCACAGTGCAGTTTAGGGAGGCTCAGCCTTCAGTCTTGCCTCAATGTTCCCAATGATTCTGCACTAGCTGTACCCTAAATAAATCCCTTTCTGCTTTCACTCACTAAATGGATTCTGTTCCCCACAATTAAGAACAAAGGGTCAGCATGATGCCACCAGAAAAGTCCAAGAACTTGGCTGTAACTCACATCATTTTCCAGTCACACACCAGTAAGTGAGGTCTGGTGTCTTATCACAAGGATCACTATTTGCAACCAGAGCCAGTGGCACTGGGTCCTCTGGAATCCACTGGGTCATCTGAAGCCGTGATCTCAGGCTGCTACTAAGAAAAGCTCCAGATTCAAAGAGTGCAGGAGTTATTTAGGAGGAGGGTTGGGAGTCTTGCAGACACATCTTGCATATGCTAAACCCAGCTGCGTGACTTCGGTAAATCGCTTCCCCTCTCTGGGCCTCTTCTTTCTCCTCCTTAAAACAATCTGTCTGAACGAGGTGGCAGCCCGGGCCCCAGCCAGCACTCCAGTATGATCCCAAGTTTCCCTCCGTGTTTCCCACGGACTCACCACGCCACAGTGAGACTGTGGATGAATGATCCACAAACACAAGGAAGAAGCTCACAAAGATCAGGCAGCCCCTCCATCCCCACCTTCCCTCTGCCAGCCTCCTCTCCGTCTCCTGCTCCCCCGAATCCCCGACCTCACCCATCCAGGGAACCAGGCAGGCGGGTGACTCCAAATGGTCTCGTGCCTTGTGTTTGGTGGCCGTGAGGTGGACAGACCTTCAGAACTGGGTGGGTCATGCTCTTTCTCTGCCCCCAGAAGCCACCCTAGGCCCATACTTTTGTGAGCCTTAGTCTCCTCATCTGTAAAATCCACACACAAGAAAGGGCAGTACATGTGTGACAAGGCTGAGATAAGATATTGATGAGAATTTCATGGAAAGCCCCAGCACGGAGCCTGGCACACAGCAAGAGCCCAAGGAAGGTGTATTCCTCGTTCTCCTCTCTCCTGCCACTAAAGGGCAAGAGTTGCCAGAGGGCCAGTGTCTTGCTTACGGCCCTCGGCTGGTTGATGGCAGCGCTGAGTCAGGCATGGGTCACCTTGGGAAGCTTCTCTGCCATCTGGACTGGCGGGCATCCCCTTTCCGCAGCTGCTAGTAAACCTCTCCCCTGCCACCCTGTGGATAAAGCCCATGCTGTGTTCTGCTTGGACACGCGAATATCCCTGATCACCCATCTGTGCGGCAGGCTCCGTGCAAAAACGACGTGTTTCTGACGCTTTAGCATCCGGGGCCTTGTTGACCCTGGGGCTAGCCAATTCCGTGAGAAGGTAACCCCCTGAGAGCACACCCTTCCTATGCGAACAAACCAATCCAGAGCTCATAACCCGCCACCATCCATCCTCTCACATTAGGGCCTCTCTCTCCCTGCCCTGGTCCCGGGGCCAGGAACCGCCCAGCTAGGGACAGCCCGGAGGCCCCCGAGCCCACTGAAATCATTCAGACTAACCAGCCCCGTGCCTCTGTGCCTGCCTCATCTGCTTCTTCCACAGAAANNGACCAGCCCGTGGCCCCTATGCAGCCCTGCACGGTGCGGTGTGCCTCCTGCGTCTAGGGGTCTGTGAGTATAAACTCCTCCTCCTTCACGGCACTGACTCCCACATCTGCGTGTCTTGCTGTACATGACGATACCAAACCCCGGCCACCCTGAAAACACTCCACGCCAAGTTGTCAAAACCGCTGCACGCCTGGGTCTAAAGCCCCAGGTTTGCCGTCTGGTCACAGAGCCGGTAGCCCGTGCTCTCCCGTCCCCATCCCACCCGGGCTTCGCTCTCCTGAGCTGCGCTGCTCCATCCCAGTCTCCAAAGATAACACTTGAGGAAATAAGATCATATTTCCCCCGGCTTCCGCTTCTGATGGGACACCCAAGGACTGGGTTCTGGACGAGGCGTGGTAATCCCTCTTTGGCCCAGACGCACACTGCTAGGCAGACATCAGAAAAGATGCTTCTGTTTCCGTGTGCAATGATGCAGGAAGATGCTCCCAGGAGGAGGCCGCATGGGAAACACAAGCCACACCATTGCGCCCTCCCAAGAGAACGCTGTACACATATGTGAACGCACAGCTCAAAAGGCGAGAGCCATAACCCGGCCCCGATGGGGGGCTCTGTGAATAATGGGGCTGTGAGTGATTTTTAAAAGACTTTTCGGTATTGTTATAAGTTTTCTGTAATGGGGTTATGACTCTTTCTCTATAGGAAAGCGCTAATAAATGCCCTTTTATGTCCTAGATCTTCCACAGCACAGCTTGAGCCTCCCAACTTTCCAACAAGCAGTCTCTCCAAGCTTCTCCGCTCCACTGGCCTCTCAAGGGGAGTCAGTCACCGTCTCTTCGTCCAATTCTCGAAAGATGATCCCTGCCCAGAGCAAAGGGGAGGGGCCCCGGCATCGAATTTGGCACCTCACAGGTATAAATAGTCACAGCCGCTCAGAGCAGCTCATCTCAGATGCCACTTGGCTTCCGGCAGTCAAGTCTGGGGCCGGCGCCAAGCCACCTCCATCCTGCCCCCTCCTCTGTGCCCTCAGGAACCGTGCGGGGTCGGGGGGCTGCCTGGCCAGCGGGTGATGGCCTCCGCTAAGTGAGAAGGCAGACGCAGAGGTGACCGCGGTGGGTTAGTCTCCCTCCCCCTACCCAGACATGGGCTCTAGCTTTGCAGGCTGAGGAGACTCGTCAGCGTGCGCAGGGGCCCGCACACATCCCTGCCAGCCTTCCTCCGTGAACCTGGCCCTCCTGTTGGCCTGAACCCCCTCTGGAACTTCATCAGGACCATGGGGGCTTTTTTTTAAAGTTTATTTATTTATTTTGAGAGACAGCGAGAGAGCACAGGTAGGGATAAGGCGGAAAGAGGGAAAGTGAGAAGCCCAAGCAGACTCTGCACCACCAGCACAGAGCCTGATGCGGGGCTCAAGCTCACGAACCACAAGATCATGACCTAAGCCGAAGTCGGATGCTTAACCGACTAAGCCACCCAGGCGCCCCGGACCATGGGATCTTTCTTGGAGGGCACAGAACCTTGAGCCCCAGCAAGCATTGGCTGGTACCGGATAAGGGGCATGTGTTCAGCTTTCCAACACTGCCCCTCCTCCCCAGGTGCTGATGGTGTTCAAGAGGACAGGAGCCCAGGGAGGTCTCTATGTCCTGCAAGAGCCTCCATCAGCCCAGGGAGCAGGGAAGTGGCATCAGCTCAGCAATCTGAACCCCTGCACTCTTCTGAAACCTGGTACAGAGTTTCAGAGCACCACAGAGTGGTTTATTTTTTCCACACCAGGTAGGAACACACTGAGGGTATGGCACCTCTGTGCAAATTAGGAAAAAGTACCGTTTTCTCCAGATGAATTAAGCCACACGCCAGTCACCTGGTTTATCAAGTGAGACTGAGCTGGACTTCAACCCTGCCTGACCGCTTGGCTGGGCATCTTTGTGCAGTGCCCATCCTGCACAACGGTATGTGGCAGCCTGAGACTGGACTCTTTAACTTTGTGTTGTTTAATCCTCCCAGCAGCCCTATGAGGACAGACATTGTTTCCCCATTTTAATATCCAAGATTCAGACTGTAAGTGGTAAAACAACCTGCCCAAAGTCCTTCAGCTCATAAATGGGGGTGCTGGAAAGTGGACCTCAGGCTTTCAGGAGCACAGAATCTATGTTCTTCAGTGACTACAATGCACTCCTTCTCCCTGATTCTGATAAGCCTCAGTTACGGGGCGGGGGGTGGGGGGCTTTCTTGGTGAGCAACCCCCCCCCACTTCAGTGAGCTATTTCAGGGCCAGAACAGCTGCCATCTCGAGACTGCACACTACCCATCAGAGCAAACGCACAGAAATCAGAGTCTGAAAATTGCAGCCTGACAATTCAGAGGACTGCAGCGTCTTCTCAAACAGGTACAGCGAGAAGCAAGAAGAGCTGGACTGTCAACGACTGCAGGTCATAGCTGCCCAGAGGAGACACTCCCCCCTCCCCGGGCGGTAGAGACCCGACTCGGACCCCTGGCTGGATGCTGACTCTCTCTGGGCCACCATTTCCTCATATGTCCATAGGGATCTGCAGAGGGGCTTGGAGGATCAGAACGGAAAGCTAAGCCTGATGTTCTGAACCCTTGAGAGTCCCGTGCTCTGCTCTCAGTGCGAGAGCTTCCCTGGAGGGTCATTCCCGGCACAGGGTGGGGGCTGAGGTCAGGGGCAAAGCCTGCTGCCACTCCCTCCCCCAGCCAGCGTTTCGGCGGGGGCCCCACACCCGGTGTGCAGATGGTCCATGCAAGCGTGCATGCGCACTGGCCTTACTTTCTGTGCCGCACCGGGGAGCCCTGGAAAACTCTGGGCTCCTCTGTAAAATCCAGCCCAATCACCCTGCACACTGCCAGGTGTCCCGCTGCAGGGGCCCGAGCTAAACACTGCATGTACTGGCCTCCTCGTACTTCCCCGCCCACCCTGCGGGCCGCCTCTGCTCCCTTTGGGGTCCTTCTCTCCCTCGCAGCACCAGGGGCGTGAGTCGGCCCTCTTTTCTCGCTGGAGGGGTGTCTCTGCCAGGGACACTCTTCCTCACGGTGTCTTCCTAGCTGCTTATACATCAGAGGTCAGCTTCGTGGCAGCCTCCGTGTTCTCCCTCTAATGTGCCCACAGCCCCCGCTACGCTCCCCAGCTCAGTCCTTAGTAAGCTGGACTATGTGCCACTCCCCTCTCCCCCTGCCCTCACCCAAGGTTTGCTGACCCATCACTACGGGCCGGGTGCTGTTTTGGGCCAGGAGGCTGTGGTGACCAAGCCAGATAAAATCCCCGCCTTCGTGGACTTCCACGGGAGGAGACAAATGAAATAAGAATGCAACGTAGTGCCAAGCGGTGATGAAAACGGGATAGGGGCCCGGAGGGGATCTGGAAGGCTGCGGAAGGTCAAGGACGGCCTCTCTGAACAAGCAGAGACGGCGCCCTCAGGAGGAGCGCAGGAAGAGCACTGCGGACAGGGAAGGGCGACTAAACACAGACACCCTGAGGAGGGACGAGGCCAGTGGGCTGCAGAGACAGGGCCGTGGGGGCGGCGGGGCGGACAGTGAGGATCTGAGGCCGAGGAGGCGAGCGGCACCAGGTCAAGCTGCCCCTCGGTACTGCCGCACGGTGAAGCAGGGGAATCCCACGGTCTGATGGAAACGGTCCCTCTGGCCGCTGCAGGGAGGACAGACTGTACAGCAAGGGCAGACGAGGGGACGGGACTGTTGCCGCCGGAGAAGAGGGTGGACGGCACAGAGTGGCGGCTGAGACGTGGGAGAAGGAGACAGAGCGAGAAATGGGTTAAGGATAAGCTGATGACAGGATGTAAACAGCGAAAAAGAAAGAAATCAACAGTAACTCCTAGGAGTTTAGCTTGGACACCTGGCTGCATCACAGAGCCATTTTGACAGAGGGAAGAATGACGATGACAGCGTGGCTAGAAATCAGAAGCCCCTGGGCCACAGTAAGGCTGCTGGGACTCTGATGCTCAGGGGGAGATCGTAAGCAAGCAGGCGGTCAGACCCACCCGTCCGCAGCCCGGTGCAGAGGCCGGGGTTAGAGACGCATGTTCCAGAGTCAAGGGACAAAGGATGTAGTGACACTGAGAAGGAAAGTCTGTGGGAAGAAGGAGAACCCAGAGCGCCCAGTGACACAGAAACCAAGAACAGAGAACGTTCCCAGGACAGAAGGGTCGGCTCTGTCCGGAGCCCATGGAGGCCCCGAAGAGGAGGTTGGAGGAGGTCCCGCCGCCCTAGCAACTACACGGTCATCAGCGACCTTGACAAGAGCAGATTCAGGAAGCTGGGAGGCAGACGCCCCGCTGGCATGGCTTGAGGTGAGAACGAAGTGGGAGGTGCTGGACACAATGACTGCGGAGTCTGCGTGTCGGGCACTGAGTGAGTGCCACGGACTGAAGGTGTGTGCTCCCCACAAATCCGCATACTGAAATCCTAACCCCCAATGTAATGTCATTAGGAGGCGGGGGGTCTCTGGGAGATGATTAGGTCACGAGGGTGCAGCTCTCACGAATGGGATCGGTGCCTTTATAAAAGGGACCCTATGGAGCTCTCTCACCTGCTTCCCACCCTGCGAGGGCACAGCAAGAAGTCGACGGTGTACAAGGCAGGGTGGACTCCCACCCGAGCCTGACTGTGCCGTCACCTTGATCGCGAACATCCAGCCTGCAGAACTGTGACAGACAGTCAGCTGCTCCGAAGCCACCCCATCTGTGGTACTTTGTAGTAGCAGCCAGCCCGGACCCGGACAGTGACACTGGGACACCTCGGTCCTGCTGAAATGGGAAGAGTGGCTTTCCCCTGGAGTGGGAAGGACTAGACCTAAGTGCTCCGTGGGACCCCGGTGGAGGGTGAGGGAGGGAAGGTTTACATCTGCACGAGGAGGCCTGAGAGGGGAGGGCAGCCTCTGTGAGCCCTGTCACCCCATCATCCCCACCAGCACGGTCCTTACGGCCATCGACGTAGAAGGTGCAGGCTGTGCGAGCACTGCACGTAGGGAGTGCAACACTGGGCGGCCTCGGGCGCCTAACTATCTGGGAGCCCCCTACACTGCTTATCAGGTGCATGCTTGCTCCTCCTAGCCGGACCCCACCCCCTCTTCCTTTCCATTCTGGGAGCAGACCTGAGGGAGGTCCTGGCAGGCACCTATGGTCATCTGATTTGGAAACGAGGCTCAGAGAGGGAAGTCCTCATTCCCAGCCGTGAGCTGGGGCGAGGCTGGGGCCCAGATCTTCCCCAGAAGGTCCTCTCAGAGGACTCCACCACTAGTGAGTGAATGACGTGAGAGTTTAACAGATGAGAAACTGAGGCACAGAACCATTCACCCAAGTGGTCATTTGCCCAGGAGACTCAATTCAGACTCAACCAAGGGCCACAAAGCTCGAGGGCCGGGGACTTCACCACATGGGACACCACCAGTCGATGAGTCCCAGGACACCAACGACCTGACCTCCACAGACAGCCGCCTGCCCGGTGGCCACCAGAGCCCCACGTCGGGTACGTGGGAGGAGATGCAGAAGCTGTGCCATCTTGTTTTGCTTTTCCAGCACCCAGCCCAGAACATTCCGCCAAACCTGATTCTCCAAATTCTTCCCAGCTGGATGGAGCCCGAAAGAACGCCATCCCTCTTTTTATTTATTTTTTGTCCTTTCCCACAGACTTAAAAGTTGACCAGAAAGGCCGGTACTAAGCCAGCCTCCACCCACAAGTCAGGTGTGCAGGGCGAGCAGAGCAAGGAACATTCTTTCCCTGGGGTAACCCTGCCCTCAAGGGCTCCTCTTTGAAATGCAGAGCCTCCAAGAGCAGGTAGAAGGAAACCTTTGGGTAACAGTCAAGAAAGCACCAACCACAAGGCGGTGGGAGAAATACACAGATGATAAAAGGAGGCAAAGAGATGGGGGGTCGCGAGCTGAGAGACCCTAAAGATGTACCCAAACACCCAACCCTACTCGGGTTGACCTGTCCACAGTCCAGGAAGAAAATCCCTCAGTCTAGCACGGCCTGTCCGCCGGGGAGTCTGGAATCCCACGGCACGTGGCATGGGCCAGCTCCTTCCCCCACCGCTTGCAAGCAGGGACTCAGTTTCCTCACCTGTAAAATGAGGGCAATGACAAGACCTGCCTCAAACAGTGGAGGGTGGGGAGGAAACGCAGGAGGGCCGGGCACGCCGTCAGCCGCACTCGGCCGTGGGCGTCACCTGTCAGGATCCCGGCCGGATCCTCCCCCCTCTGACTTCCACACGGAGCTCTTGGCGCACTCGCCGTCCGTGCCACGCAAATTTATTACCTAGTTACACGCTGCCTTGAAACAATTAGGGGACAACCGAATACAGCGTAATAAAACGCTAAATTGAATTCCAGCTCTGAAATATGACCGTCCCTAATCCTGTGCCGCACAGTACGTGCTAGACACGCACACAGACCTCACCCCAGAATGAAGGGCTCTGGCCCGGCGCCCTGAACACTCAGCCAGCTCACTCTCTGTGGAACAGTCTCTGTCGCATCAGTTCGGGGCTTGCCCTTTTCTCCCATGGCTGGTGCGTCACCCCGCCCCCGACTTGGGAAGTCCCCTGCATCCCGAGCTGAAAGCCCGGCAGCAGGGAGAGATTGCTGTCCCAGGAGCGGGCAGCTCGGGTGGGCCATGGCCTGGGGTCAGCTCTGCTCTAGACATCAGGGAGAAGAGTTTCTGGAGTCATCTTTGCACACCGCCTCTCACCGTATCACCCAGACCAGGAGGGCAGAGGCAGTGCAGAATGTGTGAGAAGGGCTGTGAGGCCCACCAGTCAGGCCACCTGGGGGCCGTGTCCGAGGCTGGAGGGGCTGGAGGGCCCTGGAGATGCACGCACAGGCAGTCCAGCCCAGGTCTCGGGATTGCGGAATGAATGCCTGGACAAACACAGAAAAGGGCACGTGCACTTGCTGGAGAGTTCTCCGTGTGTGAGATGTTAGAAACAGCCCTCTGTGCAGACACTTCTTATAGAATAGAGAGAGGCTATCCAGGAAGGCTTCAAAGAGGAGGTGGGGTGGGAGGTGGACACTGGCAGGATGATAACACATTGAGGTGGAGCAGGGGTCCGGCTGGCAGAAGCTGAGTGAAGCCCTTTGTGCTGTGGCTGCGGGCCTGGCCGAGAGTCAGCACTGGGAGGACTCCTGCCCCAGCGGCCCTCACCCCCTCAGCCCCTCTGACGCGGTCCTTTCCCTGGGACACGCGGAGGCAGCAGACGCCACACTGCCCACCCTGCAGGACCGTGACAGCCAAGGGCACTGCTGCCTCCCCCCGCCCTCTGGGCCGTCACCGGGAAGGCAGGCAGCTGGGCCAGGCCAGGGGGCTCAAAGCATGGAGCTGGCCATGAAGGACAAGAACTTTCCCCACACTGTCATCCCCGCTCCAGAATTGCCACGATGCTCTGTGGGAGGTGTCTGGGAGGCCTTGTTGCAGAAGTACATAATCTGCCTTCGCCGCCTTCTCTCTACTCCTCAGCCATCCCTCCCCACCCACAGGCTCCCTTTTCCCACCCGGCTGCCCAGAACTCTACTACCTGCTCTTGTCAAGAGAACATTCTCCCATCATTTCAAACTGAATGAGTTTGTGATTCAATGTGCTTCCGCTTTGGGGATGAATTTTCAAAGACAGTGCCAGAGACAGATTGATGCCAAGGAATATATCTCTAAAAGAGAATTCAGCAACACTGACATTTAAGTTTGCTTTTTGACCAATAGCCTTTACTACATGCCTGCTTAATTCATTTTTTAATTCAATTAACATTTACTGAGCCCCTTCTACGTGCCAGGTGCCACACTGCATGCTGGGAATTCAGAGGTGGGGAAGCACAATCACTGTCTAGTGCGAGAGACAGAAAGAAACAGACACTAACTCGTACGTGCTGAGCAGTCTTCTAAGATTCTAAGATCTTCCTGCTTGTTCAAAGCACACACTTAAATAGCAGCATTTGGTGATTAAAAATTATTCCTATTGGCTCCCTAAAGCAGTTCCCTTAAGGACTCTTATTGGACACCTTTAGGCCTGTGCTTGAATTAAGAAGGCTATATGTCGATGTATATTTTATAACCCACACACTTTCCATTTTGGCCCAGCCTTCCCCTAGCTCATGTCCAATGAGAAGACCTGACCACAGCCATTAGCAGCTCTATCTGGCCTGGATTTTCTTTGTGGTCTTATTTGCAGCTTTCCAGACCAATCACTTGGACCTGCTCCTTCTCCTGGGGCTCCTGGTTGAATATACAATTTATGAGTCATTTGCACTTTTTTTTTTTGCCTCTTCTTGTCTTCTGGTTATATATGGTAACTCCTGTCTTCCCTTCCAACCGTTTTAATAATAAATAACACAGTTTACCACACTTTGACAAACCACACCGCTATGGCTAGCAAAATATGGCATACGCACTGAATTATTCACTAGGTGAATAATATCACGAGACACCGCGCATATTCCAGGCATGGAGGGCTGCTCATGACGATGACAAGCTTTCACCCTAAAGAGCGCTTTCCAGAGCAGCAAGAGCCCCCTCACCAAGCCCTGCAAATCCACTGCCCATGCTGTCCTATCCGTTTTAAGGAGGGCAGAAGCATACAGTTTGGTTCTAAGTACATTCACCGTTATTTCCAACACATGGGAACTCTATGTACCGTGGTTTCTCACATGCATAGCAAGTACTTTGCAGGGTCAACCAGAAACCGGGATCTGACACTGGAATTGACCCATCATGATTATTCCATGAGCAAGGGGGCTCTGTGTCAATGGCAGCCCTCCAGGAGGAAATCAACTCCGCTGGGGAGGATGTGGAACAAAGGGTGACTTAGTTCCAAAGCCAAGTGGATAGACGCCAGCAGCGGCCCTGACTTTGGGGGATCCTGGCCTGGGTCACTTGGAGGCGGAGTAGTTAAGAAAGGAGATGGGAGGGAAGCAGGAAATGGGGACCAAAAAGTGTGTCGGGGAAGAAAGGGGGGGAAGAGGAGATGGGGCAGGAAGGCAGAGAAATTAGCAACAAAATGCAGAAAGAGGAGGAGTGAGAAAGGCTGTTAGCAACAGGAAAAGGTGGAAGGAGAGCTCTTGCAGGCATCTCCTCCAGAAGTGGCACGAAGGGCGTGGGCCCTCTTGCTCAGATGATTAGCATCTTCCAGCCAAACCTGTCTCGAGAGTTCTTCAGAGTCCTCCCCAAGAAGGCAGACACCTGCGGACTTACCTAGACGGCCCCCCATGCAGGTGGGCGAGTCACGCAGCGGAAAGACCAACACTGGAGGCTCAATGCTTGGGAAGGTCAAGCATTTGGACCCCCCCCTTCCCCTCACCAGGTGACAGCCCAGGGACCCAGCAGCTGGCCAGGGCTCCCACCACTCACATATGGAAAGAACCGTACTCCTAAAGACCAGAATAAGACCAGGTCCCCAGGCTACCCCACGCCTTAATTGGCCTGTGTGTGGACACTGCCCCGACAGAAGTTTTTCCGACACTGGAGCATCTTAACTTTTTCAAATCATCGAGCCAAATCACATACATATTGGGGGTCCCTAAAAAACACACTACTTCCTCTCTGTGGGGTCAATTTAGTGTTCTGATGTCAAAATGAACAGCAACAAAAACTCAGGCCTCTTTCCCAGGTACATGGACCTGAGAGTTAGCACGTACTTAGAAATGCAAAAATTAAGGGACCTAACAACTTAATTGGCCCCTGGAATCCCTTAGCTGGGGAGTTCCAGCCACACCCAGCTCTGCAGGGAGAGTTCCACCTGTCTGAAAGAGTTCCCCACAATGCCTTCCCTGCAATGAGTGTGCCCCACCCGAGAATATTGTATTTTCCTTCATTCAACAAACACTGAACTCAGAATACACAGAGTGCCCTTCATTCCTGATTGAACTCCAACCACGGCAGCAGAGCAAGAAGAAATATCCACGTGATGGTATGAATGTCAAATGCCAGCACCATCTTGATGGGAACGGCTCTTCCCCAGCCAAGGTCAGCCCCCGCCAAGGTCAGCCCCACCAATGGGCAGAGTAGGGACCCCCTGCCCAGCGGGGTGTCAGAGGAGCAGAGCCCATGCCCAACACCCAGCCCGATGCCACCCACACACCTGCACGCTCTTGCAGGCTGACATCCGAAATCCTTGTGGCAGGGAGGGAGCGAAGCCCCCACCTCAAATGAAAGCTTGAAGCCCAGACTCCACCCCCCTTCAGGCTCCCCCCCCCGACAAAGAGGGGCCAGTGAGTCCCAACTTTGTTGTGGTTGAGTCTAGTCCTCACCCCTCATATCAAAGGAGACAAGGCGGAGACACAGGAAGCTTGGAGCCTGCTTCTTCCCTGAGGGTAGCTCTGGGGTGGGCCATGGGGCAGGAGCTATGAGGTGACCTCAGGATGGGCTTCCCCCCACCCACGTCCTTCACCGGGGGATCTGTACCTGGAGCTGGAGTCACTGCCGCTCTGCACTGCTGGGTCGTCCGTGACATTAAAGAGCCCCGTCCAATTGGCCAGCTGGTCGCCACTCTGCCAGCCAAACTGGAGGCTTCTGGCAAGAAAACGAGGCAGTCGGTACTCAAGGCTCACACGCTGGGTTAAACCCATCTACCACAGAGCCGCCAGAGCTGAGGTTACACAGGGAAACTGAGGCTTGGCGAGGTCAAGGTCACAGAGCTCTCCTACCTCCTATGTGGTGCATCCCTCCACCCCCACCACCTCTAGAGACGTCTACCAGAAGAGCTCTTGCTCGCCGGCACTTTGCTGTCCTCTGG